>NW_024750852.1:7448144-7843144 GCF_018991925.1 Homarus americanus
TAGATAACCAACTTTCCCAGAAAGTAGATATTTCCCATTTTCTATGATACAAATTTCCCGTTTTCTATGATAAGTAGATAACCAACTTTCCCAGAAAGTAGATATTTCCCATTTTCTGTGATGCAAATTTCCCGTTTTCTATGATAATCTACTTCGGAAAATTCGGTAATATTTCCCCCAAAAGTCGGTAATCTACTTCCCCGAAAAGTCGATAATCTACTTTCCCGAAATGTAGATAATCTACTTTTCGGGAAAGTAGATAACCAACTTTCCCAGAAAGTAGATATTTCCCATTTTCTGTGATGCAAATTTCCCGTTTTCTATGATAATCTACTTCGGAAAATTCGGTAATATTTCCCCCAAAAGTCGGTAATCTACTTCCCCGAAAAGTCGATAATCTACTTTCCCGAAAAGTAGATAATCTACTTTTCGGGAAAGTAGATAACCAACTTTCCCAGAAAGTAGATATTTCCCATTTTCTATGATACAAATTTCCCGGTTTCTATGATAAGTAGATAACCAACTTTCCCAGAAAGTAGATATTTCCCATTTTCTGTGATGCAAATTTCCCGTTTTCTATGATAATCTACTTTAGAAAATTCGGTAATATTTCCCCCAAAAGTCGGTAATCTACTTCCCCAAAAAGTCGATAATCTACTTTCCCGAAATGTAGATAATCTACTTTTCGAAATGGTCTTAACTTTCGGAAAAGTAGATATTTCCCTTTTTCTATGATACAAATTTCCGTTTTCTATGATAAGTAGATAACCAACTTTCCCAGAAAGTAGATACCCCATTTTCTGTGATACAAATTTCCCATTTTCTATGATAATCTACTTCGAAATTTCCCCAAAAGTTGGTAATCTACTTCCCCGAAAAGTCGATAATCTACTATCCCGAAAAGTAGATAATCTACTTTTCGGGAAAGTAGATAACCAACTTTCCCAGAAAGTAGATATTTCCCATTTTCTATGATACAAATTTCCCGTTTTCTATGATAAGTAGATAACCAACTTTCCCAGAAGGTAGATATTTCCCATTTTCTATGATACAAATTTCCCATTTTCTATAAGTAGATAACGAACTTCCCAGAAAGTAGATATTTCCCATTTTCTATGTTAAAAATTTCCCGTTTTCTATGATAAGTAGATAACCAACTTTCCCAGCAAGTAGATATTTCCCATTTTCTGTGATACTAATTTCCTGTTTTCTATGACAATCTACTTCGAAAAATTAGGTAATATTTCCCCAAAAGTCGGAAATCTACTTTCCCTTAAAGTAGATTATATACTTTTCGGGAAAGTAGATAACCAACTTTCCCAGAAAGTAGATATTTCCCATTTTCTATGTTAAAAATTTCCCGTTTTCTATGATAAGTAGATAACCAACTTTCCCAGCAAGTAGATATTTCCCATTTTCTGTGATACTAATTTCTCGTTTTCTATGACAATCTACTTTGGAAAATTAGGTAATATTTCCCCAAAAGTTGATGATCCACTTTCCCAAAAAGTAGATTATATATATATATATATATATATATATATATATATATATATATATATATATATATATATATATATATATATATATATATATATATATATATATATATATATATATATATATATATATCGGATTTGATATAGGTCTAATGAGGAGAGGTAATAGATACGAGGCCTTTCCTTGCCTGTGTTTTTATTTATCTGTATTCATTATTATATATTCTCATACAATTAGCCTCTTCTGGTGTATGCTTTATATCACATATATTATAACATGCATTATTAAATAATAGATCAAAATACGATACTCTATATATAATTTTACTACAAAATAAAACGACAAGGAATGTACCAGTCATCCCTCTTTCCATTACCCTTTATAAAGTTAAAGGGGGAAATAGGCTGTGCCGTATTTATCAGTTTGATTTTATTTACAGTACAGTATTCATTATTATATTCTCGTATGATCAGCCTCTTATGTTTTTCTTTGATAATATTGAATACTATAGAAAAATAACGATATAGTACATACAGTATAATTAGTAATTATATAATCTTTCTTCCCTGACCTCTGCATAGGAGGTGGGAGGTAGGACTGGCCATTGCTGAGTTCATTTTTTTTTTAATTCTTTACAGCACTGATACATGATAAAATTAAGTGCTATCATTCCTCTCCCTCAAGCCTCGTTGTATTCTTGACTTTTACTATGAGGACAGCTCCGCTCGCCCGTCCATCCTTGCTACGTGGATGTTACCATGGCTGACGAAGAAGAAAACACTCGTGGAAAGCAGCAGGCCCCCTCGTACACCACCAAGGTCGAAATTTTTGAAGAAACCCAAAGCTTGGAAAAGGATATGCACCATAACACGTCATTATAAAGTCAACAAATCCACCATTAAAAGCCATCAGGAAATACCGGGAGAAAATATTGTCTGCTGTCCACACCACCAAGCGAGTTCAGTACAATAGAGCAATTTTAACATGTTAAATGGCATCGCTTGCGTGGATTTCTGATGTGCGGACATGTACCAGTATGATATTCCTTCGCAAAATGAGACCCCCAGTGAAATGTAAAGAATCTATGGGGTTCCACAGTGCAGCCATGTGGAGGTACTGATACATAGTACTGATACAAGGGAAGGAAGCCAGGTAGCATTGAGGCAGCCATCATCCCTAAAATAAAGATGCAGTGTACTGACGTGATTTTTCCTCTTTTTATACGCCCCCTTTTTTTTTTTTTTGCTGTTTATATGTTAAGCTACTTTTAGGGGTGACTAGTGATCAGAACAGAAGCTTCACAGTCAGTTACAGGCCTGACGTTCCTAATTAAAAAAAAATAAACCTATCCGGTAACCCCCCCCAAGCATGCCTGATAAATGGTCCCATACCTGTACTGTACAACTTACCAATCATGTAATTTTATTTTTAGTGTCACTTTTACTTAAGTGGGGGAGGGAGGCTAAATACATTGAGGAATAATGAACATCATTCAGTAAATATGGTAGAAAAAATCAATGGTAAAGTAAATATGAACATAACACCATACAGTTGGGAGAATCTGACAAAATACATACATTTCTTAGCTGGTGGACTCACTGATGGTCCAGATAGCGTTCGAGGACGTTTTGGAGGCCGTCCTGGTCCACGCTTCTTTGGTGTCTCTTGAGCAGAATCTGTTAAGATAAATACAAGAACTTTGTGTCATCATTCAAGAAATCTGCACAAATGGCTCTTGATAAAGATTCAACACAAAGAAAACTTGAACATACAAATACAACTTCTGTATCCTTAACAGACATTCCAAGAATCCCTAATATGAGGCATCTCGTGCAACAAGGGCAAGGTTGCCAAACTGGCATTGGCATTTTCCACCCCCCCCAATACTTCACACCCCACATCTTCACCCCATGTAGTGACTATTATTGTCTCATAATTACCTCAAAATAAATCCTGAGTTTCATAATAATCCAAATAATAAAGGATTACTATTTTCTTATTTAAATTCATGTGCCACATTTACATATATTTTTTTAATCTGTCAATAATTTATGACAGGTATTTAGTATAGGTTAATTAGGTAAACACATTAATGATTTTTTTTCCATTTTTTACTTTTATTTCCTTATTTGGCTTGTCAAGGTGAACAAAATTAAAAGTAAAAATGAAAATTGGATTGTTTTAGGTTTAGTAAAAAAAAAAAAGGAAAAATGTAAAACTTTAAATGTGATTACTTGTATGTGTATCTCTAAACCTAATTTTGGCAACTTCGCCCTTGTTGCACGAGAAACCTCACATGATCCTCAACATAAATAACTCATGAAATATCTTTATAGTGCCCAAGATATAATATACAAGATATAGAACTTAAACCAAGTAAAGTTCTTTCAAATTGTGTCAATATTTCCTAAATGCGTACAGTTAAGATGCATTAATTTAATTGTTTATTTTATTTATTTATTTTTTATTTTTTTGTAAAATGGGATGAAAAGAATAATTCTGACCTCAAACTGTTTATTAATTGTATGTTAAATAAAGAAAAGGTTGACTGAGATACTGTAAACACAAGCAATAAACTTAATACTGACTGGGGATATATTAACTTACCTTCCTTTTCTGGCTTGGCTGCTTTGGCTTCATCAGCAATAGCAGGAGCTGGATCCTGCCGTTCTGTCAGCGTTCTTTGTTGATTCTTGCTTACCCGAGTAAAGAAGGAGTCTATGTGCTTCTGCTTGTGGTCATCCTTTGGGGTAAATAAATGATAATGTAATGTACTTGGTAAAACACCATGGTCACATAATGAAAATGCTGCAATAAGTGGTGGTAATATAAAAGTGAAACTCTTCCAACCCTAAATAAGCACCAAACCGAATACTTACCTCGCAGAAAAACAGTATGGAATGCACGTGCCCATATGGCCAAGCCAGGAGGGCGGGCACATCAGCAAATATACGACATTGTTGAGTTTCAATACTATACGACATGACAGTCTCTTTTAAGATGCCATATTCTGGAACTGTCTACTTGACAAATGTGTCAATCATATGAACTAAAAAGTGACTTTTAACATGGATGTATGACGGACCTTCGGACCATGAACCCAAAATATCAGATACAGTACGGTAGAACCCAAGTTATCCGGCATCTACTATGACTATGCTGGCAGTTCGCTACAGAGCCGGAAAAACATGTACTCCCAGTTTAACTCATGACTTCACCAGGAAATTATTTCTCTTATTTATTGACTAAATATAAAGTTAGAAAAAAAAAGTTTCAGCCTTCTAATGGTCCACCCCCTCCCAAATCTCAATTAGGGCACGTTCTACATGTATTTGAGCAACATTATCTTACACAATTTCCTCCATTTTCTACATAGTGAAATATTGTATACCCCTGGGCAGACAGCGCACTTAAATATACCCGCCCTTTTAGGGTTAAATATTTTCAATGCTAACAATCACAATGCTTACACATCCCAAATGTTATCAAAATTTAACTTATACAGTACAAATCTCAATTTAAATGCTATGAAACTTGCACAAACTTACTGAAAATGAACAGAAAACTTGTATAACTCTAACATTAACAACCCCAAAACTTGGACAAAGCTGTCAAGTAACATGTTCAGAAAGTGTTGGCTGCTATTAGTCATTTCAAATACTGAGTTACCAACCTCAGGTGTTACTTTGATGCTACTTCTCCTCTGCTGGCATTGTGAAGGTGTAGTCAGCGGCGACGACAAAGACACAGAGTGACTACTACCTTGGGTTGAAACCATGCTTGGATTATGCTTGAGGTGTGGGGGCAGATGGGGTGGAGTGCTTGGACGACTTGGTTCCCCGGGTTCTGCTTCATCATCAATTACCGAACTATCATCAATATCTGAAGTAAAGGCACACACTTCAGACATGGCACATGGGATATATATACACCATTATGCCACATCAGCACATATTAAACATCTTTTTTTTTTCAATACAATGGCCAGGGAAATGCATTTTCGTTACCATGATAATTTTGTTTTTACTTAAAGTATTTCCATAGATTTTTCTGCAACGTGATTTTTTTTCCCTTATTTATGCAAATATATCAACGTTTACAAACACATACAGTACAGGTAGTTCTGCTATAACGCGATAATTGTGTTCTTGTAAAATATCGTGTTATAGAAAATCGCGTAATAGAAATAACAGGGCTTATGGAGAAAATAGGGTTAGGTGCAGATTACTCGAAATCGAAAAAATTTAGTAGTTAGCCTAACACAAAGGATAACACAGTCTAAATAAATGTTACATTCATATCTAATAATGAAATCATACAGTAAATTTAACACTTTACCTTGAAAAAATATGAATGTAACTTGATGGGGGAGAAGGGTGATTTTGAGGTTGATAACATCGAGCTTCTCTTCAAGTGTTATATCCTTTCTTTTACGATAATCACCGGGAATTCTATCATCAGAAAGCTTTTTGGAGATATTCTTCTTTACCATATTCACAGTTAATACCACAAAATTGGAGAAATAGTAAGCAAAAATCGCGTTATAGCAAACAAGCGTTCGCGTTATACAAATATTGTTCCGAATTCATAAATCGCGTTAGAGCAAATTCGCGTTATCAAAACACGCGTTATAGCAGAACTCACTGTAGTTAGGCACAATATTCCACAAGGCAAAATGTTACTTAAAAGTGTATAGGTTCCTTGGGATTACACAATTTTGTTACTTTGACAACATTTCCTCTGATTTTGATCCTTTAAGTGCATTAGCCATCCTCAGAACAAAAAGAAGGAGGGTGGGGAAAAAATCAAATATAAGTACAGTATGCGTATGTGGTAAAACACTGGCAATTTAGTACACATATCCCTAAAGGCAAATGGTATACGAGGTCTGACAATTAAGTTCGCAAACTCGCCGCGTGACTCAACAGGCGGCAGCAATGTAACGAGTGTGAGTGGCGTGAGTGTCACCTTGATCCCTCATCTTACTACCTCAGTTGTGTCATCGATCTCAAGTGAGTGGGACATGTGCAGTGGCAGCTATTGTATTAAGAGTGTTTTCTGGTTTTGTCACGATGACAGATATTGATTTAGAACAAAGAATGAACATCATTTCTCATGAAACTGGATCTAAAATTCGTGACATGTTAACCCAAGATTATGGGGATAATGCACTAAAGATCTTCAGAGGGAAGAGAAGATGCGACAGACAATGACAGAAGGACGACCAACAACAAACAGGACTGAAGAAAACATTGAAAAAAATTTGGAAAGTTGTGCAAACTAATAGGCGATTCAGAGAAGCATTGCAGATTGACAGAGAAACAAAGGTTTCGAAGATAAGAAAAGTTTGTGCAAAAATGATGCCGAAAAATCTCTGTGACAAACAAAAACAGATGAAATTTGCTCAGACCTTTTGGAAAGAGTAGAATCTGGAGATGACCTGCTTCACCGAATCATTACTGGTGATGAGTCATGGGTCTACCAATACGACCCTGAAACAAAACGTCAGAGCGCTCAGTGGTAAACTGCAAACTTGCCGCGCCCCAAAAAGTGTCGCATGTTAAAGTTGAAAGTGAAGACAATGCTCATCACTTTTTTCGATTGTAAGGGTGTTCCCCCAAAGCAGTGTGTGAACCAGATTTACTATCTCGACGTGCTTAAAAGACTCGGAGAAAGGTTAGATGGAAACTACCAGAACTTTTTGCTGGAAACAAGTGGATCTTGCCTCATGACAATGTCCCAGCACACACGGCATTGATTGTGTCGGAGTTTTTGGCCGAGAAACAAATTACCTAACTGGAACAGCCTCCTTATTCATCTGACCTGGCCCAGTGTGACTCTTTTCTATTTCCTTCACTGAAGAAACACATGAAGGGGATGCATTTTCAAGATATGGATGATATTCAGAGTAATACGACGGCAGCTATAAAAGCTATTCCAGAAAGTGAGCTCCAGAAATGTTTCCAGGGGTGAAAAAAATGCCGGCGTTCGTGTATAGCATTGCAAGGGAAATACTTTGAAGGGGACCACAGCGCTGATCCTCAATATGGTACATACCTGCACCTGTAGCATGAGTTTGCGAACTTAATTTTCAGACTATGTATACTGTATAAAAAAAGTAACTTACCAGAATCTTCTTTGTCAGACTCATCTTCAGTGTCATAGTACATGGCACTAGTTTTGTGATTCAGACTTCCTGACTGGTTCAGGGCCAACTTCCTACGCACAATGCCAATTTCTCGCCTGAATAAAAAAAAATCATGTAAGTATGAATTCTCACTTTATACCAAAGGAATGAAGCGAGAGACTTATGATATCCACAAAACAAAATCACCCCCTCCTGTGCTAGGCTGCTTTTGTCAGAGAGCTTTTACAGTTTTAGCAGCACGATACACAAACTAGACTAATAATGTTTTTCTGCACAATGCCTTCTCACCCACCCAGACCAGGTAAGAAGATTTGATACTATTTGATCTAGTGGTTGACTCACAGTTAAGTGTTGACAGTTTTAGCCCTAAATAGACTCACTCATTTAAACCCCTATTGGTTACAACAAGGAAGTTCTCACCTTTTGTCCATAACTCCTACCAACTTACAATTATTATATATCAATCTGAGTCTCCATTTTACTCTTCTCCTGTTTGCCTCACTCATAAACAACATACAGGTATCCCCCATTATCAAAATGGTTTAGGTTTCTTGACAACCATTTGGATATTGAATTTTTGGCAAGCAAATAAGAGAACAAATGGGAAAAACAGGGTTCACTTTCCAACGACAAGAAAACCCCAATATTAGACATGAAAATTTAATTAGTTCATGAACAACAAGAAAAACTACCTAACTACTGTAATTTACTACCAAACTACAGTACAGTAATGGCTAAACCAAGTAAATTACCTATCAGAGTCAATTATCAATTGACTAACCTTCGGAAAAGTGAGGATCACTTTTGGATAGTTAAAAGATAAGCAAGAATAAAATTTTGGGATAAGTGAACTTTCGAATACCAAACATTTAGATAACGAGGGATACTTGATGATCACCTGCCTCTAGGTGCTACCAAAGATGAGAAATTAGAACACCAAAGCCTAAGAAAAAATTTGGTAATTAATAATTCAGACTGTCATTCATTTTCATTTGAATCTTTGGGAAAAAATAAAAAATAAATAAATTTCCTACCTCTTTACATTCATTTCATTTGAATGGACATACAGACACAGCAAATTGTTTACTTAGCAAACACAACAAACACCAGTGGGCTTCCAACTATATTTCTGAATAATAAAAGATCACATTTAAAACATGGTTTACCTGATTGACTTGACGCGTTTAATGCGAGCCACATGGTGTCTCAACATGTTAGCTTTATCCAGCAGCTCCAGTAGGGCCTTTTCTCTCTCTTCAAAACTCATGGAATCATCAGCATCACCTGAAAGGGCCTCATCAACTGTGAAAAAAGCAAATGTCATTAATATGGATTACTGTACTTTCTCACTAATATACAGTATACTGTACTCTTGATTTAGTGCAACACATTTTTTCCGTTATTTTTCGCTCGATTCAGTAAACTAGTTTGCTAAATTGAGACACCTCAGACACATGATACAGTAAAACCTACTTCATCCTAATGCGAATGTACTAAATGTATAAAAACGATAAATAATTATATAAAAATACATATATGATGCACCCCCACTTTAGCAGAGAGTATTTTAGGGAAAACCTTTTGTGTGTATACAGTGGTCCCTCGGTTAACAAACAGTTCAATTAACGAAATTTTGGCCAACGAATTACCTCCCATAAGGATCTTCAATTCGGTTAACGAACAAAACTTCGATTAACGAAATCCTTACGAACAACACGTTTTGTTGTCAGCATCGGTTGATGGGCTAGTCTGCCAATTCGGTAATCTGTTCTATGTTTACATTCGTTTCCAGTGGAGTAAATATCAAGAAAGTTGTGCTCTTTAATATTTTTGCATTTTTTATATTAAAATTAATAGTCATTTTAAAATTTAGTTAACATGTTGATAATATATGCAGTACAGGGAACTAGTTTTTTTGTGCGCCCATCAGCCGCTTGACTCAGCCACCAGGCGTCAGTTTGGCTTTGTTGACAGTGGAGTGAATACCGATTTTGTTGGTGACTTGAATATTTTTGCATTTTTACATTGAAATTATTGGCCATTCTGAAATTTAGTTAACATATTGATAATATATAGCGCAGTGCAGTGTAGATTTAAATAAAATAATCTTGAATTATACCTAGAGAACTTAAAATTTTATTGGTGAAATGACTGCATCAAGCATGGGTCCCCTGAAAGGTGATTTCTCCTCCATCTCCACTTACTTCTCTTCTCCTTTTCCCTTCACCCCACTTCTATTTCCCATCATCATCATCAACCAGGAACCCTCTACATATACACCTCAAAGTAAGTGTACTTTACTGCATTTTTTTTTTACTTTGTATATACTTTTCTGTGAGCTGGAACCAATTACCCAATATCCCATTGAAACAATGGATTCAATTAATTAAATTTTCGGTTAACGAACGACTCTGTGGAACGAATTGTGTTCGTTAACCGAGGGACCACTGTACTGTACTGAATTGTCCTCCTGTAGCCATAGTTTTCTTAAAATAATATATACAGTACCAGGAAATGTGAGGAATAAATAAAAGTAATACCAACAAAAATTAATGTCCAGTATTGCCAAATCAATAAATAAAAGCCAAATGAAAGTTTAACATAGTCGCCATTTGCATACAATCCCTGTAACAAAGACCAGTTGCAATGCTGATTCCCTAACTACACCCCCCCCCACCCTTACACCAGTGGTCCCCAACCCTTTGTAGGTTCTGGGCCACATTAATCATTGTAAATATAGTGGAGAGAGTGCCAAAACTCTGGATCTACATTCAAAGAAAAAAATCATATATACTGTACAGTTATTTGTAGTTTAACATTTATAAGTCCCCCACAATAGTGAAGTATTTCAAACTGAGACCTGCATAATAACTTTCCTAATATCAGTTTAACAACATTGGTTCATATACAACCCATAACTTCAGAGACCCACAGGTTTATGGGTAACCTATTGTTTGTACTAGGTCATCTTTGCTCATGAAACACAAGTGATGGCTACAGCTGTTAAAAGTGATAAATTAATCAAATCTTACCCTCTTTGATTATCTTGTTGTCTGAAAACTCTGGCATAGGTTTTGGACGGTGGGGTAGAAAGAGGCCAGTCTCCATGTCAAACCCAATATTCTCTACGTTTCTTCTCAGCTGACGAATAATAGCACCACCCTGAGAGATTAGATCACAGGAGAAGTAGAGACATTAGTTGAAGTGGCCAGTAAATAGAAACTAAAGAATTTCAGATAAGTTGTGCTTCATGCTTTTGAACTCAATAGTGATAAGAGTATGTGATTATGTTTGTACGTCTCCAGAATATTACTTCCTACTTGCCAACAGCCACCAACACAACCTATCTTTGTGTACTACAGTATTTACATACATTGAGTTACAACTTTCTAACCAACTCAATAGCTTACACATAGTTTCCACCATGCCCTCATATACTTACTATGCTCCAGACATTTCTCCTTGCACATCTCCTGCCCTGGCCCTCATATTCTTTAACTTTGTCCTTTAATCTTACATTTGGTTGTTGTCCTTTTCCTTTTCCTGATTCACATACATCCACTTATTCATCCATCTTACATCCATTCCCTTCTTATACCACAACTGTAATTCTCCCATTTATTCTCTAACCATACATTCATTCCTCAACATCCATTCAACCCATCTCATCTCTAAAGTTAACCACATCCTTGAATGTCCTGAAAATATTCTTAACCTCTTCGCTATGGGGAAGCCACTTTTATTTTATGTGGCTAATGACAGATGATTTTATTCAGTACAGAGAGGCCACAGTATACAAGGGGTTCATCTGTTCTTAAACACTAAGAATTAGTTCAGATATCTTGATGACTTCCCTGACTTTCTAATCTCAACTACTTTTCTCAACTTTTGGAATCCTGTCAATACATAACTCATAGATGTTCATTATTCACCAACCATCTCTATCATCTGAAATTCTGAAAAACACCAGAAACAAGCAACTTCATAATCTCTAGAAACATGATAAAAATAGTTTAATCTCCTGCATTACTTCAGGACAGTTGTTCACAGGAGCCATTGAAAGAGGGTATCAAACAGGGTGCAGTAAAAGCCTTCAGTAATGAACTAGCCAATATAGCCCAACAAATGCCCTTTTCACCTTTTATTCACATTACTGTCAGTGTTGAGCTTAACTACTTAATCCTTATGTGTCTTGTTTTCAGTAAAGACAGCAAACTTAAAAGGCTACCTACATATTTAATATGACCTTACTCTCCAATGAGTATAACAACCATCACATTAAAAACAACAAGACCGAGCCATAACTTACTTGATCCCGTAACTTGACGGCTGTTCTGTAAAAAATAGTTTCCTTGGCATTGTAAATAAGGCAATTGTCAATCATGAGTTCGAAGTCATTGGCAAACTGGTCAACGTCTCTGTACTGGTGAGTTTGGGCCTTTTGTCTCATCGTAGAAAGGTCCATTGGATGTTTCACCACATCCAAGTAATCGTGCACCTGGATCATGTAAGAGTAAAGTAATTAATGTGAGAAACTATTTCGATGAATTGCACACCATTCCCTTGAACCTTTCTTATATTCTGTTACTAAAAATCTTTTTCAAGAATGTAATTTTAAGTCAAGTGGTGGGGCCAGTACATGGAGTAGAAAGGTGAGTTGTTCAAAGAGTTTTATAGTAATTACAGGTATTATTCCACAAGTTTTGTATCTATACCATCAGAACCACTACTTACTGAAAATACTTTATATCACTAATAAATACAGCTATTATCTGATTTTTTTTTAAGTTAAAGAGAATGGGATGGTCTTTTTGTACAAGGAGGTTATGATCAACTCCTGAGTGACATTTAACCCTCTCACACATGCAATAAGATTTTAAGTTTCTGTGACCACAACAAAAGTCATATGGGACCACTCACGTGGCCAATTTATCCCACACTTTTTTTGGCATGATTTACACAGCACTGGCTTTGTTATTGTTTTGGCTTTAACATAAGCCCAAAAAAATAATAAGACGAGAATAAGACTACTGTATATTTTTTCACTCAGAATAAAGAAAAAAATTATTTGTGTTCCTAACATCATATCTTGGATATTTTCTCACAAACCTACCAAGTGTATCATAGTTATCGAAGCGGAATTTTATGAACTTTCCAATGGTAGTTTTGAAATTTTGATACAACTAATAGTGGGGAGTGTGACAGAGGCAATGAAGGGACAAATGTGAACTACCAGCATGACTGACAGGAGGAAACTGATGGACAACAGAACTCCACCCACGCTTTGGTACTTTCTGGAAGCTTCACTCGCAAGATCATGTATTCATCTATGACACAAAAATTTGGCACAGTTTAGATGATCTCAGTAATTGCCATTGTGCAAGTCTGTGTGTACTGCCAGGAGACAAATGATGCTCTTTTTCCAGAAGTTGCCCCCCTTTGCGTTCTTCCAGAAGCGCAAAAAACAACAAAGTACAGCAATCATGTATATAAATTTGCTCATAAATATTCTAATATATTCATCGAAATGCCTTCCCAAAGGTGTAGTCGATTAGTCAAGGCCAGTTTGAAGAACCAAAAGAAGTACAGATGCAACATATGCACAAAATGCAAACCAAAACTAACAAAAGTCCCTATGAAATAATTTCACATTTTCATAAAAATCATGGTACTGTAACATCCTTTTTTTCTCTTCTTTTTATACTTAGTGTATAGACCAAGGCTTTAAAGTGATTTGTGTGACAGTGTCTGTTGTAGAATAAATTTTACAGCCTCAGAACTCACTATTTTCTGAAGAAAAAAAATAGTAAAAAGCCGACAGAATTTCTCTTTTTGGCCGATAAATCTATATTTTGTAAATTTGCACAGGTAAGTGCAGTTTTCTTTGCAGTATGCATACAGCATCAATTTTACAATATAAACTAACTCCTAATATAAAAAAAATAACATAATTTGAGCCCAGTTTACATATGATATACTGTACAGTATATGAGCCAAATGGACAAAAAGGCTATATTTTCAACATGTGTTTACAAAAATCAAGCTCAGTGACCTATATATTTTTCCCATCATTGTTTTCAAATAGATTAGATGGTAAAAAAATCTAGGTCTGTGTCTATTGTGCAACTCTTTTGCAGCACATGTCCTTAATGATTCAATGCACTTCATGACATGATGCATGAGAGGGTTAACATAAAGACTGTACAGCTCCTCCCTGGCTTACGACCTACTCGACTTAAGACCACCCGGACATACGACCGCGTCAGTCGTACCAAAATTTTGTCAAATTACGTATTTTCGAGTCCCAACGTCAGTGATTGCGCTGTGTACTGACAAAATTTTCGTTAGTAATTCACTTTAAAATGGCTGGCAAGCTTAAAATTGAGAGTTTTGTGGTGCTGAGAAGAAAAAGAGACACCCATTTTAGGTTTCTCTGTATTATTTAAGCATTTTCGACTTACGAGCTGGATTTGGGTCCCTAACCCCGTCGTAAGTCGGGGAGGAGCTGTATATTGTATTACCCATAAGAAAGGTGAACACAAAGCATAATAATGGTATAATGATGAAACTAACCTCTACTAAGTCAACAGGTTCAGCAAAAATCATCTGCTGATCTTTTTCCTGAATAAGATCTATTGTCTGCAACAACAAGTGCACAAATGGAGCCAGCTGGACCTTTTTCTCCTCAGCTTTCCTGGAAAAAATTAAAATAATAAAGACTGTAGCCAGTAAATATATAAATAAAACAAAATAAATAAATAAATATTTTATCATAAAACATAATAAATAAATAAATAAATACTGTAGTTGATATAAGACACCCCAAATAAAATTTTACTATCCTATACAGTATTCTATAAGTTTGATGCTAACTCATAATAATTTTGAAAGTATTATACAGGAATACCTCGCTATTCACTACCCTGATTATCCGCAATTTATATTTTAACACCCCTATTCGATATTCACAAAGTACTATACTCCACTTATTCACAAAGAAAAATTACAATACCCTACAGTAATATAATACTATGTCAAACCACGCAGCTCTCATATTCCCCTGTAAGGCCTACTTCATACATGCATGTTTTATCCATGCGTGAAGACCCGTGTTGTTTAGAAATTAATGAAGTTCAATGGGACCGTTCACACACGGGAGAAGTTCACCCCATGCCTGTACCCATATTTCCAAACACAGAGTGTTCTAGAATTCTTCATAAAGCAATGGTAAATGCTCTTTTAAAAGTTTACTCATTTACAAACCTCATACACATACAAACACTCTCTCCTGCACATACTCATTCAAACAGAGAGTTCTTATGTATCGTTTTTATGACATTGTAGTTATTTTAGTGCATAACATGTTGCGTACCTGTATATCGAAAAATATGTTGTTATAAAATAAGAAATATGAAGAGCATTGGGATGTGTATGTGTGCGAAGTGAATGTATGTGTGAACTTGGCATGTCGCCAAGTTAGACTATCCCTGTAACTACATCCCCCCAGCTCTCCCCTACCAGGCCAAGCTGTGTTATTGTTATTTTTCAAGGGTTAGTTTGTGGATCATGGGAGGGGAGCAGAAAGGGGTGCAACATCAGGGATCTCAGCCTCCAACAACTAGTGAGCTGCATTAATGTTATTAGGTAGATACACTTTTTTTTTCTTTTTTTTTAACTGTTGCATGCCTACACAATTGTTCAAACAGAATGTTCGTAAAAATAAATAAATAAATAAATAAACGAAATGATTGTCATATGGTCAAAAACATAAAGAGAATACAGTAAACGTTTCTTACTAATGTGTACGGTAGTTAGCGCACGTATCGTGGGAAGAGGAGGAAACAATGTTGGGGATCTCAGCAGTCCCGGTCTAACATATCCCGCGTGTAGTGAAACTAAGTACCGGCAAAACCCTCTAAATTGGACTTCTGTAAGTCGAAAACCCTATAAGTCGGACAAGCTCTGACTTAGGGGGGTTGTGTGGGGTGGCAGCTGAGAGAGGAGTCAGCTCCCACACATTTGTTGTTGTGACCACTGCTCCACTGTAATGGGTGCATCAGCAACTCTCTCAGAACTCTACCAATTAAAAAAAAGAAACTGAAGATATGAGACAGAACTGATGTTGAGGTCTCTATGAATGTTATCTGTAAGGAGTTTGGGCTGAAGTGGAATACTTTTTATGACATCAGCTTCGATGGTTCAGGACAGCCTCATAGCTCACTTCTAGTGGTATTTTACCTTTAAATACTAATAATTTACCCCTAAACATACATCCTAAGAGACCAGCAAGCAGTGGAAGTGGTTGTAATGAAGCGAAAAGTTAATCCGGAACCGGTCCAACCTGTAAAGTGTAACTAAATATAATTGTAACTAAATATAAAGTGTAACACAATATGTGTGAATACAGGTATTGTAAGTGTAAGCAGCCCCTAATTGTCCTCCATCTCAAAATTCATTTGCTACAATAAAAGTAAGTACAGGATGAAAGTACACTGATAACTTTAATATTGTTTTTGTAAGAGATTTTTCAGCAAAACGGTGGTTGAAAGTACCTGGGAGGTGGGGAGGGGGGAGAGAGAGAGAGGTTATGCATAAGCCGGAATTCTAGATAAGTCAGACAGCCTCGAGCCCCATATAGTTCGACTTAGGGAGGTCTTATTGTATTGCCAACTGGCTATGCAGTATTTCTTATTTTATTTTATTTTATTTATTATTATAATTTTTTTTAATTCATCATATTTACTGGTGCTGTACTACAGTATACACACAACCCTGGTCCCAAATAGCTTCACATGAGGGTTGTATATTGAAAAATATGTGGTGAAAGTTGCTGACTGGGAATGCATCCCCCATCCTATTTACATTAATTCTTATAGGGGAAATTTGCCCTAATATTTGCAAATTTGTTATTCGCAATGACTTTAAAGAAATGCATCCATTGCAAATAACCGGGGTATTCCTGTACAGTAATAGGCACATGTAGTTGCTTTCCCTAATTAAAGAAAACAAGCTGAAAAAGGGCAAAGTTTTTCTAATCATACATACGCTTTGACAAACTCTCTCTTAGTCTTCTCCCTCTTCCTTATCAGCTCACACAGCAGGCGAGCTCTTTCCAAGTCCTGTCGTAGCCTCTGCCAATATTTGATTTCCTCCCGTAATCCTTCAGCTTCCTGTGTGAAGAATAAGCATGAGCAAAACTTACCCTACACAAAATATATAAAATAACAAACACTTGTGCTTTTAACCTCATTTCTCACAGTAAAACACTGGAGTAAAGTGCTTTCAAGGACTCACAAATTGGAGTAGAATCCATGAACCCAGATTTGGAATAGAATTCCACATTTCAGGATCTGAACCAGAGTTACGTGAGTTCCACAGAATCAGGACTTGAACTAAAATACAGTAAAAAGAATAAACTTCCCCCTCCCTCGCTCTATCTCTATGTCTTTTGCACTCTCTCTCCCTTTCTCTATATCTCTCACTCTCTGTCTCTCTCTATCTCAAAGTTAGCTGAAACTATGGCAATTAAGGTGTGTAGGGTACCTGTAATTATTTTAAAAATTTTATAATGACTTATTGATATCCATTAATATTTCAAATACATGAGTTCAGATTTTAATAACAACTTTACATATTAACTTGAATTAATTAGTAATATGCAACCAGTTTATAATACTGTATACCAACAATTTAAAAAAAAATAAAAATTGCTTATTCACCAACAGATTCTAAATTTTACATGTCTGTAATAACAGAACCATTACTTTAGCACTTCAACTCTCTTTAGTTTCATCATTTTACTCATAAAGCCTAAGACACACTTGTTGACATGCCATCCAACAGTGTCGGATAGGCTTGCCGGATGAATTGTACACACCAGCAATTATCATCCATTGTCTGACAACGATGTTGCGAGCAATGGCTCCAGTTTCGCATGCAATGGAAGCTGCTTTGTGGAGTATGGTTATTGCTTGTGTGATAAAGAAGAAAAGAGTGAAGAAAAGAACATAATGGTACAAATACTGGTTTATGAAGAAGTGCTCCAAGGGAAGTTTAAAAACATATTTAATGAATTTGCAATAGAAAGTGAAGGAAATTTAAAAAATTCCAGTGACGGCCTTTTTTTTCTTCTCAACAGTAAACCGCTAATACAGAGACAGGATTCTGTATTAGATTCAGAGAGTACTTCGGCTGGAGCATGTCTCCACGGTACTTTTCGGTATCTAGCAAATGATGCTCCTATGCAAGTTTGCAATATTCCACACACATTTTTAAACAAAATCTGAGTGCAATCATTCCTGAAACATGCCAAACTATCTATGAAATACTCAAAAGACAATTACATGAAGGGAAGAATAGTTATATATGATTTGAACAAGTGGTAAATAAAAGTGATTAGGCTAGATTGTAATCATTTACAAAATAGCCTATAAACAAACAGTCATTTGGTAATAGCTATATAGCAGCTAATTAAGATGTATAAACTGCACATCTGCAACCTAGGAAAATATATCTAGTTCTCAGCTTTAGTTCTCGGTTATAGATATTGTTGTGACACCTTATCAATGCTCAAACCTGTAGCTTTTGAAATGAGTCATTAAAAGCTGCAATCAGCATTCAAAGGCTCAACCATATTGACAGTTGAGTGCTGTCTCAAAAGTTACAGGTGAAGCACCATTGGGGAGTGACAATTATTTGTAACTGTAATACAATTAGATAATTTATGTCATTATGCAGTATATCAGAGAACAATTATAATTGTACTGTATTCTTAATGTTTGCAACTTGAGCAGGTGTCATCATTCCCATTGACCCCATAAAAAGAACCTCATTACTAATTTTTTAGTAGTTTTCCTTTGAAACTCATTCAAATTTCGTAATTTATTAGATACGAATTTTGCAAAATCATTACTGTATGTTCATTACTTTTCTCTGTTTTGGGAATTGCATTAATTTTTTGCAATGCAATTTGAGCACCTTGTCAGTTTCATCAACGCTTTTTCGTTTCTTGCCTAACTTGCTACTACTGTAGTGAAAGAAGCATGACAGTTGTGGCGTCCAGTAGGGTGTCCTGATTGCGTAGTGATTGAACACCAGAAAACCCACCATTGATCAGACATGAACACCGATTTGTGTCGGAAGATAGCTGTTTGCCAGTCACGCCGGACGACATGTTGACAAGTGTGTAATAGGCTTAACATAAATTAAAAACTGATAATGAGGGATTGATCCTAGATTGGACAACCCCTGTATTACTAGCTAAAACCTAGATTCAACTTCCCAGTATCTCAGCCTTGATTACAAATACATGCTAACTAAATAATTCATTCAAAACCTCCACATTGTAACTGTAACCCTTAAGAATAGGTTCTTGGTGGCTTCAACTGCCATTAAAGGCTAAAGGGTGTGAATCTTGCAGTCACATTAGCCATGCACTCCATGACCCTCACGTGGTTCACTGTGTGGGTGTAGCTCAGCCCAATATGGTAACGGCCTTACTGCTCTCACTAAACAACATAGTCCTGCATTAGCTGGCTCTCAGACCTCCTATTAGATTCCTCAGCACCTACCTTATAGACATGGAAGTGCACACAATAATCTCTCAAAAGAAGATTATGTAAAGGTTCAACTGTATCCCAAAGGCAAGAGACCAATGGTGACATTCCCAGTATACCCCTCATCCAAAATGGAAACTTCCTCAAAATTCCACTTTGGACCACACCAGAATATTCTCTCCTGACCCTAAGTTAAGCCATACAATAAGCTGAGCTACACACTATAAATTGGAAGTACCCCCATTAAGGAGTGTTGGCTACCCTCAAAATGGGTTATTAGGCAATTGTAAATAATAACTCTATCACTTATATTAATGTTTAGGACTGTCTAACTGAACCTAAATCCTGTAGAAAGAGCTTAAACGTATAACAGAATGCATTTAGCTCTCAGTAAGAGGAGGAGAAAAGTGTGAAGGCAACCATTTGCTCTATACGGGTGGCCAAGACTAAATGACAATTTGAAACTGAGCTAGATGTGGGTATCAAAGTGCAAGGCTAGCATAACAGCAAGACTATTATCCTTCAGCCCTTTAAGAGAACTGAAGGCTTCCACACTTTTTTTTTAAAGGGTTATAGCTGCAACAGGAAAGTTTTGAATGAATTACTCGGTTCTAGCCAATGCGGTTAAGGTACCTGGGCTTTCAACCCTTACATTTTGGCTGGTAATGCATACATCAACTATGCCAGGCATTACAGTATTAGCTCAAATTACTACCCTTTACCTATCAGACTTAAAACAATTTAACCCTCCCTAAGCTTAGTAAAAACTTCAAGAGAAATACTTGAAATGTACAGAAAAAAAAAATTAAACACTTTGGTCATATAATTAGGGATGAGGGGATAATAACAAATATTAATAGGCAAAGATAAGGGTAAGAAGGCCATGGGAAGGCAGAGACTGAGATGGATACATGAAATTAAAAACTGGGTCCCCAGAGAGATGCGAAACCTAAGAGGATTGGTAAAAACAGCCTGAGAATGTTTAGAGTGGAGGACTGTGGTTGCCAACCCTCAGATACAAGGTTGGTACTCTGATTGATTGATATCTATAATAAATACATAAATAAATAAACAAGTAAATAATATATTATAATTTGATTTACATGCTAAATCATTCTTCCCCCTCCACAAGATATTATATTTTGCTCTACAAATACTAGAGTCAAACTTACTGTCAAAACTCTTTCTTTGTCCTTCATGCCAGACGTTTTATCTTCAATAGGCCGGTTGTTACGGCGGGAGTGTGATGTGGTGAGGCGCCGCAAAAGAGGGACCCCGTTCCTAGACTGTCGTTTCAAGGTCCAATATGCTAAGAGTCGATGCATAAATTGGGACCGCTTCTGCATGGTAACCAGGGTTGCCAATTTCTGAATACTGATAAGAGTAATTATAAGCACAGCAGTCTGAGAATATCAAATAACTGACAGAACTGACAATGCTTCATTAAAACTATAATACAGTACCTGTAAAATCAAAGCTCAAAAATCCGAAATTCAAGAATCCTCGCAGTTTCATATTTTGAGTGAGTACCAGGAATCAAGCATGAATTTGAGTTTAGCTGCTCTAATCTCTGCTCCCACCATCCATACAGTCATTGTCTCATGGCCTAATTCATGGTTTTGTTCACCATGACCGTGATTGCAATTTATTCTTAATTAAGAAATACTGTACTGCCCTAATAATGACTTCTAAGAAAAGATCAAGTGATAGTAATGTTTGCAATAGTGAAAAGAATAAACTTATTACTCTTAATATCATGCAAAAATCTTAAATATTACAAGAACTAGATAAGTGTGCTGCTTCAACAGACAAACTTGCTGAACAGCATGATGTTGGAAATGCACTACTTTATGATATCATGAGACAGCTTGACAAGATCTTGAAAATTTGTGTTGATAGTGAAACAAAGACATGGACAAATGGCACAAGGCTAGAAGAGCTTGATACAATGGTTTTAGCCTATATCTGGCCCACTCGTATATGAAAAAGCCAAACAGTTTCCCCAGAATTTGAAAATGTGTCACAAAATGTAAAATGACAATGCAGAGGAAACACCCACATACCTATAACCTCATAATAAAACGTGTATCTTATGCAGTTAAACACCAGTACAAACACCATTTAAGTAGATTTTTATACAAAATCAGAATTTGTGCTTCATAACACTCAAAAGTAAATAACTTTTAGAAATCTACACACTGCTTGGCCCCAAGGTGTTTGGATTTTTTAGCTTTGACTGTACAAGAAATATATACCAGTACAGGGTATATAAAAAAGTATTAGCATTAAAGTACACCATTAAAGTAATTAACAAATATCAGAAAGCAATGCAAATGTCAAGATATTTTAAAGTTCATAAGAAATTCTACAACTTTCATTTTTCACAATGCTATTCCATAATAACTTCCCATCAACGTGAAAAAAGCTTTATCTTTTTCCACATGTTAAAATCCCACATTCAGTGCGGGGTAGCGCGTGCATTTTTCTCAAAACAATTGTCAATGCACATCTTCACAGTTTAAGACTTCACAGTCATATTAAAAAAAAATCTGCCAAAGAACTCATATTGATTTGGCTTTCAAAGAGATGAAACACTTGCCAATAACTTACATTATCAGATATAAGAATACAGTACTGTACTTGTCTTAAATGGTTGTCTTGGCAAGTGGAAAAATCAGGAATTACTACATTAGATTCCTTAAGTTATGCAGTAAAAAAAAAAAGTATTAGTAGTCAAACTACATCAGTGGAGACATTTTGAGTTGAGATACAGTAGTCAAACTACATCAACAAATGTTAAAATATACTGTATTAGTACATGCTATGCATGCTTATGTAAGGTTATGTCAATTACAAATCACAAGATACTACAGATTTCCACCATATAAAAAATTATCCTTGTTCAATCACAATCAACTAAAAAAAAATTTATACATTTCACCAAGGTTTTAATAAAATGAAGAAATATATAAATTTGCTGTACATACTTTCCATACAACACATTTCTTTAAACTACAACAGCTAACCCCAGAAGCTTTTACAATAATAAAACTTTTTTTTTTTAAACCTTTCAAGACTTTTCTGTGATCATACAGTTTGCTTTGAATATTGGAAAACTATATATTGTATCATCTCTTAATAAATATGTATCACCAAACCTGAAATTTTCATCAGTCATTTTTTATTCATTATTGTTCCAAAAGGATCAGAAAAAATAAGCCTAATACCCACTACACTATATTATTGGCCAAAGAATTAATACAGTACAGTACTGTACATACCAGAATGTTCAATGAAGCTAAAAATTGCCAAGTGGGAGAAAGGAGGACTCAGGAATGAAATATTAATTCTAATTTTCATGACAGAGTAGACCTGGGCAAATTGGATCAGTCAGACCACTGGGAAGAACAGATTTTTTCTATTTTCAGTTTGTAAAGGAACTATTCTGCCACCTCTGGAGTGATTAAGAAGGAACTTTGATGAAAATCTAATGAAGAGGAGACAACCTGCCAATGGCACTGAAAACAGCCAAAATCGAAATGCCAGTAAATTTCACTTTTGAAAACAGCAATTGTGACATATGTTTCTATCAAAATAAAATTATTTGTCCTATAAAGCTGAAATTTGGATATAATACTCTTAGAAAATTTGTCTAAGATTGAAAAAAATGTGGCAAAAAATTATTCTTCCTTTTTAACATATGATGGATCATAATTCGGTCCGCATTCGGGCTGGTGAATTTTAGTAGCTGGAGCAAATGTGGACCATGCCTAATTTGAACAAATTTCAAATTGCATAAGTCAAAATGAAAAGAAAAAAGGCTATGATAAACATTAAAACTGATTCAGAGCATATCACAAAATACAATAGCACAGATTTTATGTATAAAAAATAGCTCCTTCCACACTCAAACCATCTTCTGGGCAAAACTACACAATTCAGCTGAGAGCCGAGCAGTCACACAGCTTACTCAGAGACGTGTGCGCGTGACTAGAAGGCGAGTCGGGTACACAGTTACAGCTCACTGCCTCCACACGTATATTCACTACACACACAGTCATTTTTCTTATTACAGTATATAGCTTTATATTATATTTTTGTTATTTATAAGTCACATTAGAGTATTGTTTTGTTTTTTCCATCAAACGGGCACAGACAAGCGATAAACACAGTAATTTGGGAATGCCCCTGAAAATGTATGGATTTGCGTAAAAAATAAATAACCCCCATTATAATTCAATTAACAGCTACAATAGCTGTTAAAACAAAAACTCTTTATTTATGTGCTTTACGTAGGTATGATTTATAAATTTCAGCAAAACTAAATATAAAATACCCTGTAATGGAATTATTAAAACCTTTGTCGTTTGCCAGTTTGATTCGCCCCAGTCGATGCTACCATACTGAACTTTAATTATTATATTTCTGCCTTTATCTGCATCAATTTCCCCCACACACTAAGTAGAATTCAAAGTCTTCTGCACACTTCAGTCCACACACATCTCTACACCAGGTGTAAAAGACCCAACTACACTTGAGACCTTGGCAAAAAAATTCTGAAAGTTGGAATGAATCACCCCTTCCTGGCATTAATGAGAAATGAAGCAAGACTTTGCTTTAACAACCACATACACACACTAGTTGAAGCAGGGCAGAAACTGGAATAAAGTAATAGTATGGCAGACAGTACCAAGAAAGAAATGGGGAAATAATAATCTTTGGAGGACTCTCTAGTTTAAGTGGCCCACCATTGCACTCTGTACAGCCCTGAATCTATATTTTCTTCCAACAATGATATAAAACCAAAACCAACGTCAAATTTCCCCAAGTAATGCTATTTTTCTACTGGTTGCCAACACTCTTCTCTTTCATTAACCATTTTGAACTCCAGCCGGAGAGCAAACAGTTTGTTGCCTGTAATTTACAGTACGTCATTTCATAAGAAAAAATCATTACTGTATAGCTAAAGAATCCATGAACAGAGAAATGATAAGTACATTACTTTTCCAAAGATGTTGCTTCTCTCTCTAGCTAACATATCAAAATCCTGTACATTGCAATTAAAATCAAAAGTGTTCAGTACTTTTTTCGCAGTGGCAGCTTCCCAAAGTTACTGTACACCTGTGATACTTCTTGTAATATTTCTTTTTTAATCCACTACAATATATCTTACATAGTTATACATAAACACTTATGGTTCAAACTTATCAGCCTGTAGTCACCTAGAATGTAAAAGGCTTAAATGTAGAGCAATGAGGTGTGACTCAATTCCTGGTCATGGCATATCCCTGTAGAAAATAAAGACACAATTATGATTTTAAAATCAATAAGCTCCCATATTTCCACCTTTCTACAGGGCAGCTAAGAACCATACGGGAAGAAATACGAAATCTTATACAACATAGGAAAATATATTTCCTACATCATGAACTGAGCAACGTTCTGACTCAAAATGCGGTTTCTAATTACTATTTCATAACTGATTTAGCCCTTTACTTAAATAATTTAGCAAGTTTAAGATGAAGAAACAAATAACTAATACATATTAAAATAAGCAACCAGTAATAAATTATTCACTTGTAAAAAAAAAGAGAAAATTCATCAATATCAACGACAGGGTTCTGCTATGACCCCCGATCTCAAACCTCAAACAAAGAAAAATTTGCAGATACAGTACAATACAGGGAGGTACTACCGCCTGGGAATATATTGGAAGCATAATGTGTTGTCTAATGGTCGACCCTGCTGCCATATGGCATCACAAAGATTGTGACCAAGTCCCAGGTTGCTGATCTGACTGTCTGCCTCATTTACACACAATTGCAGCGTCTCAATTGTTTCTCTTACTTTGACAACACAGCATACATATATAATTTTTCACTCTTGATTTTTTTTATGGCTGTTATTATTATTATTATTATTAATATGTTATTATTATTATTATTATGTTATTATTATTATAATTAACATTTAGTATATTTTTATTAATTTTTATTAGTATTACGTATTAATATTTTCTTTGATTATAATTGTTATTTATTTTTATTTCCATTAATTTTATTATTTTTATTATTATTATTATTATTATTATTATTATTATTATTATTATTATTATTATTATTATTATTATTACCATTGTTATTATTATTATTATTATTATTATTATTATTACCATTGTTATTATTATTATTATTATTATTATTATTATTATTATTATTATTATTATTATTATTATTATTATTATCATTGTTATTATTATTTATTATATTTTTGCCCCCAGGCCTTGATGTGGGTCATTATAAATGACCTGTGCCCGGGTGGGCTAATACCCGTAAATAACAGGCAATCTACAGTACAGTACTGTTAAAGATTAAGTAGTACCCCTTTAATGATTTTAGCAACAAAGGTGCCATAAAAGTATCAATAGACTGTAAGAGAATTTCAGGTCTCCCTCCATCTAACCAGCACAGAAAACCAACCACAACCAATATAGAGTTCATCAAAGGGCACACCTACTAACCGGTGAGATCACTATCCAACTCCCAAACCTAAAAACATCACTTCATTAGAGATTTGTTCCAGGTTATCCACAAAATATGATATAATAATATATATTATAATGTAAACAGTACTATATATATTGTTACGTATATCCAGTATTATATGTACACTTGGTGGTGAGGCAGTAAAGGGCATAAAGAATGGTGAACAACACAAACACTACAGATCAGAGAGAAGAACCAAGTACCTTAAAGCACAGCAAGACATTTCAGGAGCTCAAAGGGAGGGAATTTTCAACACTGGAAGTAGTAATTAGTGTGGGTGCTACAGTACAAGCGAGGAAAACTGCTCCAGTTGACTTGTATATAACAGGTATTAAATCACACATGTAGAAAACTGGGAATACAAGAAATATAAAGACTATGGACAAAACATTGCTATATAGACAGTGAAGTGCTTTTTGCTATTAAATATCAGTACATTAATTGTTAAACATAACTAAGTACCCACCTCTAAGCCTGCAAGATTAACCACCTTTGTGGAAAAATAAGTTGAACACATGCATACACCCACAAACTACAATAAGAATTGATAATCAGGTCAATTTTAGCATAAACTTTAAAATGTAATACCAATTCTCTACACCTCAGGTGATATTAAGCATTATTTTGATATTAAAAACCTTTTTACTTACTTTAGCAACTCTATGCATGCATGACAGATACTGTGAAACATGTAAAAAAATTTCAAGTAAATATCAAAATGCAGAACACTAAAATCTTTCTTCATTTTCATATACTGAATACTGTACAGGTATGTGAAAGTTCACAGCAAAAACAAATATTACAATGATGAAAGCTATGAGAATTAGTCAATGGAATTATTTTTAGATGGAGAAACTGGCCCAATAGTGTTGGATATATGAAACTGATTTCATTGAAAATTTTAGTAAGATCTTTGAACTCTACACTATTTAAACTATTTGCAAATTTCTCCAGCATCTCTCAACTTCAAGACACATTCTAAAAATGATCACAAAGAGATGAATCATAGTATCTGCCATTACCCAGGGGGTATACATGGCCATTCCCACTTCTATGAGAAGTTTCCTCCACTGGGGAATGGGTTACCACTCACTTACTTTTCACAGGGTATGACGGGCACAGAGTTGACAACACCAGAATAGAAGGGGAGGATTGGACTATGAGACGCAACACGGGACAGAAGGGGGTGTGGGAGGAGACAAAACAAGAGGTTAATGCTAATGGTGCTACATGAACACAGACACACATGTAAGGACACCGCTTTTTTATTATTTAATAAAAAGGAATAGAGCATTTTATACAAAACGAAAGAAAACAAGGATGTTTTACAATGGGTCAGCATAACAGAATATTTAATGATAACTAAGAAACTGAAATGCATAAAAACCAGAGTGTAGCAAAGCCGCACCTCATGCATGTGATTGGGTTAAAACACATACATGCTTAGTGAACAGGCTATGCAAGCAAATCTTTAACTGGTAAGTGCACTGACTTCTAATGATCTGTTTATGATTTCAATTTTATGCTCAATAAGGGTAAGGACTTAGAAAGGTATTCAACTCCTCATAACCACTTCGGATCAGAAGACATTTTCTTTTGCCAAGCTTATACTGTATACACACTGCATTACTTTACTCAATATAAATCTAGCTGAAAATACTTCAGTCTCTATTACTCTATGAATTACACTATGTTCTGCAGCTGACCCTTGGAAGTCATCCAAAGGGCAGGTAGAAAATGATAATCTTACAACTCTGAACATCAAATGATCCAACAGTTTAAAATACAAGATGTGTTTAGAGAACAAACTGAATATGAGATGGTTAAACATAGCAAAATTTCATAACCCTTTGTGTACGGTGTCCCATCTGAACTCAATAAAGTCATCAGGCATTAGCCAAATAAAATATTAAGAGTGGTGTCCCCAGAGTGAAAAGGTTAAATACCCCTCTCAACACAAACTTTATAACCAATTTCACAGATGAAATGAATAAGCAAACTTTAAGGAATGAGACTCCCAAGTGTTACTAGTGGATGAGCATTAGAGGGATCTATCAATGAGTAAGATCATGGGATTGGTTACACCCACATCTAACAAGCAGTTGACTGTGGATCAGATCAAGCAGGTTATGAGGAATTTAATAGAGCTTACTGTTAAGTAATTAAAGCACATTAGTATATGCTATATCTAGTTATCTATTTACCTAATTTGCCTAGTTAATTCCCACAAAAAAGCAGGGTGGCTCACAAAATGAAAAATATACATATGTACATAATCTTAATAAACCATTTATAATACAATAAATGGTCTATATGATCAGGGTGTGGAGGTGCTGTACCATAATCAAAACAGTCTATAATTTCATGGGGTGTAATCTACAAAGGTCAAGTTGCACATTGATGCACTAAAATTACCTTTATGTATACCAGTGAAGGCACACAGTTTTGAAAATCGTAACTGTATTTTCTCTAATCTGATAGCTTAAACACCAATGCAAAAAGCTTCAACATCCAAACATAATAAATATGTTTCATGCAAACAAAAAGGGGAGCCACAACACACAGTACCTCATATATACTGGTTTTCCCACAACCAGTTTAACAGTCATATGAAACTTGTATCTTTACTCAGGATTCCATTTACACATAAAAAGGAAAATTTTTCTCAAATCGTTGTTCTGCCAGCCTTTCCAGAAATGTCCCTAAATATCAACATAAAATGGACTGTAGTCTGCTGGCACAAGATGTTTCAACTTTGAAGTTCGGGCCATGAGACTCATGATATCAGACAATTCCCAACAACCAACTAGTTACTGGAATGAATCTCACAATAATTTGTTGCACTCAGTACAGTAGAGCAAATAGCCAAGAAAAAACATCCAACTTCAGTCTGTGGCTGAGACTTTACTGGGCATGTAGCATCAATGAGTGTCACTGAACTATCAGGATTTTTTTTTGGAAAATGCAGAATAGCAGCACTTTTACTGATGACACTTCTACATTCTGTTTTTCTAAATATGTACTGCCACTTGAATTTATAAGCACTTTGGTTGACAGACATTACACAATGATTATAAATAGCTTGGTGGGAAATGAAATCTTTCATATACCCTTTTCCTTTTTAAGTGTTGCTTATCATTATTAATACAATACTTGATGAGAAATAATTTCTTGGGATGTTATGAACTACTCTCTGCACCTCCCGCTGGAAACTTGAAATTACTTTTTACTGTTCATTTTCAATATCTCTTGGTTCTTAAGGATACAAGGCATTTAGTGCAATCCATCTCTTGTATGATCTTCAAGGTGCAGTAAACCATGCTATAGTACCATTATTTTTCTTGCCCAACTCACCTTTCCTCTAATGTCATTAATGGTGAATTTGCAAAATGGAGAAACTAGTATATTAACAAGGAACACTAATGTCCTCAAAATCACATAGCAAAAAGAAATACACATTTTGTGTCACTAGAAGTTTCAAATATACAGTACAGTACTGTATACTGACAAGACCGGGGAAATAAAGTCTTAGTTTACCTAATGAAATTTTTTTAAAAATACACGTATATAATAATTAACTAAATACCTGTACTGTGCTTGAAAAATTGGCCCCTAATCAAAGTACTGAAGTCATTTTCTACATGATGGTGGAAATATGAATGTAACTGATGACTCAAATTTGAATGTAGAGAGAATCAATATGTGGCATCTTCAAATCATTATAAATATCATTTTATATCCAGCACACACAATTGCTTATGTGAATATCTCTATTTGTTGCCTTCATCTTCCCCTGATAACCTTTAAACCCATGTTGCACTGTTCTCCCTTGTATACCCCCATTTATAACCCTTCAGTTGGTGTGGCACCCTCATAGAAGCTGACTCTCTAGTCTGAAAGTATTTAGAGTATGAGTACTGTACCTTGCTTATGATATAATGAAGAGCAAAGTGTCTAATACAGTCTGGACACTATGGCAAGAATATTGTACCTTTGTTTTTGCTTCCCACAACACCATTTATTCCAAAGAAGCTTTAATCAATCTTTAAAAAATTCAAATGGGATCATCTGAGGATATGTCCCCCACCCACTCTGCTTATTTCACATTAGATTAACCAATCCAACATAAACTAAGATTAATCACACCTAACTGTAAAACTAAGATTAACTACCCCAAAAGCTTACTTAACCTTAGCGCCCCCCCCCCCTGTAGTATTTATCAGGAGGTGGGGGAGGGGGTTTAATCTTAAGGTAATCCTAGAACTGCATCTGAACAACTGATTTGTCATATAGGCATAACAATAAAAATCAAATTAAGTTTTATGCACTTGGTTCACTGATGATAAATATTTGTTTGAAATTTCCTCTAAATATGAACATGGATACATAAGTTATAATCTGGCTAAGGTCTTGTACTTTATTCTTGGCGTTCTGTACATTGTTTAGAGGAGATTTGCCACCACACAGCACAGGGACTAGTTTATGGGGCAGCCCCATACATCCTGCATAAGGCGAAGCACAGAAGCATTACAGCGCCCAACAAGGAAGCAGCAATGTTCATGCTTGCTGGTCAACTTTTACCCATCAGCATCTACCCTTGACCTTGACAGTGTTCTGCAATGTCTAATGATAATTCATACTGAGGCTGTATTCCAGGTTTGAAAAATATCCAAATGAAACAGTATGACCTGTTACATTAACAAATGTTTTGGGACCCATAGACTGAGGTAATACTATACATCCTTGCCTCTCACAAAGAGGAGGATAAAATGATAAATCATGATGCTGTACTGCTTTCACACCAGGAATGACTGATGGCACACCTCATAAGGCAGGATGTATCTCATCAACAAGAAAATTATCTTATGAAACATGTCACAGTAATATACAGCAACCTTTGTTGTTCTTGTTGTTTGTTTTTTGGACAGATGAAAACTTTATAAACTATAACAGCCCAAAACTGCAAAAGATTGATGAAAACATGATTCCATCCACCCAAATTATGATAAATTTTATGTAAAATGAAAGGCAAAAGTCGTGTCGTAAAATTTGGAGAAAACATATGCCAAAGGGCTAAACTTTTGGTGAGCTCTGCCTTGTGGAAGAGGGCTCTCATAATGTTCCACGAGTTATATTTAATCTTCAGATAAAACCACTACACGACTTTTGTCTTTGATTGTACATTACTGTATAGAGTTATTATTTACATCAAAGCCATCAGGAGCACATAAAACTGATGATGACTCATAGGAGCAGAAAATTTATTTATAAAAATTGGTTCTGATGTTTCTCTCTGCTATTTTGTACCCCTCATGCCCTCTGCATTAATGTTCCTAATTTCTCAATCTGGCCCTGACTATAAATAAACTATCTTTCACTAAAAATATCACAAATATGCATTCCACAACAAACATCTGTCAAACATAGAAAAATTAATGATAAGCATTTACATATTACTAATAATTTCCTTAACTTTCTACAAATAATACTCACAAATCCAAATGTTGAAACCCAACTTCACAAGCAAGATATAGCTACCGGTATATATTTTGTCCATATGAGGAGGGGCCTCAGGTGACAACAGAGCTCATACTTCACATTGTAAAAGACTGAAGTTGTCTAATAATACTCTAGCTTAGAGCTATGAGTGCTGAGCCATGTCAGATGAATCTCATTTGTTTAAACATTACAACACTATGATTACACCACCTACCTTGTGGACACTATATAAAAAACAAGCATCATTTGAATCACTCACTTGAAAAGAATTCTGATGATGGTATCCAATGCATAACATTTACTTTATATACACATACTGTACTGTATGCAATTTATAATAATTAAAAAAACTAATTTCTTGCCATCTAAAATAAACAAAAAGAGACGAGTACACTAACTTTTCATATAAAATCTATGGTACATGTAATGTGCAACTATTACACATAAAACTCCTTAAGGACAAATAAAACTACAAAACAAATTTTGAATTCTGGCTTACCGATCAGCTGGTATAGTTGGAACAGAAACAATTGGGGCAGCAGACCGCTTCTCAGCTAATATCTTACGGGCCTTCTTCATTTTTTGGCGCGATGCTGCCTTTGCTGCAGCTTTCTTGGCAGAGTCCATAATCTCATCAAGCTGGGGACGCTGCAAAGTGAAAACAGACTGGCCCTTCAACCACAAAGGTTCATCACAGCAAAAGCAGAGGCAAGCACTGGACGACCGTCAAACGGAAGACGTGCCTGACTGTACATGCTAGTCCATAATGTAATTTACATAATTATCACTAATAGCCAATTATTATAATCATTATTGTTACCAATCCAGTACACCCCCCTGAAAAAGCCATTGGCCATAAACAAACTTAAAGGTACACATAATAAGTTATGATATACTGTACAGGTATTGTAAAAACTTATGTACTGTTTGAGTACTGTACTGTACTGTATATGGAAATACATCATAATCTATTACGTTTGTCACTGAATTTAATTAACAGGAGGTGAATATAGAATGATGAATATAATTTGTTCCATTTCAAATACAAGAGATTTTGGTCTTTTGTAAACTTTAGCATTTCTTTACTAACATATCCAGTCTTGCACTTGGATTTTAATAAAAGCATTGCTTGGGCAGCAGGCAAGCCGTGAGTTCATTTCTAGCAGACCAAGGTGCTGGTACATTCATGAAGGACTTGGCAAAACTAATGTGAGTATGGTAAATCTCATCTATAATGATTGGGTTAAAGGTATATACTGTACATAAATAAAAGTTGTTATTAGGTGACATAAGCCCTGATGTGGTTGACTTACAATAATCCTCCATCTCAGCAACCATTTCATATTTCCTATGCATTCCTTACACAACAGGAATAAACTTTCAGGAGCAACTTTTGATTGCTGCTGGACAACAAAGGGGCAAAATTCAGGCAAAAATCATGAGAACAAACCATTTGAGGATGTGCACACCAACCACCCATATACAGGAGAGTACTCTATGTGCAGCACATTGCATGAAGTTGATTTTACACACACTTGGATTGTTGACTAACTTCATGAACATATATACTTCTGCTTTAATAGTCCGTAGATTAACTCCACAAGTGAGGGAAATGTTATCATACTGTATGGACTTATCAGCTGAGTAAGCTTCACCACTGACCAATCCTGTCATCACCCAGCCCTCCTCACCTCTCAATCTTATGTTCACTTTTTGGAACAGGTTCAATATCTTTCAGACATTATAGTGACTATACCCTAATCATAAAATAAGTAAAATATAAAGTTACAGTATATCTGTAGTTACCATCTTAGAAACCCTTGGTTGACAACACTTGTCAAACACTCATTTCACAACACTTTCCTTGTTTCTCTTTCTGATTCTCCCCCCCCCCTCACACACACTGCTCTCAACCACATTTACATCACCTCTAACTTATCTCCCTCTTGTTTCAAGGTTTATACAATACTTCACACCCACACAGTAATGTCGGCAAAACCCATTCCTTAAAAATGTCAGACAAAACTGCAATGGCTACAAATATTCAAATGCAAGAAGCAGAAAAAATTGGCAAGGATGAATTCTGACAAAAGTAAAATGATGTAACAAATGGGGTGACCATAATATGCATTTGCAAAGAAGATGGACACAGTGAGGCAATAGTGTGTGTGAGCTGAGTGGTTCCAAGGGGAAATATATCAAAATGTGCCAAAGTGGTGGAGTGTGTAGGAGGCTCTGCTCTGAACAAACCATGCTTCAAAAGAGTAAAATAAGGCATGTGAGATATAAAGACTGGTATGTGGATTGAGCAATGCAGTACTAGCATGAATATAGAAGGAAAAAATAAAGCTACTGTATAGTATTAACATATCAACAAAGAAAATAATTGCATTAATTAGAATTTTGGATCTAAAACACAGCCAGTACCTAAACACAAATATCAGATGCATAAGCCACATGAGAGTTTTAAGGCTGGCCTGATGCTGGCATTTTCACAACTAGTGCTCTACTGTATAATGTGAGTCATGGGGATGCCCTTCTACTGCTGATTCCCCTCCTCTTTGGCTATATTCTCTAAAATGTGAATATTATTACTGGAGAGGCAAACATCAACTGACCAAAGCAAGCATGAAAAATGGCCAATAAACAATGAAGACAATAAGACGCAATACTTCTCTGAATAACTAGCGATTACATATTCAAACAAGATTAGTGCCTCTTAATAAAAAAAATCTATGATGTATTTCATATACTCAAAGACCCTTACCTCTTCATATAATATTTACAGGCACTAATTTACTATTTTTGAATCTTCAAGTATGAAATCTCTTCTTACATTCAGTTTAGGGCACCATAGGCAGAATACTCCCCCAAGCATTTCAGTTACCAAAATATTCTGTATGTTCAAATATTGTCTGAATCTTTAAGTCTGAACCTTTCATTTTCACCACTGCTTTCTTTAATTCCCTCATAACCTGTCCCTGAATCTCCCCACAATGCCATATCAACTCATCTTAAAAAACCTGTCTTCAGATACTTTTTCACATTTTTGCATTCCAGTATTCACACTTCTTTCATACATCAACTGCATTACTTTTCCAAGCATCTCACCCTCAGGACAAATGGGACAAATTATCTTACCACCAACAACCTAAAATTGACGAGTGTGGGTAAAGCAAATCTCAACAAGCACGCACACACAACACAAATATACATCTACTGTATTACAACTTCAAAGAAAGTATTGGAGGGTGAAATCTGAGGTACAGTACTTTAGTACTGTAATTTCCAACCTATCATAACCATTCAGAGTCGATCGATAGATCCCAAAGTTTTTCCCAATGGTTTACAATATGGTTCCAAGCTAATTCAGCCTTCCTAGGTGTAAGAGTAATCTGCAAAATTCAGTAAACCTTTCAAGTGATTTTTAATTCTCTTTGGGATGACAAAATACAACAAGTGCTGTGATTTATATCCACTCAATTACCTCCAAAATATGCTGGAAAGACATCTACCTCACCAAACACTATCCTCAAATACACCACCAAGTAACCCTGAGTGAGCTATAATTTTCCTAAAATAACTGTAACACCAGAATTAAAATTGGTGACTATCTGTATGTGCTGGAGATGTGAGGCTCTGCTGTGGTGAATTAAATAATGTCTAAATATTGAACAATTTAAATGTCATGTGTTTGTAAGAAAAGTTGTAGGATCCTGGTTAATATGTCCTTGTATGAATAAAGATCAAACAACACTGAAGGGCAGCATGCCTCTTCCCTCTTGAGTTGGTACATGGGAATAAAATGAAAGATGCACTATGCTTTTCTTCTAGGTAAGCGAAAGAATAATATGTTCAAGGCTGGAGCCACTCAAGAGGAGAGGAAAGAGGTATGTTTGACATGGTCTTAACATCAGCTAATGAGGAACCATATTGAAGTCTTCATTTTCAAAGCAGAAATAAACTCGCATTCCTGGCAGCCCTCACCACAGTTGTAGTTTACCATTACAGGAACCAGTATACATAGAGATAAGAGAAACATTACTGGGAAAAAGTGCTTGGGGACAACTCAAAGAAAATAAATCTATCACCTGCTACAGTAAAATGCATCTTTAACAATCTCATAAATATTTCCTCAATGAGACATGGTGAATACATCTAACTCTAACTGTACACATCCTTCTAAGGCATCAGAAGTGGGAGTGAGGTTGCTGATAAAAACATCTTTGGGTACACCACTCTATTAAAAGCATTAGGAAGCACAAAGGATACAGCATTAGCTTGTGCATAGGCAAAACAAAATGGTGAGAAGATTAAAACTCCATGGTGGGTTATATAATAAACTGTCCAACACAATGATTTTTTGAGTTGCTGAAAAAAAAACTAAATTAAGTGAGAAACAAATACAAGACAGAATATTGTACTCATACTTTTATCATCTAGAATAGGACTGTATTATTGTAAGTAAACTCAAATGTCAATCTCTGTTAAATATCTTTTAGTTTAGAATGTATGCAGAGTAGTTTTCATAGTTGTTACAAAATCATGGAATAAAGAAATACATATCAATACCTTTTTTAATATTATTTATATAAAAACATTTGAACTTAGGATACAATAATACTCTGTACATCCCATTCTGATTTCATGTAACGTACCGCATCAGAGTCTGCCGGTGTGTGCATATCACAGTACGCAGCTTTCCTCACAGTAACCGAAGTCCCATTGACACTTGTTTCTCTCACAGCATCAATCTTCATGTGCAGTCCAGCTTGTTGAGCACACGTAACATGAAATGCTGTAAGGACAAGAGAGCTGATATATCTGTTAAACTCAAAACCACAGCTGTTATAGATGCATCATACCAAGAAATATATATTATGGTTCCTGCTTCAAAGATCAACTTTACAGTTTTAGAGGTGGAAACTTACTGACTATAGCAGGACCTTTACATGAAGTGGACTCTTAATTAAAAGTGCAGTAGAGTCAAATTCTATGCCATATTCAATATATTTTTTTCTTTTATAGTCCTCTTCATATGAGGCAATAATATACTATATATCATACTGTGGGTCCACAAGTTCCCGAAGGTTAGTAACTAGCTATACTCCCACTTCAGTGATATCCCCGTTAGCCGGAACAATTGGTGCAGAGCACTTCCGGGAATGAGAGATTTCCGGGTAACGAGATGACTCTCTTATAGACGGAAAATACTCCCCCATCCCCGGAAATTTCCGGGTACCAGGATTTTTTTTCCGGAAAATGTGCCCCTCGGAAAATCGTTCCTAAAGCCGGAATTTTCCGGAAAATTCCGGCTTTGGGAACGATTTTCCGAGAAAATTTCAATTCCAGCTATCGGAGAGTTCTGGGTTTGAGGGATTCCGGCTAACAGAGATGTTACTGCACACACTACACATCAAGCTGTATTCTGAGCTTTTCCCAAATGTTTAACATTAATCACATGTACTGTGTAAAAAAAGATACAGTATAAGAATGTGATTATGAATCTACATTTTGCAGTAGGAGAGGAATGAAGACACAACCCATTAGATCTGTACCATTTTACTAGATGGTATTTGTATAATTACCTATATCTACAGTATGTGGTCAGCCACATCAAAACCTCCATTCATTCTGTCTGCATCAGGATGTTTGAATGCAGAGTACAAATCCTCACTATCACACTGGTTTCAAGTCTATACAAGCACCATTTAGCAAAGAAAGTAAGTCTCACACATCAGATAATGATCTCCAATGCCAAAAGAAAAAAATCATACAACCTACCAGTATAACAGTTAACCTTGTTGCATTGGATACAAGCTCCAACACCTCGCTGCTTACAGATGTAACAGGTGAGTTTCCAGCGCGCCGGAGGAATGTTATTAATACTGTCAATGGGCTCCAGGAAGACCTAAAAAAAGACAATATAATATGAGGATTCAACATTAATCTCCAGCAAATGTTCAAGTCATATACAAAAGAATAAATTTCCACTTCCAGATACACGTGCATAAGGTTTTAAACAAAGACAAACATTCATTTTCATAACAATTCACTTTATAACATTGCACTACTGTAATCGAAGTTAAACAGATTGCACCTCATTTGTGCAATTTTGGTAACAAATGCTACATTATTCCATATTCATTAGGTAGTAGGTAGTAGGCAACTACCAAACAGGGAGGTATTACCACCTGGGAAGATATTGGAAACTTAATGTGTTGTCTAATGGTAGACCCTGCTGCCATATGGCATCACGAAAATTGTGACCAAGTCCCAGGTTGCTGATCTGACTTTCTGCCTCATTTACACACAATTGAAGGGTCTCAATTGTCTCTTTTACTATTGACAACACAACATATAATAACCGTGCTCACTCTTGATCTGTTCTATTCTTTCTACTCTTTTATTCTCCCATGTTATCAGTTGACAATAATATTAAAGAGGGGGCCTTCTCGGATGGGTCCCACTGGTCAGGAAGGTTGTGGACCCAAGGGCTGACCTGATCATCATCAAACTACTGTACTGTACTGGGGCCTCAACTGACATCACAGCAGTTGCCAGAGGATCGGCTTTTTTTACACTTCATTTTTCCAACATTCGCTGCCTGATATCCAATTTTCCTTCTGTGGAGCACCATCTATTAACCTCTTCCCCCAACCTCTTACTACCACTTCAGTTTTTTTACAACTATGCCCTGGAATGTGAACTAGTAACAAAATCCTGTCAATATCCATCCCTACTCTCTGCTTGTATTCTTTCTCAACAATGACATCTACCTAAAAGTGATTCAAGGTCAAACTAAGGAAGTCATGACTTTTAAGCTGCTAAAGAGGAATGTAAAATCCTGACTGCCTCTTGATATCTTCATTTCCTATTGGATTTGAAAAGCACTTATTATTTACAGAAACGTTTGAACAATTAAAAAGAAAAAACAACAGTAAATACTCACAGTATTGGCAAAACACACTTCTGGGATCCACATGGCACACACAACATGCGCCCAGCGGCCATCATCAGTCTGCTTGAATGCCCCACCCTTATTAGGACAGAGAGCACAATCCACAGCCCGAGATGGAGACTGAAGACACCGGCGACACAACCACTGCCCTTCAGGAATGTAAGGGACGCCATAACATTCCTGCAATTGTCCTTAAAACTCAGTATATATGCACTGTATGTATGTATGATAGCAATGTAAAAACCAGTAAGATTTAACATCTGGGCTTCAGGCTATGGTCGGTATCTCCCCCACTGTAGTTATATTCTGGCACATTTAAAAACACAAATAAAAAGCAATTCTAGTCTTACAAACTGGCCAAGCATGATGTAAACAGGAAATAAATACATGTCTCTACCACAGGTTGGGAACAGAAAGGCTAGGAAGAGTCGAGGATGTTCATGAAGTGGCATGTGTGTGTGATGCAATAGTATGAGGGAAACCCCACTAATTTGATCACAGCATGAGGCATAGGACACTTGTTTTACTTTTTTATTATTATTTACACTATTAACAATCATTATATTGTACTACATAATCTAGCCAGGCCTACCCTTTTTATTCACACAGGTCCACGAAAGATCAAAACTGCATATGATGTGACCCGAAGCCTAGAGGTTAAACTAACACCAGAAGCTTGTATGACCAAAAGTTATCTGAACCTATTTACTGTTAACAAAAACTCATACCATTACATTTCTGGTTTACATATATGTTTTTGCCCTTCAAACATAAAAGACTGTCATGCTGATTTAATGGCTTTTAAGGTGTCATGTAGCATTGTAGCACTCTAGTTAATAACTTCTCAGTCTCTCAGGCTTTATCAGAATTTCCATACAAGTTTTAAACATACCGAACAAAGAAAATGTTATATTCACAACAATTTCAATTACAAATACTGTACTGTACTCTTAAATGGCAAACAGGAAGGCAAGCTGTACTGTACATTGATTACTGAACTCATTATATACATTTATCTGGTAAACCATTATGCACAGTACTGAACTTACCTGATGAACCGCCAAGTTGCACATATCACAAAAGAGGATTACATTGCTGTTTTGACATTCTCCATCCATGCATATACAGCACACGGCATCCTCATCAATTGGTACTCCGGAATCTCTACCCGAACACTGTGCCTGGGTAGATGCAAATACAAACATTAGGCCAATTGTTGTTACATCAGCTTTCATTGAATACAATGTCTATGAAAGTGAGTCCCATTAGGCATCAATGTCCATTAGGGACAGTGTGAGTACAGCACACTGTACACTAAGCCTTCGGTACACAAGGAGGCAGCATGGCCGGCACTATACTCGACACATTCACTTCCCCAAGTTGTAAACTCAGGTAGCCATTTACAGCTGGGGGAACTGGGAGCACCAGGGAATTGAACCACTGACCCCGTGCACTGTATCCATTCGATCGCCATGCTTCTTTATGTGTATAACAAACCAAAACTGATAATATTCACAAAATTTTCTTTACCAGTCCAAAGAAAGTGAAATAGTTTTAGCCATTAAATAATTAAAATTCATGTACACTATAACATATGAACAATAACATTAATATCAATTATAACCACCACACTGACATACTGTACAGCTGCTTGGTTCACTCAATACCCAGCCACTAGTGATTTTTCTTACTACATATTACAAGACCAGAAATATATAAAATACCCAGTATATATTTTTTTAATTATCCTACACATCTATATTTGGGCAAACAAACAAATAAGATTACTGTACTGTATTAGGTAAGTAAATAAAAGAAAGTCTTCTTATTTCACAGCTGTACTGTATTAGGTAAGTAAATAAAAGAAAGTCTTCTTATTTCACAGCATAACAATGTTTTACAGTACAGGTGTATGTATTTTATTCTTTGTTTCATTATTATATCATTAAATATGAGCATAAGTATCATCTTCGTTTTGGAAAAATACATATACATTAACTGGCAAATTTACACCACCCTTGACCACCGAAGGGTCAAGACATACCCGGCACTGCTCTGGCAGCAGCCAGGTCAACTGTTATGTTGACCCATACCAACTCCCTCTCCTGAACCCTCCTCCCCACCGGAATATCAACAAGTTCTAGCCAGAAGTTACCATTTCATTTAGGAAAGGAATGGAACCAGTGTTGAACAGTGCTTAAGTCAGTGAAAACAACTCAACAGTAACAGCCGAGTCATACCCAAGCTAACCTTCACATAGTGAGGTCCCAGGTACCCAGTGATAACTGCCTGTGAGATTCAACCACACCAGCTATGTGTTAATCCATCCACGATAGGGAGGCCTGGGACCACACCTCACTCACTTGAGTGAGTGAGGTCCTGTGACACCAGACCACGTGGTGTCCCCATGATGCTACGACACCACATAGTGAATGAGTTGCTACAGCACCATGTGAGGTTCCTCATAACACCATCTGTGAGGGAATTACTACACCACATCAGGCCCCTCATAACACCATCTGTGAGGGAATTACTACACCACATCAGGCCCCTCATAGCACCATCTATGAGGGAATTACTACACCATATCAGGACCCTCATAACACCATCTGTGAGGGAATTACTACACATCAGGTCCCTCACAACACCATCTGTGAAGGAATTACTACACATGAGACCCCTCAGAATACCATCTGTGAGGGAATTACTACACCACATCAGGTCCCTCATAACACCACCTGTGAGGGAACTACTACACCATGTGATGCCCCTCATAACACCATCTGTGAGGGAGTTACTAAACTACGTGTCTGCTGTTCAACACCTCAGCGTACATGACCTACGTGACTTCCACTGTAAACATTAATCTTTATGTTCACTATATGTTCCTTTACCTTTCTCTAATGAAGGCTTTTGTTAAACCACCAATGTCAATGTATGTAATAAGTCATTTATGTCCAATGTATATTTTCAGCCTTCAGGCTGCAGAACTTTTTCAATAAACCGTTAATTATTATTATTATTATTATTATTATTATTATTAAATTAAGTAAACTGGCAAGGGCTAAGTCCCAAGCATCTTGGAATATTGAGGTTCAACCTGCATTTCATAATTATCGATATCTTAACAACCTTACTAATAACATTCATGACCACTATTTTCCAGAGATAAAAAACTTACCTGAAAAAATGATTCCTTCTCTAGTCGGTCCATGAGGAGTTCAAAAGTCTCCATCTGAACAGGTGGAAGTTCATCTACAGCTCTCTTTTCGTTCATTAGCTGCAGCCAGGCACGGTCCTCTTCATCCATATCATACTCTACTTCCTCATCTAACTCTTCCAAACTCTTTTCAATAAATCTGTGAATAGTCATCATACTGATCAATGCTCAGATTTAGCAGCAAATGCACACACGAAAATAAAAATATATTAGCTACCATACACAAACAAATATGAGATAGTAAACATAATGTAAAGGCGTGTCAATGATCAGAGGATATGAAGCAAGTGAGGATCACACCAAAATTATTTTATTTCAGGTAAATATGTTAACTTAAAAATACAGATAAACACAATAGTGTGCTCAACATGTTAAAGTCAAAATCAAGGCATTGAACAATACATAGCATCCTCCTTATTAACTTTTCATGAAACTACAAGGTGATCTTATAGATAGAGAAAAACATTTATTTAGTCCCCATAAAAAGTACTTTAGTTACAGAAATTGGTAAAACATATGGTTCAATATGGCAATGTAGCTGCAGCCACTTATACATAGAAGTCTGTATAGGATGGTAATAATGTACATTATTTCATACACTAACTGAACCATTCCTACAACTATTAGATCAATGTGGAAAATTAAAAAAATATCTACGTATACTATACCTTAAAACATGAAACAGTATCTAACCTGTAGTAGTTTGAGGGCTGTGGAGGAGCATCTGGAAGGTTCTTGTAGTAGTCCTCAATTATTCTAAAGGAAGCTTCTGGGAGCTTGTTGCTCTTTTTCTCCTCGATGGTGTAGCGCTGAACATCCACTCCTCGGTCCTTGTCAGTTGTTCGTGCCTATAGTAAGCATCCACTTTCAATTCTTAACATGACACAAATTTTTCCAAATACTGTATAGTGCAATAAAATCATTCAGGTTTAATTTACACAATTAGGAGCTCAGTTGTGCAATGGTATCAGCTTAAATATTCTTTAAGTAAGTTGTATTTTTTTTACCCCTGAAAATGTCTTTGGGTTCTTCCATCTCTTCCAGAAAAGCAAAAAACCATAACCTTCTGTCTACATCATAATGAAGTTCCACTACTGCCAAACATCTAAGTTTGTTTTTATATTTGTAAGTACAATATAACTGATCATCATACTAATCTTTATAAAAATTCAATGAGCAGCCATTGCCTTTGCTGAAATATTCTAGCACCATTGTCTTTAGTGAAAAATTATAGTTTCGTGAACAAATATCAAAGTCTTAAAAAATTCTAAAAAATTATAAATATTCTTCTTTGTAATGCAGATGGCTCAGAAACTGTTACAAGATGAGAAACAAAGTCTACTATAAAGAAGGCTATCATACTGTGAAGGCATTTCCAGTTACATACCTTGGGTGGTTTCTGTAGGGGTGTCTTGGGTAAGGGAGTCTTGGGCAAGGGAGTGTTGGGTACACTGGTTTTAGATGATGGTGCTTTAGATGTTGGAGTCTTGGGCAGAGGCTTTATGGAAGGTGTGCGAGCCTGTTCTTGAGGAGGAGGCTCCTCCACTATAGGGGGCATCGATGCCTCATAATCTTCCTGTAAAAGAGATTACCATTAATTCTGCTTACCTATCAGTCATAACGGGTAGGTACATACTTTTTGATAAAAAAATTTTATTCAGTCAATGGCTCACCAGAATCTATAATTAAAGCTCATCCACTTCTTTCATAGAGAGGTATCCCTCGTTTAACGATGGGATGCATTCCTGAAAACCTAACATTAAGCAAAATTATTGCTAAACCAGGGATAACAAGCAATAATATCTGTGGAGATGACATGTTGCCATTGATACAGGTAATGAAACTATAAAAGTTGTGGAATAGCCATTACAATACACTCTAATATGTGTGGCAACCATATGAGTGGGCTCGTGGAGGCAGTGAACTGAAACTGTGTCACCAACTTGCCACCCAGTTATGTTTTTTTCAACTCATAATTTTCTTCTTTTTTATTTTACTCTGTTACATGCATAAACAATCTTTCATACAAAATGTGCAAAATAAAATAACAATAATCATCCTTTGGTTAAAAGCATAACGGAATAAACATTTCTTCGTACCAGCTGTTATTAATATTTTTCAACACAATTTCAGGTAGATACATGTATTTTTTTTCACTGTCACATGCATACAATTGTTCATATAGAATGGGCCAAAAAATAATAATAATCATAAGGTCAAAAACATAAAGGGTATAAACATTTCTTACATGTGCAGGAGTTAGCACACAGATCTGGGGAGGGAAAAGGGGAAGGGAGAGCGACGGGGGAATCTCAGCTGTTCGCTGTCTCCTGTGTTCTGTGTGTTGTGAAACGATTGCCAAATAGCTACCCAAAATTTGTGCGGTATACACCTGACACAGTTCAGCCAGGCAGTCACCCAGCTGCTGTGCTGTATGCTGTGATGTCATATAGGGGGGCTGGAGAGTTTGCCTGACCACAGTTACAGCTCAGCTCACTGCCTTAATACATATGTTCACTTCCTATACATACACACCCATGTTCTTCATTGTTCTTATTTTATAGTTTAATACAGGTATTATATTTTCTTTAATTCTAAGCTACATTAGAGTATTGTATTGTAATGATTTTCCACAACTTTTACAGTTTCATTACATGTAAGTAACAAAGGCAACATGCCATATCACAGGCCACCTCATCATAGTGAATCAAGCTATCGCTAAACCGAGTTTGGACCTAACATTAAACGAGAAAGCATTCCTGCACTGCAATTCACTGGACCTTTTGGGAGAAATAAGTAAGTGTTACACATACAATAATAGCTACTCAATTTTTCAACGCACTACTTCCATGTAAGATTATGATGATGCCTCTACCAATCATCAAATGCCACTGTCAACTTGAGTATGTGATAGTGCCTCTAACATGATAAACAGTAGGGGGCTCAAAACAGACCCTCAATGGATGCCTACTTTCACCCCAAATTCCTCACCATTTACTCTCACATAATGCCATAACCACTCATACAAGACATTCCTCAGCCCGTAACTTTCTCATTAGCTACCCACTGCACTACTTCACAAGGCACCCAGACATATGTCTTCTGTAAGCCTACGATCACAAAGTACAGGAGGCTGATTACACTCCTAGGCACAGGTACGGTATAAATGACTCAGATAATTAGCATTTAGATATATTTTAATAAATACCTAGGTTATGGCACCAAGTTGACTGCCATCATGTGATAATTCACGTAATTGTACAGTACAGTACACCCTCGCCAACCGTAAATTCCCCATCAGCGGATTATGTGTATTCATAGTTTTCACTCTGAATACCATTTCACCAACCAAGGCATTTAATTTTATGTATCTGCAGATTAGCATGACGTCTTTATCCTTCCACGCAATGTCCCAAGACCCGCCATCACTCTCCACGCTCTCTCAGTGTTGTGATTTCATAGCATGATGACGTACTGTACTACAGATACTGTGTATTCTAGCACTTATTTTGTACTGTAAAACAAAGATTTTGCCCTATGGCCCTTAAGCGTTCTTTGAGTGTTAGTGACAAAGGTGAGAATGGCAAGGAATGTAATGACATCAGAAAAGAAAGTTGAAGTGCTTGATAGACTAGTGCATAGGGAGAGTATAGCATCAGTGGGATATGCTATGGACTTCTGCCCCCTCTTCCTTGTAACAACCACCTCTCCCTCCAAATCATCCTTATCCACAATTGTCATCAATGTAGTGAATGTAAATACCCCTCCACTGTAAAATTTATATTACAACCAGTTTTTAATTCAAATTAAGCTATTTTATTTGTACTTGACTCAAATTTAATTAAATGTACCATACAGGTATTAGTGGAGGAAAAGGCAACACAGTTGCAGACTTTGACGCAGGGCTGTGGAGTCGGAGTCGAGGAGTCGGAGGAAATTTCGGCTTGTGGAGTCGGAGTCGGTAAAATTGTCCAGACTCCGACTCCGACTGAAGCTATTCTGTTCCTAAGAACAAATATATGAACTCAGGCATATTCATTGCAGTGATTCCACTGATCCCACTAATTTTCTTAAATTATTAAAAGAATTTATTTCCATTTTATAAGCATTATTATGAATTTATTGTAGCAGGCACAGTATAGCACTATAATTTTGGACGATAGTCTCTTCTTTACCATTTGAAATTTTGAATTATATCAAATTTTGTTTCGTTGAAAACTGCACAGAGGCTCTCAGCTACAAAACAATTAGCTACAACCTGTTTTTGGTGAGATTAAGGCAAATTTAATTTAATAACTTAATCATGTAAGGTTTATCCATTTTCCTTAATAAGGTATTCATTTCTTTAATGTACATAAATATATAACTTTACTTTAAAAGGAATTGTAGGATCATCATTTAGATCCACATCAGATTATGAGCTTAAACAAAATTCATATGCTGAGATCGAACTTTTAGATATACATGTAAATGGTGTTTTCTAGTTAATATCTTGAATTCTTAATAAATTTATTTTTCTTTTGATTGAAACTTTGAAAGTCAAGCCTATCATCTTTTTGTAGTTCTTAAATATCGTCCAGATCATTAATAAAGCTGTAGCAGTATAGCCACGGTGTTTTACTTTTTACCTATGCAGGTTACAACATACAAATTACAATTAGGATGGTAGAAATAGTTGTTACAAATAGGCCAAGGAGTCGGAGTCGGAAGCATAAAAATTTGAGGAGTCGGAGTCGAAGGTTTTGTCTTCGACTCCACAGCCCTGGTACCTATACTGAAATTTTGAACAAAATCCATTTTTTGGCCGAAAATGACAAAAATTGTAAGTCTAAAGCCTTAAAGGATTTTTGGCCAAAAATACGTTTTCTCTCTGAACTAAAATTTAATGTGCCTAACTATTTAAGTACATCCAGAATAATACACAAGCACCAAGAAATGACCTCGAAAACCCATAAGTGGCGAGTAATTAGCATTGCAAAAGTAATTAAAATATTCTAAAAATCATTTGAACATTTTCTAAAAGCCATTTGAACAAGTTATAATCAAGATATCAAATTTTGGTTAACAGATCCTTAAGCAGCACATTCAGGAGTACCTATACTGAAATTTTGAACAAAATCCATTTTTTGGCCGAAAATGACAAAATTGTAAGTCTATAGCCTTAAAGGATTTTTGGCCAAAAATACGTTTTCTCTCTGAACTAAAATTTAATGTGCCTAACTATTTAAGTACATCCAGAATAATACACAAGCACCAAGAAATGACCTCGAAAACCCATAAGTGGCGAGTAATTAGCATTGCAAAAGTAATTAAAATATTCTAAAAATCATTTGAACATTTTCTAAAAGCCATTTGAACAAGTTATAATCAAGATATCAAATTTTGGTTAACAGATCCTTAAGCAGCACATTCAGGAGTACCTATACTGAAATTTTGAACAAAATCCATTTTTGGCCGAAAATGAAAAAATTGTAAGTCTATAGCCTTAAAGGATTTTTGGCCAAAATACGTTTTCTCTCTGAACTAAAATTTAATGTGCCTAACTATTTAAGTACATCCAGAATAATACACAAGCACCAAGAAATGACCTCGAAAACCCATAAGTGGCGAGTAATTAGCATTGCAAAAGTAATTAAAATATTCTAAAAATCATTTGAACATTTTCTAAAAGCCATTTGAACAAGTTATAATCAAGATATCAAATTTTGGTTAACAGATCCTTAAGCAGCACATTCAGGAGTACCTATCAGGGCTGTGGAGTCGGAGTCGGAGTCGAGGAGTCGGAAATTTCGGCTTGTGGAGTCGGAGTCGGTAAAATTGTCCAGACTCCGACTCCGACTGAAGCTATTCTGTTCCTAAGAACAAATATATGAACTCAGGCATATTCATTGCAGTGATTCCACTGATCCCACTAATTTTCTTAAATTATTAAAAGAATTTATTTCCATTTTATAAGCATTATTATGAATTTATTGTAGCAGGCACAGTATAGCACTATAATTTTGGACGATAGTCTCTTCTTTACCATTTGAAATTTTGAATTATATCAAATTTTGTTTCGTTGAAAACTGCACAGAGGCTCTCAGCTACAAAACAATTAGCTACAACCTGTTTTTGGTGAGATTAAGGCAAATTTAATTTAATAACTTAATCATGTAAGGTTTATCCATTTTCCTTAATAAGGTATTCATTTCTTTAATGTACATAAATATATAACTTTACTTTAAAAGGAATTGTAGGATCATCATTTAGATCCACATCAGATTATGAGCTTAAACAAAATTCATATGCTGAGATCGAACTTTTAGATATACATGTAAATGGTGTTTTCTAGTTAATATCTTGAATTCTTAATAAATTTATTTTTCTTTTGATTGAAACTTTGAAAGTCAAGCCTATCATCTTTTTGTAGTTCTTAAATATCGTCCAGATCATTAATAAAGCAGTATAGCCACGGTGTTTTACTTTTTACCTATGCAGGTTACAACATATAAATTACAATTAGGATGGTAGAAATAGTTGTTACAAATAGGCCAAGGAGTTGGAGTCGGAAGCATAAAAATTTGAGGAGTCGGAGTCGGAGTCGAAGGTTTTGTCTTCGACTCCACAGCCCTGCTTTGACGGGTGTTATCCGTGGCCATGAAACCTAATCCCTTATTTCCCATAAACCATTAGTCTTGCCAACTGCGGATTTACCAACTACAGGTGTTTTGAAGAACCTAACCCCTGCCATTGGCGAGGGACTACTGTATACAATACAGTACAGTAATACATACTTGCACTTAATTTCTGAACACTGTACATACTGTACAGTATATAAAAAAAAAAAACACTGACCCACTCAATACATTCCTGGCATCATATTTAAAACAAAGTATCATAGTATCATCGCAACTTACTTTGGAGAGAATTTCTATTGGGTCGTAGACAGAGAGGCGAGACAGTTTCCCATCTACCTCAAACTCTACGGTCTTCATATCATGAGAGTAAGGTATTGATGGAGGTTCTGGCTCCTGGCTTGCAAGAGGGGATGGTGGCCTCTTCATGTTTTTCTTCCGCGCTAAACAATAAAAATTATCACTCAGTACAACACTTCAAAACCAAACAATTATTCAATACAAAAATAGTTTTGCCACCCTAACTTATAGTCTTAATTTTCTTGAAAAGGTTAAAATGTCCTCATATGTCCATTTTTTATATTCTGCATCAGAAGTAAATCATCACTATACATCTTGGAAAATTCTACTGTACATTATACAATGAACATATTAATATCTTCATGCTAAATTAAATATATATATTGTACAGTGTAGTAGGTAGTAGGCAGCTATCAAACAGGGAGGTGCTACCGCCTGGGAAGATATTGGAAGCATAATGTACTGTACGTATTGTCTATTGGTAAACCCTCCTGCCATATGGCATCCCAAAAATTGTGACCAAGTCCCAAGTTGCTGACCTGACTTTCTGCCTCATTTACACACAATTGCAGGGTTTCAATTGTTTCTCTGAGAACACAACATACATATAATGTTTCCCACTTTTGATTTTTTTTATGGTCCTGTATTAATATTATTACCATCATCATTATTATTATTATACAGGGGGGTATTATTATTTTTATATTATTATTTTTATATACAGTACAGTATTCTTAATATTTTTTTTAATAATAATAATTATTATTATTATTAGTAGTAGTAGTACAGGTAGTACAGTAGTACTGTAGTAGTATTATTATAATATAACCCCCAGGGCCTGATGTGATCCATTGACCTGTGCCCTGGTTGGCTAATCCCGTAAAAAATAAAATAAATATCGTGTGTGTATGTGTGTACTGTATATTTAACAAGATATTTGCTAGAGGACTTTACAACTGATAAAAAGGAAATACCTGTACAGTGTACAGCACTGTACACTAAAGTACTTGGTTACCTTTACAGTAGTTCTTTTAAGGATCATACACGAATTACTTTTAACTACTCATGTACACCCGTCAGGGTAAGTCAGCTCAGACTCATTCCCGTGTCTCAGTTTCACCACTGGGGATGAACTTTTGACCGCAACTTTACACTGAAGTTTACCCACAATAACATATACATAACTTAAGATATTCTAGAATTTTCTAGTTCTCGGTACGAACTGAAATTTTTTATTGTACAGTATCATCAACCATTCACCAATTGCATGTAATTCACCTTTATAGAATTCAATAAATGAAGATTACAAATTCACAATGTGTTAAAATCAGCAACTCACCTGACTTTGGAGTGACCACATTAGGAGGAGGATTTTCATGGTCGTAAGTTGTCATGTGATGCTGCATCCCCGCAAAACTGCGGTAGATCCTGCCACAGGAGGCATGGGGGCACTCGTAAGGAGGCTTGGTCATGCGACAATGGTCCAGGAACTGGTCCATATCGTAACCAAGACCTAGCCGAGGCATGATGGCTTGATCTTAACCTGGGGAAGAGAACATTTTATTCATTAGATATCCAATACAGTACAGTATATCATACAATGTTGCTGTATCTATTATCTAATAACCTGATTACAGTGATCCCTCGGTTAACGAATTACCTTCCATAAGAATCTTCAATTCAGTTAACGAAATTCTTACGAAATCATGTCAACATGTTTTCGCTTGCTCACCAGCTGGAATATTAGTCCGCCAATACAGTAATCGGTTCTAGGGCATAAATTCATTCCCATTTGAGTAAATATCAAGAAGGTTGTACTATTAAATAATTTTCCAAGTTTTATATTAATTTTTGTTTTTCATTTTAACTTATTTAACATAATTGCAGTACGGGAACTAGTTTTTGGTGCGCCATTCAGCCACTTGAGTCACCCACAAAGGCGTCAGTTTGTATCTCTGGTCAGTGGAGGTAACATCTTGCTTGTGGCTCGCTTGAACATAAACTATTTTTACGTTTTTACAGTACAATTATTGGTCATTCTGAAATTTATTTTACATATTGACAATAAATAGTGCAGTGCAGTGATGATTTAAAGAAAATAATCTTGAATTACACCAAGTGAACTTAAAATTTTATGGGTGAAATGACGGCATAAAGCATGGGGTGATTTCTCTTCCACCCCCACTTCTAATTCCCATCATCATCATCATCAACCAGGAACCTTCTACATACACACCTCAAAGTAAGTGTACTTTACTGCATTTATTTTTACTTTGTATGTAATTTTCGGTGAGCTGGAACCAATTACCCAAAATCCCATTGAAACAATGGTTTCGGTTAACGAAATTTTCGGTTAACGAATGACCTTCTGAAACGAATTGTGTTCGTTAACCGAGGGACGACTGTATATGATTGACAGAGCACAGTAATAAACTTTGGTGTATGAAAAAAATCATGAACTTCACACTCATATTCAGAACAATAAACAGGCATTCTTTGAGTTAGCTATGGAAGGGTTATGTTCAATTATACAATTAGAGATGTGTTCCTATGGACAGAGATGTTCCCCCGGAAACATGCTAAAAAACTCCTGGGATTCTTTTTAAGTACAGTAGTATGATACATACTCAGACCTTGGGCATTATGGTCAGTTGACGGATTATGCAACTGGGTTTGTATTTTTTTGTGCAATAAGCTGTAATGTTACTAATGATTAAGGCTGCTGTAGAAACATTCTCTGGTTCATTAAGCAAATCAAGGCATATGTGTTACCTCCACATTCATAATTGGTTCTTTTTCTGTGAAATATTGTGGAGTACAATATTTACTGAAACACCTGAATATTTATACTGTACTGCACAGTAACTTCTCGAGTTTCTTAATGGTTTCACAGTACAGTAGACCCTTGCCATTCGCAAGTTTGCGAGTCACGATTTTGACGATTCGCGGTAAGCAGATGGTGGCTATGGTGGCTAGCTTGCAAGCCTTTTCCCACAGCACAACAAGTCACCCCACGCAGCATCTCGTGTTGTACTCTCAAAACTTTAGTGTTACTGTGTGAGATGGCTCCCACATGACTGCCTAGTGTCAGTGGTAGTGATGCTAATGGAGTGAAATGTAAAAGGCAGAAGTCAGCGATGACCCTGACAAAGAAAGTTTTATTATTAGATAAGTTAAAAGAGGGGATGAGTGCTGCCGCGGCTGGTCAGTTGTTTGGTATAGGTATACAGTACTGCACTAAGGTAATATATGCTGCTATTCGTGGTTTTGCCAATTCGCACCATTTCTTGGAACCTATCCCTTGCAAATGGCAAGGGTCTACTGTATATGTACTTTAAAAAATTCCAGCCTCTCATAATTCGCAATTTTCGTTAACGGTTTTGGAAGAGTCAAGGGAGAGCGGGCAGTGAGCACCGCACAGTTCACTTGTTTTCCACCACATTTGTTTGTATACGGCAACTAGTTTGAATGAGTGAGAGAGTGGAGTCTCCACTCCACTCTGGAGTGGAAACTCCACTTTGGTCGTGGTTTCATGAAGTTAAAAAGCTCACCAAACAACAAACACACATTAAGCACACAAAAGGATTGTTTATACATACCATAATGATAGTGCAGTATACTGTATAGTACTCTCTCTGTTTGGCACACATTTAAACACTTATTATGTCAAGAAATACATATCCACATCATCCTAAAATGTACAGCTGTATACTAGTGTGTCACTTACAGAAGCTTCATGCAGCTGTATAGTTCCTGTCTAAAATGAACAACACACTCCAATTACTGTACCAATATGTAGTGTATGAATTTATATTTCACTTGTTAATTGCATTCCAGACATCTCTGTACTGTATAGGATAAATTGCTTGGATAGAGAAAAAAATTAAAACTGCTGGCGAGTTGTCAAATACGTACAGGTACGTGGAGCAGGATTTGAAAAATGTCATTGGCTTGTATACTGCATAACAATTTTTACTATAAATTATAGATACAGTACAGTATTGTAATGGGTAATTTTCCAGTTTCTACCTAAGACTAAAAATTAAAAGAAATTAAAAGAAATGGAAATAATGGTGTCTTTTTGCGGTTATATTTTGTTTTCATAAATCAGGCTATATTTGTACAGTATTTGATTTTTTTACAAACACTGAAAAATATTTACAAAACAAATTTACAATAAATTTACTTTACAATTAATAAATAATATACTGAGAGAAATACAGTACCTGTATATAACATCCCATAGTCATTCAATTTTAATCCAGGGAAATATACAAATTCTTGTGCGAGATATATGTACACAATACTACAGTACAAAATCATAAAAACATTACAGGATAAACAAATCAATGAGTTAGGCATTTATAAACATTTGTAGCTGGGTAAGCTGTGCACGGTGTAAGGGTCTGACAACTGTCAGGCTCTATAGTAACATAAGTGTGATAAAATTCCTTTAAACCTAAGTTTTGACTTTAAAGGACTTGCTATGAAAAGAACCTAACATCCTCAGTCTGAGTATTAAATCCTTATTAATTTTCACCTTCACTAAACATTCACTTCTTGGAATCTAAATGATTGTTTTCTATAGAGGAGTGAAAAAAGTACAATTTCCCATTAAGAAGGAAATTCCCCAATACTGTACTGTAATCTAATCTTTCAATTTTTTGCCAGATAATGCAGTTCGGGTGATTTTTATGGTGATCACTATAATCTCGCAGACAATTTCAGTATTGATTATGATAAGTTAAGATGTACAGTCTCATTCAAGATTCTTCGAACACTGCTGGAGACAGCTGGCAACTCAGGGCCGCTTGTTTACTATATTACGTAGTATAATATAATATGAAACAACAAAGCCCAACCACTAATTAAGCAACGGGGAACTAAGTAACCAATCACCGATCACTTTTACATTCATTCATAATTTTTACTGCATACTATAGTAAACAAACGGCCTTGAGTTGCCAGCTGTCTCCAGCAGTGCTCGAAGAATCTTGAACGAGACTGTACAGTCCCCCCCCCAAAAGTATCATTAGCCATGGGGTCGACGTGATTCGAGGCTTTCCGAACAATGTTACTCAACCTGTTTCGTAGTTCTACATCCTTGACCTCTGAGCATAAATGAGTATATACAGTGCATACATTAATATAGCTCAATAGATTTCTTGTTATACTGAAGTAATGTATCTAGTCTGCCATACAAGGATGACTCCGTCCTCCAACCCTACCCTCATCTCTAGCTGTTGTTGATAAGGTGACCAGACATATCAACTTATAATTATGCACTGGGGATCATATCAAAGCATTTTGTCTAGTGTGTCAAATCATAGCAATGGAAAATCTAATGCTAATTTTGGGGGGCACTGTACATGAGTGTCCTATATCAAACTACTGTATTCAAATTTAATCAAAATCTAATGCATCTAAATTACTAAGGTTATGATTAATTTCCTGATTATTTATACATTAATGACAAGATTGTTATTATTTGATTATGGCAACAGAATCCTCAGTGCGTAAAGCTTCAATTTGTTACTATTATCATTGCACTATTACAATTACTGTAGTTCAAGACATAGTGATTTCCATTTTCCGAACTTTAACCACGTTTTTTGGTGTTATTCTCTTTTGCCACTTATGAAATTATGGTCCACACAACCCCACTTGTCTTGCGTCATAACTAATTTGTTCCTCATGAAAGTCCAAAACATTGTCAACTCTGCCAATGAGCTCATAGATAACTGACACAATCACAAATTACTTTGGTACTAGCTAAATTATTGGTTATGGCTATTTTGCTGGTCCATTGTTTATGCAACAGAAGTAATGATAAAATAATATTTATTGTATTATCAACCACATATTTAGGAACATAAAAACATAAGAATAGAGGAAACTGCAGCGGGCCTATTGGCCCATACTGGGCAGTCCCATTTACAGCAGATACATGATTGTTGGGTACCTCATAAAACTAACTGAAACAATAGGAAAATTTCAAAGGCCACTCCTACTGAAACTACACACAGTACACAGATATGATCTATCCAAGCGGTGTGTGCCCATTTCGTCACCACATTTTTTACCCATTTCATCACCACATTTTGTTTACCCGTTTCATCACCGCGTTCATTCCCATCACCATTTCAAGGGCTTTGGACCTTCATTATGTATTCACTGAAGCAGTGAAGACGTAATGGCTGGTTTACTATCTTTGTGTACATACTGTTACGGCCCTCCTTTTATCAGAAGCAGTAGATATCTCGTAAGTGTTGTCGAATTACCACTGGCTGCCCCGCCAGTCTCCGGTAATTTCCCAATGATCGGCATCAGTGTACAGTCAAACAACCGGCAGGTAGAGATCCACCAGGTCACAGAAACACACTTGTGCACTGTAGTTCCTCTTTAATAAACACTAATTCTTCACAACACTGTTAACAGGGCAATGTCTACACAGCTTGACTCCACATTTCGAATATACAGTATAGTCGGCACACTACCAGTGTACAATTCCTTAGTCTTCTCACTTTATATTAATCACAACAATTCCACAATACTTGCACAACAAATGTCTTCGAGGCTTACAATAATAAGTAAATTATTCCAAAAAAATTTTGCAATACATTCCAGAAAATTCTTAAATAATTAAAACATCAATATATACACGAAAAATTCACTAAACTTGCCAAAATAACTGTTGCTTGGGATAGAAAATAATCAAAACACCTAGTTTTCAAAACTGTAACACGAAATTATGCCTCGGCATAACAATACATTGGATCATGCAAGCATCTCACTAAGACAATTTATTAAAGAAGAAAATAAAAATTAAAAACGTTATTACTCATGCAAGGCTAAAACGAAACAAAAATAAAAACATTGTTAATACGCCTGCACTTGTTCTGTATTTTGTTTATTTACCATTGTTTAAATCGTTTTGTATTAAATAATTAATATTCATGTACAGGTATAATAATAACACAATAATTCTCGAGTCGTCTATATACATGTGTAATTTACATTCGTGTAAAATAATAACTTAGAATTTGTCACTCTAATACCAGCGACTAACGGTCTGTTAGTGATGACAAACGGATTTGATATTGGTAACGAAATTGATTTTTTGGATGACAAAATGGGTGTTTTTGGTGACGAAATGGGGTGTATACATCCAAGCATGCATGCAGATCAATAAAGAATCTATAAATAATCTAAATATGAAAATTAAACATAAGCACATAAATCTCGTGCACAGCCATGTTTCACTTGCCAAGACCAACACATGGCTTCCCTCAAACCATAAAGCCACCTTTCTGCAACCTTCCCAGGATAAGTCCCAGTCATTGCTAAATCAAAAAAAAAAAAAAATGTGGCATGAAGTAATGCCTTAACAAACTAATCAAGGAACCCAGTGCTCAAACCAGTCGACTTGCTGAGATGCTGACTCAGACTTGGAAGAACCAGTTCTATGTAGATAAACTTAATGAAATGATGTGATAATGCAAAATGTCAATCTTATTTTAATGATAACACTGAGAACTGCAGTAAATTTTATGAACTTCCTTTGAAGCATCACCAGTACAGGGCACAATATTTTGCTCAACATTAGTAGGAAGAGCTTGCACATTAACAATTGTGCTGAGGTAAGCAGATGTAGCAACTGAATCTCAAATGGCTGATTATAATCTATGAACATAAGGTGACAGTCATTGGCTCTAAAGAGCCACCTGCTTCCAATCCACCTTTTTAAGGGAGACAATTGTGAAGGGAGATGAAGACATAAGATTCAGATAGAGGATAGTCTACTGCCCTAGACCCCTATAACAGCTTATACAGGGTATATTAATAAAAACTACCTATGAGTAGTAAAGGGCATTCAGGTTCCTACACTGTGGCTCTTTCCTACTAAAAATCAGGCATACAATATTTTTTTATTTTTTTTTTTTAAATTACCAAATCACTAAAGAAACAAAAGCCAAGCCTGCTTCCCACTTCTTAATAAATCCAGTCATTATTTCCTTGCTCCGACACCAGATTCCCATTCTATGCATAAAAGAAAACATTTCTATGAAAATTCTACAGAAGATAAGCAATTATGATGAACATGAAACTAAACTTCAAAATCACCAGATACAGTAGTACTGTTTAAAAATGCTCTAAAATTAAATAATAATAATTATTTAATAAAAACCTGCATGGATGGATTAATTATTTGATAACTTTCAATTTTAATTTCTCCTTATGTCCCACACTTTTTTCTTACATCGAGGTAATTTTGAAATCCTGTAAAAACACTTTTAGGAAAAAAATGACCGATAACATAATATATATTCAGCTAATTAAAACCAAGAAAAACTTTAATCCTTGTTCTCTGCAAAGGATAAGTTATTTGACATTACTTCTGTTGAAACTAAATCCTCTACATTCCCAGAAGCACAACTGCCAAACATCTGGTACTGGAAACTTTTCACCATTGTTGCCAGCAAAACATTCAGCATCAGCAGCAAGTCTGTTCAGCCAGAATACAAAATATGCTGCCATTTGTTACAAGCATCACATCATTGTTTATCCTATCTGTAACCAGGAGATCAAGTTATAGATTGACCTACAGGGATTGGAAGACCCACAAGAATCAACACCAGATTGATGCCAAATACACAAAGCAACAACACTTTTACACTTGGTGAGTATCACTGACAAACAAATTCAAGATTATTAAGTACCATAAGTGATTACAGTCTAGAGTTAGTCATACTTTATCGACTAAATAAGTTAATCTGGGACGTTTTATAACTTTCACCCCTGAAAGCAATACAAAAAACTTGCTTTACTTGGCCGCCTTCATGATATTCAAATTTCCCAGTATTTCAACACACTTCAAGGGTTAGGCCAACTAAAATTCCAAAGAGGCACACACACACTAACCTAAACTGCGTACTTAGCAATATGATAAGTTAACTCAAGGCAAGCAGGTCCACGTGTTGGTTTTATTCACGGCAAGCAAGCAGAAACCCGAGGAGGTGATGCCATGGACAGGATCATTTTCAAAAAACAATTCCACAAGCACAAGTCGATGTATTATAACTAACAGTCCTGAATACTGCCTTTAATCTGTAGAGTACGTGTGCGTGTGCTGAGCCAACAGTTTTCCCCGCTAGTTGGGAATGAAAGTTCAGGCAGACTCATGATAGCTTTGGCGGCGGGTCCAGGCGATCTGTCACTACACAACCGAGCTTTGGTCTCCTATCTTCATCCATATCACTAACACCTCTCACTTTCTATATTTCTTAACTACTTTCATAACATCTGCCACCTCTATACTATAACGTGCACTGTTAATGGTCTCACCTAATACAGCAATAAAGGAAAATAATCAGGTTTTCAACAGAAGGATCGATCCCAGCTCCGCCACAGGTCCGCCATTGTTCACCAAAACAACTTTTCTCAGCGGCCATCAGCCAATCACAGACGAGCTTCTCTCTCGCGGGTAATACAAACTCCTTCTTCCTTACCATGATTAATGTTTCCTACGGCTCTTATCTAATGTTGCTACTTACACATTGAAAACCGATGTTAACTTTGATATTAAGCATTTCTTACCCCATTAATTATATTATTATTCAGAATTAAATATTTTAAAGCGTAAGTTAATATATTTTTTCATGTCAAGACGAGGTTTGCTTGCAGCAATCATTGAAATTATATAAATTCAGTGTGTCAGTAGTTTCAATATTCATTCAAATTCAAGATTAAGGATATAATTTATGTTTGTAATTAGATTAAAAGGGCACATCGAGGAACTCTAAATTATAAAGGCAACATAGTGTCCATTATTGATTATTTGACTTCCCAATGGATGAGAGATGAAACTTCATTATACTTAATATACATAAATATAATTCTTATATTTTGTATGGCTAGCCATAAGCACATTAAAAATATTCTTCGCAAATCATTACTTTCGAATTCAGGAGTAATTTGAATGTTTGCTTGCAGGTCCGCCATCTGTTGAAAGCAATAATGCGACAGTTCCCGGTGCAACTGCAGGGGAAAAAAGGGTCGCCCCTTTCTCTCTCCCCTCTACTCCCCTTCGGTTCTCACCCCTGCGTCCAGCAGCTTAACCATTATTGGAATTCCATAAATAAAGAGCGCTTGATATGCAAGCAAAGAATGTGATAAATAAATATGAATGGAAAAATTATGCTGGGAGCGACAAATTATAGCCTTGCACAAATTGTGATTTTTGCGAAGAGAAATATTTTTAAATGAAGATATGTGAAAACAAAGACAGTAAAGATGATATTAAGCACTGTGAGAAGACGGAACAGAGGAAATGAAGAGAAAGGAGAAATGAATCTTTGCAGAAGGAATCATAGCAGAAGCGGGTGGGATGAGGTGGAAAAACGGACAAACGGGAGGACAAAACAAAAAATAACTCGAAAAGGTTAAGAAGATTAAAATACAAGAAGGAAACAGCTTGTAAATAAAACAAATATGATTAAAGAAAAGACGGGTTCAAAACCGGTAATCCAGTGCTTGTGACTGGGACACCTGAAGAAGGCATTGATAGAAACAGCGGCAAGAGAGAACGAGGAGAGCATAATAAAGAGTAGATAAGGGTAAAGGGAGGAAGTACCGACCACCACCACTCCGACCGACCGGCTTGGAGAGTAACCACGGCAACCAATGTAGTTATCACGCTACCTAGAGATGGCGCTCATCACAGTTTGTTTTGGTGGATACTCTGTTTAATACAAGTATAGTAACATTATCCTTATTGGAATGTGTCATCATTTTACAGCCACGGTACTTTTGTTTAAGCGTCACCTTTATCGAGTTGTAGGTAGAATCAATTAAAAAATGGAAATCTGAATTAGTAAACGCTCCTAAGTCTGTGGTAATCATGAGACTACAAATGCGAAATTTGGGTCCCTGTGACCCCGGCAACAAGAGTGAGTCACCTCCACTTTGGCGAAACTGGGAGATGGTTGATGGCGGGACTTGCATATGTGGGTTGCAGTGTGCAGTATTGATCCGTTTCGGGAATATGCTCGGGGCGACAGCCGGGCAGTAGGGGGGATCCATAGTAACAGAATCAGCGAACTTTGTAATCAAGAATACCTCTCTCTTTTATATCCTTCCTCTTCCCCATGTGTTATATCAAAGAGTATAATATAATTTATATAAAACAAAATAACATCCTGTGATTTGTGTAATTTATATAGTTTCAAAAGTTCGTGAACTGAGATGGGTAGAGGAATGAAATGTTGAGCCTTGATAATATCCCTTTAAGTTGTGGCTTTAAAATTTGCATTTTAAATTTACAAAAACACCCTCTGGACATAAGGCACAGTTTAATAAAATTCGATTCCCTTAAAAATTAGGTTTTTACAATGATAAACTAAAAACTAATGGCTAATATTTGCTTGTACACTGTATTTAACATTTCTAATTAACTAAAAATTTTAACAATTTCAACATCCCCTGATAAAATTTGGTTCCCGCGGTCCTGAGAGGAACAGGCGAATGCGCAAACGTCCCTCAAAGAGCCAACCATTACAGACCACCACTCCTTAGCGAAGATTACACAAGAAAGAGGAAACCCGCTTGAAAGAGTGTCGATGACAAATAAAATGAGGACAAGAACAGTATCAAAATTGCTGAGCGACATTAGTATACGAGGCGCACAGGACCATCCAAGTAGGTGTGGAGGAGACAGAACATGTTAAATATGGTTAAAAAAACACGACCCGCTATAATTGGGATACTGCGCGACCTTTTAAATTGTTTGAAATTACCCAAAAGGGCAGGGATCTGTCTTTTTTTGGTAGCATATGCAAGTATACTGTATATGCGGCTTTGGGCTTGTTTGATCATTTAAGGTGACAACAAACAATCTACAATACCCGATTTTAAACATTCTTATGAAAAACTAATAAAGATACTTTTTCCTTTAGGACTTTAGGGCTATGTCAAAATTAAGATTACATGAGGCTGTTAGAAAAGTTTTGTGTGATATAATACAAAATGTATGGAGGGAAATCATACCGTTTCAATGTCTACTGAGCCACAAAGGGAACCTACTGTATATTGAACTCTTACGGCTTGAAAAAAATGAGCTCTTCTTTATTTATCTTGATTCTTTTTTCTGTAGCATTGATAGTTTTTCATAATAAATGTTTAGAATTTGGAAGATCATATGTAATCAGTTATATAAACAAACAGGCCCAACACAGCCTATAACAGACTACATCATAAGCTTGGTTTTCAGAATTTCAGGATCCAGCAAGATTCAAGGCTACCTCTACCACTCATTCTGACAAAATATCCCGATTTTATCAACTTCAGGTTACATTTATATGCCCAAATAACTGAAACGAAGTGTGGAATACCAATCACTCACTATGATGAACGATCCTTTCTGATGAATACCCGAACACTAAAATATGAAAACCTAATGCAAGCATGGTGTCCAGATTCGTCTTTACCAGCAATTATGTATTGTTAAAGTGATCCATTAGTCTTGGATAGTCTAAGTGCAATGTAATTCTTTGTTATATTCAACCATAAATTTCCCATTTTTTGAAGATTTATTATTACTGATTAATATCCTAGCCTAAAAAGGGGGACCCTATTTTTAGTGGAAATAAGCATCTGATATAGATATAGCTTTGTTGGCTATTCTTGGTCGAATTGCCTGGTATATTACCAATTTCATTCAAGAAAACGATTATATACTGTCGAGCACGAATGAGTTAGAAATGTAATGCTTTAAAGGCTAAACAGTTTAAAGGTTGAACATTATCTAGAAAACAATGTGGACGGAAATTTATATTACTAAAATTTACGTCCTTAGGATGTTGGTAAAACTGAACTATGCTCCTTGAGTCCGTGTATACTGCATAGGATAAAACGTTTATTAGTGTGACAGAGGTCTTTGTGTTCGTGTGTGGCGACTGGCAAGGCAACACGCTGACTCTCAATGAATTTGCCATCCTTCAAGTGGTTACGGGGGAATTTCTATGCATGTGGAAGGCTTAGAGATTTTATAAAGAGCTCAGTGGGGTTTTGAGTGTCTGGTGGTTACTGATAGGCAGTGATAGCCAAGGCCACCGTCATGTTATTTGAGTAAAGAAAGCTCTCTTAGTGCTTATCGATGCTGGGAACCATTTCCCTCTGATTTGTTCAACTCATATTCTTATTCACCCCACGCAGAGCGGAGGCCCGTTTAGTGGGCACCCTCTTATTAGCTCATTGCAGTGATGAGTTTTCCACGGAGATGACCATTACCCTGTGAGGACGGGAAAAGGGTCACTTCAACTCGCTCGCCTAAAATTTGGTTGGCTTGGATGTTAACCGTATAACGTTGAGTATAATTAAGCTCTTTATTTGAACCTCCTTTATATTTTAGTATAATGCTTGTGGATCTGATGTTATCATCCTCATTACTGTTGTTTTATGGTCATTTTCCATGCCTACTTGAGTTAACCATGGTTACCCGATAGCAACTTTCCCTGTTGCAGTCTCTTACAAGGCCAACTCGAATGTCATTTCTTACGTTTCCCCCCCCATGTCATTCTTGGCATACCCCCTTCTGCACTTGCCGTAGACTCTTGTACCTCTTCACCCAATTGGTCTCATCCATTCTCTCCACATCTAAACCATCTCAGCCTGCCCTTACTTAGAATTCATCAATACACCCAGGTGCCCTCTTAGTTCTCAACAAGGCCTCCTGTCCTTCATTGTCACATTACACATCCACTTCACCATTCTCTGAAGTAAGTTTTAAATCAGCTACGAAAACACATACTGTACTGTACTTAATACTGGCAGTTCACACTACAGTATTTGCACTCCATACAGTATATGCAAATTATAAATTGGTGAACACTTTTCAAGATGAAACAAATTTTTGCCCAAATGAATTTTTTCTCATTATGCAAATTCAAAAGTTGCATCCAATTTACTCCACCAAATAAGAGTTCACTGAGCAGGTACTGTACTGTACTAATCTTTTGTCAACCCAAGGTGTCATTAGGGTAATAGAAAAGTGGACGAGTGGAACAAGTTACCAAACATCATTAGCTCGAATACGCTGGATAGCTTCAAACATAGGTTGTATAGATATATGAGCGATAGGGGTTGGGTGTAAATGGTACTGCCCAGTATGGGCCAGTAGGCCCACTGCTGTTCCCTTCATTCTTATGTTCTTATATCGAATGATTGCAGTTGGTAATTTTGGTCGAGTGAGAACTATGTATAATCTGCTGAGTTCAGCATAATAAATAAGGAATTTTATGTAAAACAAATATTGACAATGCATCCAAAAATTTTTCATTAGTTCTGAAGATCCACTGTAAATACAAGTGAAAAACTTCAGTCATTCTTAAATTAAAACTTATAAAACATAACCAAGTTAGGTACTGTACAATGAATGAGATAGATTTTAATAACTTTATTTATGATATATGCATAGGAGAGAATTTGGCATGGCAAAATGCATGCATATAAATTTATTATTTACATTTTGGAAGTGTTAATTACATATATAAATTGTTACACTGATAGGAAATCTGTTAAAGGCATGAGGCTGGCTAGAAAATTTTAGATATAACCAGCAGCCTATGACCACTTACTTTAACATAAATATTCTTTAACTTACAGTAATATATATGGCATAGCTACCAAAGTTGAGCATAGATAACAGTTACAGGATGTGTTAAGTGTTTAACACATGAGAAAATTGTTGAAATATAGACACTTGAAAGGAATCTGCTAAAGACTAGTGTGATACTTGTAAACATTGGTCAAATACTTTTCTATTAATTCCATCATGTTGTCCCACCTGGTAAAATTTTCATAATATACGTACAAAACTGTACAGTATTTAGACTTCTAAACTGCTGCCCATTTGAAGTTCACATAACTCGACATCACATTCTGAAGGAGTTGACAAATGTCTTCCAAAAGTGAGAGAAGAAAAGGAGGAAAAGTGATACAAAACTTATGTAACATTGACTTGCACTGATAACACCTATTCGTAAAGTGTTTGACGTATCTCACATTCTCCTGAAATATCAAACTGCTTAATCCAGACAAAAGACTGGTAATACAGTCTAGTCTATAAAACAAAATGGGACTAGTCCAAAATCTTCAAGTATCATTTCAAATGACAGTACCGGGTATATCAAGTACTGTACTGTACTGTAATACATACAGTAAACTCGGATCATTATTTGGCAAGTTATCATTAACCCTTTCACTACAGGATGTCACATTTTAGATTTTATTTGGCTGATATCAGATGATCTTATTCAGCAGAGACTCCTCATAGTCAAGGGGTTAAGGATCTTTATTTCTTGGGATAATGGTCTTGTTAAAAGTAAGGAATTAATTACTATAACCCATTTCAAATCTTATTTACTCAAGTGCCAGATCATCTACATTCAACAATGAGAACTGAAAAGTGTTCTTACTCTTACTGCTACCCTGACTAGTTTGTCAGAACAATACTGCTGAATTCACTGCAAAGAAATCTCTACCCTCTTTGTACAAGTAAAAAGGAAAATATTCCTCGTTACAATGGAACAGGGCGTAATAATAATAACTAAATCAACCCATTAAAGATGTTGCTACATAACCCTATCTCAATATTCTATGATAAATCCTTAATAATGATACTTACTGCCACAAAATGTAATATTTATTTTGAAAGAATAACTATGCTTGTCTGCATAAAATAAAAATCTGGTACACTATAATGAAATCACATTGCGATACTGAAAGCAACCATAGTCAGCTACAGCTGCCAGTCATCTTGTGCAACTATGTTAATATAACTGATTACCAAAAATGCTGTTAATAACAATGTTGGCATTTGTCCGACAATATTAATTTGGGTAATTATTGGACTCAGGACAGAGAGCTTTCAAAGAACTGTCTAATATCGTGTCTAAAAAAACTGACTTCTCTACAACAAGTAGATGCTTATTGAAGAGAAGATAAGCAAAATTCTCCCTATCAATATGGTCCTCTCACATTCCCAGGCTGTGTCCTTTTAACATACTGTACTGTACTTCCATTCTCATGTAAATAATTCTATTCGCCTTACTTGGTTACATTTTTGGTCAACATTTCCTAAGAACCACACCATCTAAGTAAATTGCCTTTGAAGTGTTAGCAATACCCTTCATGATTATTTAGTATGTCTGCTTTTTCTAGAATATGAAATTCTGAACAATGCTTTGAACCCATGACTCGTCCTTGCAATCTTTGTTGTAGTATTGAACATTTGCTCTTTCATTCAGTCACCTACCATACCTTACATATGATTATGGCCACCCTCCACTATACTGGTAAAAAAAAGTAATGTATAGAAAAAATTACATGATACACCCTAAAATTCCCTATCATCCCTATTAAAAAAATTATTTATAAAAATACTTGCAGAAAGTACAGTATTATCCATGCAAAACAATTTAAAGAATTTTAATCTATTTTCTCAACCACTATACACTTGTTTTTACATGAACAGCTCACTCTTTATTCTACACCATTACCTGCAACTATTGGATTACTTTGCAGCACCTACATACAACACTGATGCCTAATTTCATGTTACTTCCAATAGTCTCTCCTCGACTTACGACAGCCATGGTCGTATAAAATATTTTTCACATTACGTATTTTCGAGTCCCAACGTTAGTGATCGGGTTGTGTACGGACAAAATTTTCGTTTGTAATTCCCTTTAAAATGACTGGAAAGCGTAAAAGTGAGAGTTCTCATGGTGCCGAGATGAAAAAAGAGAGACCCATTTTAGAATTTCTATATATTATTTTTGCCTTTTCGACTTACGACCAATTCGACTTACAACGTGGTCGTCGGGACGGAACCCCGTCGTAAGTCGAGGCGAGACTGTATTTTTTAATTATATTTTAATTGGTAATCAGACCCTCCCATATGTATTGCTTACATTCAATGACCACACTATAAATTTGATTTTAAACAACTTAACCGATTTGCTAATTACCCGGTAAGTCCAGGGGTGTACTGTAATTTTAACAATGGTGCTGTTTTAATAAAGTTGCTGCAAATGTGCCAAAATCATGATCATTTTCATCAGAAGTGTAATTATGATAATTATCCTATTGCAGGACAATGTCCAAGGTTGGTCTATGTAAGTATTATGTTCACAAACATGAATATACACTACAGAGACAAGTTTTCACATTTTACTAGCTCCACTTTCCCTGCAAACCTCCACAAAGATGATGGAGGGAGGAAGCAGAAACTAGCAACATACAGTCATAAGCTGCAATAGTATTTGACACTTCAAAGACAGGAAATGTGCAGCAACTTAAGTGTAGTTAGCATGCATAACCTTAAAAAAAATAATAATAAATACCGAGTGAATTTTCTAAGTTCCCACATAAACAATGCTGTATATGAAATAATGAGAATGAGTGCCACGTCAGTAATGCTGCAAGTAAATGCAAATTTGATATTGCATTCCATTTTTAAAATCCTCTAGCAACTAATTTTTATAACAAGGAATATAACGAAAAAATATATATAAATAAATGAAATAGGTTGTAAAAAAATTGGGTGGTTTCATGTCTCTACATGATTAATTATCAACCTATACTGTAATGGGAAACCTGACAACTCTAAATCTTCTGGTAAGTGACCCTATCTAAAGTCTCACTTAGAACATACCTCCAAAGATGCCTTAAAAGCAACTTTCAAAAAAACAAAACCAAGAAATTAATGTGCTTACAAAATCTGTGTTGTCAGAGACCCACAAATATCCAGATGCAAAATGCACTCTAGCCAAACAATTCTAGAACATCTGTTATGAAGGATTCCGAGTTCCTGATGCATGATTTTTAGTCAAAGCAAAAAGTAGCAAAACTTTGTTTATCCAACTGAAAACGGATATTTTCTTGAGGGTGGCTGAGGAAATATTAAGGTGGACTTCCTGACTAAGGAAAGGAGCAAAAACACCCATGGGCGACAATTCTGTGACCTTATGATTAATGTAATTTTTATAAAGAAGTGTCCCATCAGAATGATTTAGTCACTACTCCCCAGGTCACACACATACACACAGGTAAATCATGTCTAGTCAATATGGTAAAGCAGGCATGTGCATGTAGTGCAAGATCACTGGAACAAAATGGTTTCATGTGGTGAAACAAATATTATGTGACATTGGCTGGTTATTGGCCAGAGATCCCTTACATCATTTCAAAGAAAGATGACTACTTCAATAAGCCCTAAATAGTGTACAGTAATTGTAATATACCTGCAGTTTCTTACCATGTTGCTTTTATTCTCACTGTCACAATGTTCAATAGTGAAATCATTATGGGCCTCTGGCTTTTTTAACTCGAGTCTTGAACGTTCAGTGGGATACATGGAAACTTTAAACCAAGGTTCCTGAATGCACTAACTTTTGCCTAAAGATTGTTCCGATTCTTACTTGTTCATGCGAGACTAAAATTACCCCTATTTTGGATATTTTAACAAGCATTTCTATACAAATACTAAAAGTACATTTGTAGATTTATTTTGAATCTGGCAGTGGAAAAAGTAATTTTGAAATGTATAATACAGTATCTATCATATCCACAGTTCTTGAGGGCAGTGTCCAGCAGTATCAGATTTTACGAGTAGTGTTAACAATTCTTTGAAGCAGTGTCCAGCACGAGTGATTAAAGGCAGTTTCTATCTTATCAATTCTTTAGGGAAATGTCCAAAAAATACAGTTTTGAGGACAACATTTAATTATCAACAATTCCTTGAGTAGTGTCCACATCATTACCAGTTAAAGGCAGAGTTCAATATCAATAATTCTTCAGGCTAATATCTGGTATCAACAGTTCTTAAGGGATGTGCAAGAGTTCTTTGAAAACTGTAAAGCTTCACAGCACAGACTGAATAACAAAGATTATAATTCTTGTAAAAGTTTCTTTGAAATGAAGAGAAAAATCATATATTACCTGTATACAATAATCAAAGAAACTTAAAATTTCAAGCCTTAGGAGTTCATAATTGGCATTACAAAGTAATTAAATTTTAACTTGCTAAATACTTTTATAATATACAGTACCGTGTTATTAGAATTGGTAGCTTCATTACATGTTTTAAATATATTTTGATTATGAAATTAAGTACTTGTATAAGAGGGAATTTTCAAGAGTACAGTATATTTTACCAATAGTATAACGATCCAGTTGTTTGAATAAAGATAAATTGCACATTCACTGAAATTATTCTTGCATTACTAATACACACACTGTGCAGGATAACTTGGCAAGTGATTTGAATTTTAAAATCAAATTTCTGAATATTTTTATATAGTTTTGTCACAGTTTCATGCATTTGCTATTCTCTTTGCTAATTATTGAATGGTGTTGATATAAATGAATTGAAATTTTCAAACAAAAGAAAAGCAGAAATTCAAGTGAGGAAAAGAAAAAAAATCCACCTCATTATCACTAAAAATACTGTACAGTGGTAATGATAAGCAGTTAAATTATTTTATCTGAGAACTACACTACAAAACAAGCTACTATGAGCCTTAAACTACATATCCGTAAGCCAAATTTTCCTATTCAAATAATTTGGAAAATTATCATAACTCAACACAAAGCTAAGACTCATCACAGCTAATTTTGCAATGTATCAGATGTGAGGTAGACACTAGAGGTATGGCTCGGTCCAGTATCTGTATCCTGCACCAGAGCTTGGTGTTTCCTCTAAAGTTGACAGCGTGGTAAAGGCGGCTCGCAACTTGTTACGATGTTTGATGTCTCGTGGCTTTAGTACAGACCTGGGGAATAAAGCGTTGTTATTATTAGATAAAGTCTCCTTGGAATTTTTTTTTGACTAATGTTGTTGTATCCTGATGAGATTTTTTGACTAATTGGAATCTTTCTTCTTGAATTAACAACAAATAATAATTAAAGATTTAATAGCATGGCATACCAATTGAAGCAGGTTGCAAGGAGTGTCCTGGACCTCATATGCTGTACTGTCATTTATGGCTTACAAAGTTTTGCAAGACCTGCATGACACATCACTCCAGATCCTGCCATTGCCTATAAGGTGTGCAGTGCATGACAGCAAGGAATCTACTGTAATGGAGTGTATAGCGGCAAGCAGAGAATACACTGTACAGTAGCTTACCCACACAGTAGAATCTTTAAAGATTCACACAAATTCAATGTTTGTTGGCAAAAACAGTGGGATAAACCAGGTCAGGGCTACAACTAAACAGCTCATTCACATAAATTAACTCTTAACAACGTGAGGGAGAAAAAAAAATACAAATTAAGTTTCCACCCTATAGTCAGAGAGTCAACACCTTACAACTAATATTCTAAGAACAAGTTTGAAGGAAAAAGCGCTTTCCTTACTCTTTTCTGATCTCTGCTCGATCTTTTATGCAGTCACTTTGGTAATACAGTAGTTGTACAGTACTAATATTTGATTACACAATATTAGACTGTGCATGTTTGGTACATGACTTGCCAGTTTGTATTGTTGCTCAATACTGTACAAGCTTTAAAATTATGGTTTCCTTCAATCAGAATACTATCATCATATCTGAGGGTTGGCAACCACAGTCCTCCACTCTAAACATTCTCAGGCTGTTTTTATTAATCCTCCAAGGATTTGTATCTCTTTGGGGACCCGGTTTTTAATTTCATTCACCCATTCCAGTCTTTGCCTTCCCCTGGCCCTCCTACTCTCAACTTTGCCTATTAATACTTGTTATTATCTGTCCATCCCTAATTATATGACCAAAGTACAGTACTGTATCTCATTTTTCTTTTTCTGTACATTTCAAGTATTTCTCTATTAGTTTTTGCCTATAAACACCACATTTCAAAGGCCTCCAATCTCATTCTGGGGTCTCCTGAAGGTGTCAACGCTTCTAAAACATGGTTCAAAGATAAATAGTATTCTCTTATCTGACATTTCACAAAGGAAACAAAGGGAATTGGATGAAGTAGACACAGATCAAAGGGGCTTGAGCAAATTAACTCTGAGAATCCCACCCAAAGATGCCTAAGATAAGTACTAAATTCATGACTGGGTAGGTAGGCTGCAATACATTAACCTTTTCAGCAATAGTGTCCATTAGAATGTTACTTGCTGAGAAATGTGCACACCTTGTGGGTAATGGCAGGCTCTTACAACTGTGGTATTTAGCAGTAGTATGTGCGTCTTGCTCAACCTAAATGAGATTATTGAAAATTCTAAGTAGTTCTCCTAAATTGTTACACATATGCAAGCACACACATTTTTTTTCTAACAAACTCACCGATGATTGGAGAACATGCGAGTTGGAGTTAAAATAGATTTCTGACTAAGTCCAGTTGCCTCTAAAAACTTCTCATATTGTCCATTGGCCATCAAGGCAGCACTGGCAGATGCACTGTTGACACTGAGGTCAAGTTTACCTTCTTCATTCATCTTACTATCCAACTGCAAGAGAGAATTTACTTTTATTTTAGAGAAATGCATTACTTGTACATTTCTGTATACCGGGTATGTAAAGTATTGTGGATATCCGAGTACGACACATGTAGAAATCTCTACTTTAAATCTAGATAAATCTGAACTGTCTGTATTCAATGAAAAAACATGAAAACCGTTTTTACACAATTTTTTTTTTATATAAAACTTAAATTTATTAGAGACATAACAATATGACAAAGAAAATAACTCCTGAAATATACACCCAAAAATAAGCATAACAGTATACAGTACTTTTAATTTAATATTTGAAATAATTTATGAAGTTACCATTTGTACCTTTGTTTCTGCTCCATCCCCACACCGTCGCTGCTCCGAGACAGGCAAGTTCTCTTTCCCCCGTCCCCCATCTTCATCCTCCTGATCTTCCTCTAGTTCCAGGGAATCAAGTGTAAACTCTTCAAAATTTTCTGTCATGTGATCGCCATCTGACTCCATGATAAGGTTGATGTTATGTCGTGACCGGGGTACATTCATAGCTGCCCTTAAACTCTCTGACAACTGCAAGGAAGAGATTAGCACAAAGGTTTGCATTTACAGTATTGTACTTTATATTCAGTCATCTTATGCCTTTATACTGTAGTTTCATATTGTGCAGTAATGTACATGTAAACTATACTTGCAAATGCTACAGTAATTAATGCCTATTATAAATCTTTCCCAATACAGTACTGGGTAGTATCTACATTGTTTGATATACACCCCTGTATAAACAAACTATTAGCAACTCTACTGAACTAACGAACTCATATCCAGAACTGTATTGTACTATATACACAAGGCCAGAAGTAGAATTACTTTAACTTCAGCCTGTAAAAAACTAAATTGTTAAGAGGGTTTTGAAAGACCTAGGTATATAAGTCCGTGAATAAAATGAGAATGCTGTGTTCAAACATGACAGATTTTTTACTTACCAAGTGATCATCAGTGGCAGATGTGTTGAGAGTATCAAGGTCAGTTTCTAGCACCTTTTTTCCTTCTTTGCAACTACTGCTTTTTGATAGTAGTTTTGGCTTATCTTTCTCTACATATTCAGTAACAGGCTCCTCTTCTCTCTCTTCACTCTCCAATTCCTTAACTAGCAAGCCAGATGCAAACTCCACATTTGAGTAGATATGTTGATCTTCTGGGATATCAACCTATAGTGAATACAAAACATGCTTTAGTGATTGAAGAATACCAAAAATTATTTTAATATGACGTGACTGTCAATCTGAATAACAATGTAGTAGCTTAAATATCCACAATGACAACTTATACCTCATTCAAGATCACACGAAAAAATGTTAATCTATAGTTGCTCCTTGTAGTCGGAAACAAAACTTGTTTAATAGGATCAGTACAGCATTCAAAATGTTGAAAAATCACAAATAGACCATTAAGACTTCCAGTAAGCATCTAAGATATATAACTTACCCAGTTACCAGCATCAGCATTTTCCTTCACTGCTCTCAAAATGACATAGTTATCTTCTTCTTCCTCTTCTTCTTTACCCTCCTCTTGTTTTGCAAGTTTGGAGGGGCTGTCATTACTTCCCTGAGTCAAGACACGAACATTTTCATATTCATGATCACTGATGGCATCGCTGTTATACCCGCTTGTTACCTGAAAATTATAATTAGATGAAAGTTCCCTGACTGACTGATTGACTGACAATGAAAGGCTCTCCTTATTTAAATATTTTCTAATAAAATTTCTGTACTGTTAATGGTTTACTACTTAAATTAGCATACAAACAGGTTCAGTAATACAGTAAATGTAATACTGTACTGTACAGTAGTATATCACTTATTCAAGTACAGTGCATTTACAAAATACCATTCTCTGTGGTGAATGTAAATAATTGAACATTTGCATTATATATATATACACACACACTTTACAGTATTTAAATCTCAACAAAACGGGCTGCTATCAACACTTACCTCATATTCGTCCATGATATATGACTTTGTGTTACAATCTTCTTGCCTTAGTGACTCAGGAGAGGAGTCACTGGAGCCAGTATTAACATAAAGAGCCATGTTTTGGGAGTTAAGACCTTCTTCAAATTGCCTTGCCAGGCGTATAACTCTTGGAGTTGCTGGTTTAAGAGTGGCTTCTGGGGATGAGGGTTCACTACTACCAGAACCACCCGTTGTCGTGGCATCAGATTCTTCTTCCAGAAGACGGCTGATAGTAGATACTATTGTGCACTGCTTTCCACCATAACTTCTAACCAAGTGTTGACCTTTCTGATTACTCTGGTGACCTCGCACCACACGACTGGCAACCCGAGGTTTTTCAGCAATGGGTGGTTTGTGAAACACTCGGTCTGTTGTAGCTCTGACTGAGGCCACATTTGGATTCACAGTTTCGGTAGGATGACTACTACTGCTTCGGACACTCATGTGATGAAGAGCTTGTTGAGGTTTCAAAAAACTTGAGTCATTACTGCAATTAATTAGTTCAGAGACACTAGTAGCCACACGTATCATGCCCGAGGAAGATTTACGACTGGGTGGGGAACAAGACAGAGACTGGCTACGGCCTTTACTACTTGATAATGTACTCTCTTCTGATGATTCCACACGGCTAATTTTCAATCTTGGTTCTAAGTGATCCATATCTCTGGATTCCATGCATACTTCATTAAATTTTTTCAACTTATTTATCAACCGTCTATTATCCCTTCTCAAGCGGTCAATCTCCTGTCTCTGAGCAGAAATAACATGGTCACGTTGAGCTAGCTGCCCAACAATCCCCTTCTGCTCCCGCCGTAGATGTGCTTCAAGTAACAATAACTGACTTATCACAGCCTGCAGCTGGGCATCTTTCTGTCGTTTTAATCTTGTAATGACTCTTTTATTGTCCCGGACCTTCAAAGAAATAAAATATATTTAAATGAAAATGAAAATATAAAAATAATTACAATATACAGTACACTGTAGACAATATTTATAATAGCCTAATTATCAAAGACAGTTTATTTTATATTACAGAAGACATTCACATATACAGTATAGTACTACTTTGAAAAAAAAGGTCAACATTATGTAAACTCAATCTGATACTCTAGAACTCAATCAACAAGGGGGTTAAAGTTTGAAAGAAAAAAAAAAGATACCCGTAGGTGTATTAACACAAAATTCAAACAAGTGCAGAAAGCCCTTTGGCCAGTTTGATAGTAACATATAGCCTGATCTTTGACCTTTCAAAAAGCACATACAGTATCTGTGAGACGACAATGAGCCTTATTCATTTCGAAACTGATCCCTTCAAATTTGTAAGATTCCCTGTACTTATATTTTTTTTGGTATCAAGAATATTTCTTGCAAGTGAAACCTTGACCCCTAACCCCATGACTCCCAAAATTCATTTATTTCAGTGGTAAAGACGATGCCTTCCTGGTTTCAAATTGTTTCATCCAATAATTAATGTAAGATTATTAAACTTATGATGCCAAGTTTTTGTGAAGTTTCAGGTTGCACGCTCAGACAGACCACAACATTCCTTGGTCAGGGACATGCCAAGGAAAAAAAGAAAGGAATTCATGACAGCATATAACCATCCCTGAGATATAATGGGAGTATACATTTAAATTTTACTTTATTCCAGGCTTGTGGGATGGCAAGGTCGGGCCAAAAAAAAAAACGGTTATGGTTGGATAGCCCAGTCCAAACAACTTCAAACAAGTTATATTTTCTGAAAACACTCGTCTAGAGTCTCGTGGGATAAAACCAGCAACTGCAGAAACTATTTTTGAAAATGTTTCCACGCAGGATTCGATTCCTGACTTGTGAGGTATTGTTTGCATACTGAAGTCAGCATATAATGGACTTGGACTGTTGATTGACATTATATATATATATATATATATATATATATATATATATATATATATATATATATATATATATATATATATATATATATATATATATATATATATATATATATATATATATATATATATTTTTTTTTTTTTTTTTTTTTTTTTATACAGCATAAGGGTACAGTAATCTTAAACAAAAAGCACATGACATAACTGGTGAACCCTCAAACTCTCGGCCGCGTCTAGCCCCTGGAGGTGTAACAACGGGGATGAACGTACCTTGTTTTGGTACACAGCCAGCAGGTGTGCCATCCTGCTGTAAGTGAGCTGCTCCACTCCTGCCTCCCGCTGCTCATCCTCCTGGCTGCTGTTTCTCGTTAAAGACTTGCTATTCTCCATGGCTGTTCCTGTTGCTGCTACGGTTTCTGTTGCAACCTGATATCGCTCATGCTCTGGCTCTTCCCCCGGCATCGTCATCTGCAGAGGAAAAGAGTGTTGATTTCCACAAGTATGCTCAAATATATTACACGAGAAATGAATACAAGCCACACACACGGCAGTGCTAGATTCCTGTGATAACATCTGGACACTCATTTATACTCCAAAATACAATTAATGATACATAATGCTATTACTCACTGAACAATATTTCACCGATAATGTTTATTTTTCTACTAGATATATTGACAATAACATATTAGCGATAACGTTTGGATACTGCCAACTCAATACCTGTACTTTAAAAGCAAAGAACATTTCAGTATGTCACTACCAAAAATATGTAAGGAATAATTATTTGTTAGGGACTATTACTTCAAAGGTCATTTTGTCTTAAAAACACATTTGAAGATAACTCCCCCACCCCCCGTCGCGGATGTATTATTAGCCATTTGTGTGGAACCGTCTTGGCATCTAAGCATCACCCATCGGCGAGATGAACATACAAACTTATGATAATAGACTGACAACTTTCGCTTGCACGCAGATGCTACATCCACAATCCGATTGGTCAGAGCCAGGAGGTAAAATAACAAACGCAAACTTAAGGCAAAAAGAAAGAACACCAACTCTTGTGAAAACGGATTACTAATCTTTGTTTTGTTATAGTTTACAGCAGAAAGTAACACACATGATAAGGGTATATAAGAGTGTCGACCAGGTAGAACAACAATCAAACAACTGGTGGTGGCGGCAGGGACAAGCCTCGCCCAATAATTTACTGCACGTCTGGAGGTTTTCCCTGCAGCACGGGAGCCACCCAAACCTTATTTAGGAAAAGCAGCCCTCGCCCTCATCCACGATTGCTAGTTATATGAGAGTGCAACTGTTACATCAAATATTTTACTACAACAACAATAATAACATAGTAGTGTCAACAAGTTTGTTTTTTAACTACAAAACAAATGTATCCCCATCTCATCCTTATTTCATAAATAAATGAAAGATTCAACTTCTGCTACACAAGATAATTCTTCTGTAAATGAAGTAATGAATGTATAAAAGCTTTTGGTGAGCGCATGATTATGATGAATGCAGGTTAAGTTTTATGCTATTCTCCATTCACAGGACAAAATGTAAGAAAGTTGCTGTCACAAAATGATACCCTTATTTGCGCTGGAGAGGGAAAGTCTTAAAAAGCAATTTTCTTCAACCTCCCGCCGGCACACACACGCACTGGGGAACAGACTGGTTTAAGTTTTCTAAGTTTCCACCTGTTGGTTAATATTTGTAAAATAAAAACAATCTTCAGCATAAAATCAAGCCAAGACTATTCTGGTCTACTTTGTGGAAATGTAAAACACACGAGTTAAGCATTAAATTAATGGGCAAAATTTATTAATAAGCCACAACCCAAATTCCTGTGACCTAACAACCTAAGTAAATTGTATAATTACTTGAGTGTCAATATACACTATACAGTATAGCGCAGGAAATACTTTTATCAATAAGTCCTACCGTTATTGAGTTTGTATTTAACGAAAATCGAAATACAGACCAAAGTTTCCCAATGGAATACATTTGAAAATGGTAACCACAGATGAATACACGAGCTAACACCAAGCTTTGATCAACGTCTTCGTCTTCCAAAATAATACTCTCATTCAGCGTACACCATAGCTTATACCGTAGTTTTAACTTTTGATAACAACATAAATATACTTCCTCGTGTTTTCCAGAATTTACTTAACGTATATAGGAGGGGGATGGTACGATTAATCATTGACCTTCACATTCCTGAAGAAGGCTATGGCGCGCGCGTCGTGCCAGCCGCGAGGTGGCTTGTTTGTTGTCATGACGTCAGCTGGCCGGTCACCGTACCACCACCCGACCAGCTCGTTACACTCATTACACATTTAATGAACATCAAAAACACCAGAACACTACTAAAGGAGGTACATAAATGTCATGGAAACTTGTATTTCGCCGTCATCATCAGCAACAAAAAAAAAAAACGGACATCCTGACTAAAAATAAAAATACACTGACATTCTAGGAAAAAAAACGATTAATAAAACCATGAAATAACATCACGAAGCCCAAACATAACTGTATCAATAGATAAGAATTAGACAGTGAGAAACTTCTAGTTCTCTAACGACTTAAGGTGTTTCTTAACGTTCTCTATCTTCTGTATGTGAACAATGTTAGCGAAGTATATGATGCATTAAACAGCCAATATAACCAAACAGATAACATTTTAACGGAATTTGGATAAGAAAGGAGTGAGCACAGGAACTCTGATACGAGAACATACACCGACGATGTAAAAGGTAATGAAACAGTGGATAACAATATTAATGACAAACTTTACAATAAAATAACAATGACCATACTATTACTACTACTACTACTAATAATAACTACAATAGTAACAGTAAACGATGCTTATTTTCTGAAAGCTGGGCACAAACCGGTATACCACGAATATTGAAGTATCAGAGCACAGGAAGATTAACTCACCCTAACTTGTTTTAGATAATCAAACACCCTAACACTATCTGGAAGAGGGGGGGGGGGTAGGTTAGATTAGCGCTCGGGTGGTTAATCTTAAGGTGAAATAAGGTGGGGCTAATCATGTGATCCTTTTACACAACGTGAAAGCAGGAGAGCGTCGAGAGGGAACTAGCCTAGTCTTGAGTCGCCTTTAAGTTCTGGACAACCTTGGTAGGAGGAGAGAAAGAAAAGTGAGGATGATGATGCAGTGGAAGAGGAGATAAAATATGGATGAGAAGGAGAAAAGGATTAATAAGTGTATTAAAGTGAAAACTCAAAGCCAGGAGAGGACGCAACACTAAGATTTTTTTTCTCTACAAGTAAAGCAAATAATGTCTGCGGCACACTTGAGGTATTGCACAGAAACAAAGACCACTTAAGTGCCACCCCCCCCCCCCAAATAAAAGGTGAAAGTGGGCAACATTTACAGTAATTAATACAACACTTATCATGACTAGGCTGTAGTGTATCGAGTTGAACAAGATGATGATGTCCTGAAAGTGAAACAATGGAAGAGTTCCTAAATTAGTCACCAGGGGAAAGAAACCAGTAAATCCACCGCAGCAGACTGGAGGTAGACAGTGCACGTGTGGCTCGTCTTTGAGGTACACTACTGTAGTTGACGTATTGTTTAATAATGTTGTCCAAAAATAGTAACTTCTCACAGATAGTTACAATTAATTACTTTAATTTATGAATCCTCTACAGTAAAGGCGTATAAACTACTGATACACATTAAATCACTGATGTTTTTATGCTGAGGCGGTACCAGTTTGTATCCATTATTTATCAGGTGCCTTCCAGAGCTCAGCCATTTCGATACTGTTGTTACTCACGTTGTATCTACAGTAGTCTGACTAAGAATCACGTGAAGATTAGACACCCCAGTTTATTTCACCAGATGGTTAAACACCCGAGACGCTACCCGGGAGGAGGGTTGGCGAGAATAGTGGCGGTAAGGTGTTTAATCATCCGGTGAAATTAGCTTGGGTGCCAAATCACCACGAGTTACTTTGCTATATAAACTGTTTAAATTTCAAAATCACGGCATCAGATCACTGTCACAACACTAGGTCACACGCCCTCCCCTCACTGTCACAACACTAGGTCACACGCCCTCCCCTCACTGTCACAACACTAGGTCACACGCCCTCCCCTCACTGTCACTACACTAGGTCACACGCCCCCCCCCTCCACACTGCCACAACACTAGATCACACGCCCTCACTGTCACAACACTAGGTCACACGCCTCCCCTCACTGTCACAACACTGCACACGCCTCCCCTCACTGTGTCACTACACCAGGTCACACGCCCTCCCCTCAATGCCACAACACTAGGTCACGCCCCCTCACTGTCACTACTCCCCCCTCACTGTCACAACACTAGGTCACACCCAGTCACAGTACTAGGACCTCCGACGTCGTGAACGAGTATGGGTTGCGGTTTCTCACGACCCCCCAGGTGAGTGATGGCAGCTGACCCCACCCTCGCTCTCTCCTCGCATCATGTGGCACTTGTTGCATTCTTTGTAAATACCGATCCCCTCCCACCCGCCCTTCACCACCCCCTCCTCTCCCTTCCTTCACCGCTGCTCCCGGAAGTGCACTTAACACACACCCGAGCACACACGCAAAAACAAACAAAAACACACACATAGAAAGACAATCAAGCGCTGAAAACAAACACACACATGTGGTGGGCCCCCAACCAGGAAGGAAGGCAGTGTGACCCTCTGGGTACCCCGGCGGGTGTCACTTGGTTCCTGGGTTCTTGCTACAGTTCTTCAGGACATCCCGGCACCTAGCACAAGGTCACCCCCCAAACACGGCGACAGTTCACCACACAGGAAGTTACCATTCTCAAAATTTTATCCGTGAAGGAGGAACTGAAGTATTTTTTCTGCCTTTTTACTGAACTTCATAATGCAAGGGTAACATTCGTTTTTCCAACCCTTTCATTGTTTTATTTTTTCATCTAAATCCTACGTCAATCAAGTGGCAAGCAAACATTAAGAAAAAAACTGCTTTAACCGAGTGACGATGACGCTTACAGGACGAACAGCAGGTGGCCGCCAGTGTGTTGACAAGACCTGTGGTAGCCTCGTGCCTCGTCCTCTAGAAACAACGCCTTTGTCATGCTTAATGCTGAACTCGATTATTGATACACATGACGTAGATAGTAAACAAGTTCTCATGAAAGTATTCTGATTGCTAAAAAAAATCAGAAAACTATAAAAGGATTGAAGTTTGAACACCTCCTTTTGATAAAATATAATTGTAACTTTGGAACCTCATTTGTTCAGGTTTGAAGGGGAAAGGATCTCGTGAAGATTTGGCACTCCAGCTTATTCAATCTAATGTAATGAATGAACACCCTAATGTTAAATGGGGTTGCTTTGGGTTGTGTTAGGTTAGCATTAAGGTGTTTAACCATTTGGTGAAATGAACTGGGGTTCTTATCTTTAGGAAATCCAGAGACTGTCCTTTCACCTGAGGGGGTAGATCCTCCTCCGCTCCCCCCGGTGGAAACAATTATACCATATTCAATTTTCATTTCCAAGGATACTATGACATTATTTACATTCTATTTTAATATCGAAATACGGAAGTCAGGATTGAATACTTTTGTGGAAGATTTTAATGGCCATATCAAACGCGAAGCCTGTAATTAACAAGTTCTTATTCAAACGTTTTGTAAAACAGATGACAATCAGGTCAAGGTGTGACGTCAGCAGATAGTTTATTCTACAAATCGGGCGCAAACTATGGGAATATTCTGACTGATTCTTACCCCACAAATCATTCTTGGATAAAATAAAAGAACCAGCATAGAAATCATCCTTATTTCGAAATTCATGGAAAGGGAAATTAAGAATTAAAGCCGAGTCAACATTCACGACTAGAGATTCTAATAATAAGAATATACCCGGATTCTCTAAGGGTTCGTTCATTACTTACACCCTAAATTGATGCGACACAAACCCGACAGTCCACCACGGAGTCGCAAATGCACTCAGATAAGTTCTCATTATCCCTAGTTAGAAGATAATAATTAAACAAAGAAGCTTACAGAATCAGAAAGGTTGATCACTAGTTGGGGTGAATACCAAGGAGGACACTTACCAACCCTGGATATGGACCCAACACCACTCACCCCGTCACCTTCGACTGTCGTGGTGAATCAGACAAGTAACCAGGTGAGGTGATCTTAGTATCACTTCCCTCTAGGCACTACATAGAATTTCTCTCTATAAATAATCTTATTTTCCCTTGGGTAACAATTTATAATTTACTTACACAACTGTTGTAGATATCACAAAAATGACTTCATGTTACGGCTACACCACAACACATCCGTTAATGATGAAACAACCACAACACTTCAAAAGATTTCGGGAACTAAAAGGCCTATCTCACTTAAGTCCCCCTGCTGGCCTGTGAATGCAACTGGAGTATGATAAGTTCCTGTGACCTGACTGGCAGCGAGCATCCAGCACAGTCCCTTAATAACTCCAATGCCAAACGCATAATGCATCATGCAGTATTGTACACTTTCATATTTGACCTATACTCACCAACACATTATCATTTCTTCCTTACGTGGTACCCGAAATATATGACAAATATTCATATAATTATTAAGCGAAACTCGTGAGATTTTTCGTACACACACACACACACACACACACACACACACACACAAAGACCGTAAACAGTACCTGCACGGCGGAGTGGTAAAGGTAATAAATAGTTTGGCCTTTTATTACAAATACCCGGAAGAACAACGGTCGTGAGAATTGTTAGTTTTTATTATTACAGTCTGTATCCTCTGGAATTCAATGTATTTATGGTGAAGAATGCGGGAAGCCAGTACCGTGTGATGGTGGAGTGCTTGTCAAGGTGGGCGCCCGCGGGAAAAGTTATTGTTGCCACTAAGGTGAAAAGCGAGACGGTAAACATAAGGTGTGGCAACTGTGGGAACCGCCGTGGCCCTCTCCAGGCTAGTGGGTCACACGCACACATGTACTGACACGTCTACACACGCATACTTGTACTGACACACACAATGTACTGACACATCTACACACGAGCACACACACATGTACTGACATCTACACATACTGTACATACACGTACTAACACATATACACATACATACATGTACCGACACGTCTACACACACAACATGAAACACCTAGAAAAAGTGCAAAAGAGGGCATGCAAGATTATTCTCTCCCCCTCCTTACTCCACATATCAAGAAGCGCTCAACACACTGACACTCGGCTCTCTCTGGCCACCACCACGACCTCATCTGCAAATTAGGTGAGAAGCTTCTGCACCATCCTCGATACCAGCTCCTACTACCACCCGAGATCCCTCGTCCACGAATTGCTATTCGACACCACAACCGCATCCAGCCCATACGAGCACGTACTGATCGCTAGAACAGCCCAGTCCCAAGCATTGCAAAAAATTATCAACAACTCGTAACCAACCAGTGTGTTCACTCCCAGTTAATCTTACCCTTTTGCACTGTCACTATGTTGAAATGCCCTGTAGAATAACCTCCCCACCTAGTTATTATATATCATATTTGTATCACTTGTATATTATTTGTCAATCAAGAGACCCATTCCCAAATTATGTAACCGTATATTTTCAGCCTTCCGGCTGCCGTGCTCTTTCAATAAACAGAAGAGATAACTCGTAGAGAGAAAGGGTATGAATTATTTACAGACTTATCGTAATCGAACCAAGACCAACTGTAATAACAAATGTCCAAGGCAGTGTTCCCACGCCCTCAGACCAGCCACACGACCTTTACAACAAAGTGCATTAGTGTACACTGAATTAATCACCTGCTGCGTAAGAATTCTCAGGTCATTAATCAGCATCAACACACACTCATTGGCCTTCACACACCATAATAATTCCTAACCATTAACATTACTGTCAGTCTGTCAGAGAATTATTCATTTCCGACACAAAGAAAATCGGATCACATGAAAATTAATTACTGTATCTCAGTTAATTCCACTTTACCTGATCATAAAGCACCCTAACGCTACCTGGGGGGATTAGGTTAGGTTATCATAAGGATATTTTTTAATCATCAGGTGAAATAGACTAGAGTGCCTAATCTTCACGCCATCCATAGAATCAACATTAACATCAATAATCTTCCCCACATATAAACGAAAACTACAGTTGTAAAGATCAATATGGAAAACAAAATATTAACGGATATTGACGTCGGAGTGAATGATTTCTGACCCGTGTAGGCTATATCATCTACAGTAAGAGTGGGGGGTCGAACAGGCTGATGCGTTGTATAGGTCTACAGGGTGTAAATTCCAAAAGTCTGATTGAACCAATGACAATGATAATATGAAGTGGGAGGAGGAATTGGAGGAGACGCCATCCTTTCCTCTCCCTCCCTCCAGCTAGCCAAAGGTAGGCACGAAAATAAACAAACTCTGGGTGGTCATTCACTCCACCTGAGCTGTCATCACCTCGCCTACATCCATACTGGAGGAGTTGAGATGTACCAAGAACCGAGTAAACACACACACACCTCTTCCAGCCTGCAACAATCCCCTCCCCTCCCAACACACAAATTGCAACACAACACACTCTAACGACCCGTCCCCCCTGGGCAGTACAAGCTTGAAGTGCAACAAAGTATCCTACCTTGTGCAATGCTGACTCATATCACTGAGTTGTGTTGTTCTGTCTTCACTTGTGTGCCTTGGTGGGGGGGCGAGACTTGTTCGTCATTCGTGTAAACAAACTTCACAACACGCAAGTCGTTTATTTTGACATACTCAAAACACTACAGACGCTACAAGGTAAACAAAAAATCATATAGGCCCTTAGGGTTAGGCTGTGTCATAACTTACTCGCAATCCTTGACCACTGCAGGATTCTGTCGTGCTGTAGGGACGTAACACTAAGAGGAGGCGGGGCTTCATCGTGTCGTAAGTTCACAGCAATAGGGACGAATATGACGTGATGTAAGTTCACCCTACCGCAGGGCTTTGTCATGCTGTCAGGTAACGCCACAACAAGCCTCGATCGTGGCATAAATCTCCCAACCCTGGAAGCGTCTGCCTGTCGTGTCACCGCCCCTAACTCCCCAAGTGAGTAACTTTTATCATCTCTGTTTATTGTATATTTTCTGCCTTTTGGTTGCCATTTTCTTTCAATAAATAGTTAAATATTACTATTATTACACATTTACCGACACACACACGCGCGGGTCAATAAAGGCGGGGCTCCTGTCATAGCGCCCTTATGACCCCACCCTCAGGTGGTTTGACCCAGAAAACACTGTGTGTGGGTGTGATTTATTTATCTTGCCACAGTCCACACACACACGCACACGGAATTTCAACTGCTAGGAAGAAATGGTGTTAGCCGAGAGGATGTGTTTGTCGTGGTGGCAGCAATGGTGGTAGTACAAGTGATTGTTGTAGGTGGCAGAGGTGTTGTAGTTATAGTGTTAGTATTTGTTATAAGTGATGGTGGTAGTGGTTGTAGGTAGAGGTGGTGGTAGAGGCAATGGAGGAGGTGGTGGTGGTGGTGGTGGATATTTCCTGACAACTCCACCAAACAAGTTCTCGAGTCCCTCTAACTTGTCCCAACTCCTGCCAGCGGCCCTGACCTCCGCTACCCTCCCCTAGCCAGTGTCCGCCCATTACGGTTCTCGTCCGGCATCGGATTCATGAGTCGGGGTTCAGGTTCGGGTATGATGAAAACCCGAACCTTTTTTTTAACCACGATGACTTAACCATTTGAGCTCTTGAGTACAATTTCTTAAAACCCTTTGAATACCATGATTTATTCCCCTATGTATAATGATATTTCTTCAAAAGGGTTAAAGTCGTGTTACCTGAAGGCGCTAGAGAGCAGAGCAGGTGTAATCAATTCTAATAAGCTGAGTGTATCATAAAGGTGACGTCCATTAAAATACAGGTACACTAATTTCAACACGATGGCTGTATCTTCTGCTGGTGTGCTCAACTTAATGACAAATATAAAGTAAACAAAACTGCAAGAATTATTTTATCTACAGTATATTCCCATGGATGAGATAAAAGAATAAAGAAATAATGCCCCGTGACTCAGTGGACGCCCCGTGACTCAATAATGCCCCGTGACTCAGTGAATGCTCCGTAAGTGACCTTGGTTGTACCCCGTGGACTATGTACTTACCTCGGTTGTTCGCCTCTACACAGACGGTCCATTCAGTGTCTGCAACCAGAAAGAAACAAAGATTATTATGTGATTACTGAACAAAATTATTAGGTGATTACTGAACAAAATTATTAGGTGAACAATAAACCCAAATATTACGTGGATTATACATAAAATTATCTTGTAATTATATGAATGAACATACATAAAACAAAGACAACAGCTTCAAGTAATTATCTATGTTAAGATCCGTAGTTTAGGATGTCTGAGTAATTAATTAACTATCACCAACAATGGAAATAATAATAATAGAGATGGTGGTGGTAGTAATTGTGGTTGTAGTGGTGGTAGGTGTGAGGTAGTTGCGACTGTAGGAAAGGTATTAAAGGTTGTAAAGGAGGTGATGATAGGGTAGTGGTAGTTGGTAGTGGTGGTTGGTGGTCGTGTTGGTAGTGGGTGGTAATAGTGGTTGGTGGTGGTGGTAGTGGTTGGTGGTAGTGGTTGGTGGTGGTAGTAGTGGTTGGTGGTGGTAGTAGTGGTTGGTGGTGGTCGTGTTGGTAGTGGGTGGTAATAGTGGTTGGTGGTGGTGGTGGTGGTAGTGGTTGGTGGTAGTGGTAGTGGTTGGTGGTAATGGTAGCCCAGGGCACAAAACACACACACACACACACAGTGATCTACCTTGACCCTCCTGTCCTGCCTCCTCTCCCCCAGGCTGATAGACCGAGCCCAGGTGAGACTCGTCCTCCCTCCCACTCCCCCCTCTCTATAACATCCCCACTCATCCTCTACCTCTCACAACCATCCACTCTCCCTCCCTCTCATCCATCCATCCAAGCACACTTTCCCTCCCCCTCTCACAACCATCCACCCTCCACCTATCGATTTAATGATTATATAATGGAAGTCCACCTTGCCTCTCCACTACTTCCTTCTGCCCGTCTCTCTCTCTCTCTCTCTCTCTCTCTCTCTCTCTCTCCACACCTTTCTCCCACCTCCTCCACCCCTCCCCCCTTAGCTTCAGGGAACACGAGGGATCAGACAAGATTTGCTCGCGAGACAATGAAGAGATGCAGGCAATTTCCATAACAGCTGTGTGGAGGTGGTGGTGTTGATAGTGGAGGTGGTAGTATTCATTGTAGAGGTGGTAGTGGTTATTGTGGGGGTGGAGGTGTTTATAATAGTTGTGGTGGAGGGTATTGATAGTGGTGGTGGTGGTGGTGAGGAAAGTAACATAACTATGAAGGTATCAACAAGCTCTTAATATCGTGTCGACAAATTTTTGTATACACACACACACACAAAGGTAATTTAGAGACCCTAACAAACCCGATAAATCGAAGACAAAACCACCCGATAATTCTAGCACAAACTAACAAAACCGATAATTGTTAGACCCAAACAAACCCGATACTTATCAGAGACTCACCCCATCCTCTTCAGAGCAACTACGGAGCCAAAATAGCAACCAGCAGCTATTTCTGGATCTGTAAGTAGCGGGTCCTGCTAGTACTGCTGGCGCTAGTGCTCAGGTAACAGCTACTACTGCCCGCCCAGAGTATAGCGCGGTATGCAAATTGCTAGCTTGTATTACATGTGCCTTGATTCAACGCGGTGTGTGAGACTGTGTATAGGTACTAGTCTGTGTGTGTGTGTGTGTGTGAGGGTCAGGCTGGGGTCACTCACCTGCGTACTGCCATCACGAGACTTAGTCCACTGCGCATACGAGATGAAGGCGTGGCGATATAGAAGGCGTGGGCGTGGCTCCATGAATTATATATCAAGTATGGGCGTGGTAATGTGTTAGGTATGGGCGTGGTGATGTATAAGGTATGGGCGTGGTGATGTATCAGGTATGGGCGTGGTGATGTATCAGGTATGGGCGTGGCTATATATGAGGTATGGGCGTGGCTCCGTGAATTACATATAAGTATGGGCGTGGTGATGTATCAGGTGTGGGCGTGGTGACGTATCAGGTGTGGGCGTGGTGACGTATCAGGTGTGGGCGTGGTGACGTATCAGGTGTGGGCGTGACTTCAAGAATTATATACTGGCATGGGCGTGGTGAGATTATCAGAGTGGGTGTGGTTGAGGTAGTTATACAACAATGTGGGCGTGTCTAATCGATCCTTCAACCAACCAGTACAGCGCTTACAAAGTCTTCTTTCTTTCCACCAATCAACGACTAGCTTACCACAGCCATAATTAAGCATCAATCCAAACCAGTCATTAGGGATCTATCAAGGCCTTTCTCCTCCATCAAACAACGAATCAACGTCGAGTACGCATCCATTAACCAATCAACATCGAGCTTTCAACAGGAGGTTAAGTAGGCATCCCTTAACCAATCAGTGCCGCGCTTACAGTCCCCCTTCTCACGTACTGCCTAAAAAACAACACTATTACAATTATCATTATCGTCATCATAAAAAGCATCGTAGTCGTCTTCCAGCTGAGACAACAACCACTACAACATGGCCACTACAGTACACGCTTACTGTCTCTCTAACTTGTGTGGAATAATGGGGGTGGAGAGAGAGAGAGAGAGAGAGAGAGAGAGGAAAAGAAAGTTAGGACGGGGCATCTACCGGGTACTCCCAACCAACCCCAGTGAAAATAATCGCCATTGCCAAACACCCCCATTACGACCTACCGACACAAACTCTCCCCCCAAATCGCCATAAACAACACGTGTGTACAATCACTTCTCTCACCTACAGCTATAAGCAATAACAATGAAATCTAAACAACAAAAATAAAAACTCGGTTAAAACGGGATAAATACAAACTCATCGGTGGGCAACACCGCCTCCCGAGAGAGAGCTGAAATATGAATTGCGTCTCCCGGCGTAGATGCTCATGTAATTAAAACTGCTTACCATTTAGTGCTTTCTCTGGCTCGCTTTCTTCTCTGCTTTCTCTCCACCTCTTTCTCTTCTTTCTCCTCCTCTTTCATGGTTGTTGCTACTGATAAGACTAAGGCAACACTTGACAACGAACATGCCATTTTTTTTAGGAGAAAAAATCTCTCTCTCTCTCTCTCTCTCTCTCTCTCTCTCTCTCTCTCTCTCTCTCTCTCTCTCCACCTCAATCGTTTATTCTGTTTCTCAACCAGTTACTTTCTCTACTCCTCTCTCCACCAACCCACTTTCTCTCTCCTCGTGCTTCTCTCTCTTCTACTATATTCTCGAAACTTCAGTCTTTCTTAAATTCAATCTCCACATTATCATTTATTTTCAATGTGTTTCTGTCCACACACAAAGGAGTGTCCACCTCTCTCTCATTACCGTTTGTGTCTCTCCCCACACACTCGTTAAGTCTCTCTCTCTCTCTAACACAACTAAACCCTAAGATCACCTCCAGCAACTTCCTCTCGTGTTTGGTTTTTCCATTCCCCCCCTTACCCCTTGCCTCCTTCCCTTACCCCTCTCCCTTTATCCATCTCTTACCCCTTGCCTCCCTAACCCACATTTCCTTCACCTCCCCCACCCCTTTCCTAACTCCTACCCCTCCTCACTCTCTCCTAACCCTTTCCCCAACCTCCCTTATCCCCTTCCCCCTCACGCCACACCCACCACCCCCTCCTCTCAGCACCATGCCAACGTACATGGACGCACTCACCTGTGAAACGTGTCGCCAGTGCCCTCAATACCACCTGTCCTTGTATTAAATTAAGAAAGCCACCTTGAATGGCCTACCTGGTATGCGAGGTTCTTCTTCTTCTCCTGGCATGTCGAGAAAGAATGTTAGCTGGGCGTGGGAATTATCTCCACTAGCATGACCCAGCCCCCGGGGAGTCTGGTCTAGCCTGACACCTCCCCAGGGTAGATCCAACTGCCCCTCACCTCCCACAGCCTCTCACCTTCCCCAAATACTCTACCCATCCACCTTGTCAAATACCCACTCATCCACACCTCCCAAATCCCAATCTATCCACCCTTCCTAAACTCACACCCGTCTATCAGCCTCCCAACCCATCTATGCACTTCGTCAGGAGGTTGACCCATATAGTGGAAAGGGGGGCACCACGACTTACCTGCAGCAGTAACTACTTCATCTACGCCACACTCATGATCACACTGACCCTCCTGGAGACTTGTGAGGCTCTCTCTCTCTCTATCACACAAAATCAAATAGGTCATGAAGCGATATAATAGCGAGCCGCATCTGTTTTACGAGAGAGAGAGCTTCCTGACATCTGTGGCACCTCTGTCTGTCTTTCTCTCTCATCTAGGAAATTGTACACGTTCCCTTGTGTCTGCCACTCCAGAAAAGGCGATGAAGGTGTGTGGTGGGAACTTGGTTTGAGATGAGATGGGATGGGATGGATACGGTAGGGTAGTTAGGTTAGAATAGGTTTAGGGTAGAGCAGACAAAGATTATTTTGTAAATACCAACGACACACACCATATTACCACCAACCCCCACACCACCACCACCCCTCTACCACAACTAGCTCTCACATCACCTCACCCCTACCCACCACAACAACTTTCTCCACACACGACTAACAACTACCACAACTACCTGTTAGCCTCTTTAAATGGCAGCTATTCAAATACCAATCGCAGGGCGGAGAGGTCGAGCCCCCAATCGGCACTCCGAACTCAATCAGGGGATCAGGGGGCGACTCTTACACGTGATCGTCCCTCCTGTAGGCGATTACACCCTCGGCTGCAGAACACGGAAAGGGCGCCAGAGCTTAATAAAACCGTTCTTGTCCATCATGCAATTTTCCTCTCGTTTCACCTTCATAATATATCTCTTACAAGACGCTTAACAAATAAGTAGAAAAATAACAGAACAAACACGTAAAAAAGAAAGTTCTAATGAATATTGCTGAGAAAACAAAAACAAACCTGCATTATGGAGAGGTTATATAGAAGATAGTATTGTTCTGGGTATTAATTCAGTATTACGTTAAATATATTCGAGTGTTTTACCGGGGTCATGTCATCGAGGATCAGGTTGTGTTTGTTTATGGAAGTGATGATGACATTCACCTTTACTGATAAGACAGGAAATAAAGACATGATCTGAGAAACAAACAACGATAAAAAGATTGATGTGACAACTGGGAATAATAATAAACATTAATAGCAATAGTTCATACGAATAATAATAACTACTATTATTCTCGTTATTACCACTTTATCACCCATTATTGTTATTATTATAAGCGTCCGTAAATACACGTCAGAAGTAAACAGCAGATGTAGGATGGTCAGGATATGGCTGTGTGTGTGTGTGTGTCCCTGCCAGTCATCTTGTGAACTTCTTGGCCAAGGTAAACTCTCCAATACCCACCCATAAGATAACTCCAGGCACTACCAAAACCTCGCCCTAGTGTGCCCAATAAAAACGCCTCGTCATGTGATCTCGGGGGTTGTTATTGGTGGGTTTGTTGACAGCCTGTGAGACGATGACTGTTTTCTCGTCTTCTTATTTTTGATTATACGAAAAATAAACATGAATATTTTTCCTCCTTATCATCGATGGGAAATAAAAAATAAAATACAGTAAGAAAAAAAGAAAATCAAATCAAATAAAAATTATATAGATATAATTCATAACTCAACACTTGGATAAAATAAAAACTAATTAAAAAATAACATTTTTTTTATAAGAAAATAATGAATAGTACCGTAAAATAAAGATAAACGTAAAAAAACGCTAATGATACAAAATATATACACACATTAAAATAAAAAGTGCAACTGGTAATACTGATCTCTCTCTCTCTCTCTCTCTCTCTCTCTCTCTCTCTCTCACACGAGTAGAGGTCGAGACGAGGAAAAACTGCAGGTGGGTGTGACAGGCATATGACAAAAAAGCGCATCGGGTTGCCAGGCGAGGAAGACCTGGGAAGGGCCGAGGAGGAAGAGGAGTAGGAGGAGGAAGAGGAGTGGAAGGAGGAGGAAGAGGAGTGGGGGACATGGGAAGGGCCAAGGAGGAGGAGGAGGAAGGCGTGGGAGGAAGGCCAGCGTTACCCACAGAACCCCCGAAGCATCGGAAATACCTCGACCTGACACACCTCCACCACCCAACCTTAACCTCCTCCGTCAGAACACCACATACCTATCACCTCCAGTCCTCACAACCTAACCTAACCTACAAGACTAATCCCGGGCATTAGGAACCTTGAGTATAGAGACAGGTTAAAGCATCTTAATTTGCACTCCCTCGAGAGACGTAGAGTGAGGGGCGACCTGATAGAGGTGCATAAGTGGAAGTCAGGGCTAAACAAAGGGGACATTACAAAGGTACTCAAACTATCCAACCAGGAGCGAACTCGTAACAATGGTTTTAAATTAGACAAATTTAGATTTAGGCGTGAAATAGGTAAACACTGGTTCGGAAACAGAGTAGTGGATGAATGGAACAAGTTACAAAATATCATTAACTCGAATACGCTGAATAGCTTCAAACATAGGTTGGATGCTTATATGAGCAATAGGGGTTGGGTGTAAACGGGATTGCCCAGTAGGGGCCAATAGGCCCGCTGCAGTTTCCTCCATTCTTATGTTCTTAAAGTTCCAATCCTTCAGTTTATTTTCAGCTGAACTTAGTGACTCCTTTGTTGAAATGTTATGTTGCTTTATTTACTTAAGTAGATTATTTGATTAATTTTGAACTCGCACACACACACACACGTTATCACAACCGCCAAAGGTAATTAAAAAGTAATACCCCTACTATAACTAACAATAATAACAAGACTAATAAGGAATACAATACTTCTCACACTCATACAAATATAACAAGAGGGAACAGGTCTAGTCTTGACACCAATACCCACAACACCATTAAAAGAAGCAGCGCCACTAAGGAGAGGATAATTGTGTTAAGCCCCCGACAGGTGTGACCCGACGCGACACCTGGGCCGTGCAGGTAAGGTGGCGGTGGTAGTTTAAAGGGCTTACATCTCAGGTGTCAGGCCAGCTGAGCCTCTTGTATCCACTTGTATAAAGTTGCCTCTAAAGATGTTTCATTGAAGACGAAGCTGAGGTGCTCCAGTGTTCCCCTCTCCTGTGTGTTTCATCAAGATTTATCTTCTCCACGTTTCCATTGTGGATCTACATGAAATAAAGTGTGCGAATGTGTGTGTGTGTGTTTACAGTGCCATCACCACTAGCACCATCGTCTACGACTCTAGGTGATGATGGTAAGGATATCGGCGGTGATGGCGGGGGCGGTAATCGGAGTGATGGTGGCTCCGGTAGCGGTGGCTGCGGTGATGTTCTCAAAACATAACCTTCCTGCGGTCAGCATCTGGGGAGGTGGGGGGTGATTGAAGGAGGTGACCTGACGGGGTCAATGACTGCTGATTGGTTGACCCCCCCCCCCAACCCACGACTTGCACTAGGAGGATGTGGTCGTACTGGGTAGTGTACGTTATGTGGGTATACGACTCCTACGTGGTGTGGGTATACCTGTACAGTATATGTACCGTGTAGGCATTTTTAGATTATACGATCAGAGCTGAGCCAACACACACACATAAGAACATAAGAATGGAGGAAACTGCAGCGGGCCTATTGGCCCCTACTGGGCAATCCCGTTTACACCCAACCCCTATTGCTCATATAAGCATCCAACCTATGTTTGAAGCTATTCAGCGTATTCGAGTTAATGATGATATTTGGTAACTTGTTCCACTCATCCACTACTCTGTTTCCAAACCAATGTTTACCTATTTCACGCCTAAATCAAAATTTGTCTAATTTAAAACCATTGTTACGAGTTCGCTCCTGGTTGGATAGTTTGAGTACCTTTGTCCCCTTTGTTTAGCCCTGCCTTCCACTTATACACCTCTATCAGGTCGCCCCTCGCTCTACGTCTCTCGAGGGAGTGCAAATTAAGATGCTTTAACCTGTCTCTATACTCAAGGTTCCTAATGCCCGGGATTAGTCTTGACATTCTCCTCTGAATTCTTTCCAATGATTCTATATCCATCCTGTAATACAGTGACCAGAACTGAACTGCGTAATCCAGGTGTGGTCTCACAAGCGCAAGATACAGTTTTAAGATGACCTCGCTAGTCTTGTAACTAACACTCCTTTGTATGAACCCAAGTACTTTATTAGCCTTGTTACGAGCAAAAACACATTGTTTACTTGGCTTTAGATTCCTACCTATCATTACTCCTAAATCTCTCTCGCAGTCGGATTTCTCTATGGCATCGTTGTTCATCTGGTATCTGGTTTCCCTGTTTACATCTCCTATACTGAGTACTTTACATTTGTCCACGTTGAATTTCATCTGCCATTTTTCAGACCATTCGAAAAATTTGTTTAGATCTTCCTGTAGTTTTGCCGAGTCCTCGTCAGATTTAATAACACGTCCTATTTTAGTGTCATCAGCAAATTTACTTATGTTGCTGTCTATGCCGATATCTATGTCGTTTATGTATATAATAAATAATAATGGTCCAAGTACTGAGCCTTGGGGAACTCCACTTGTGACGTTGCTCCAATGGGACTTAGTGCCATTAATGCTCACTCGCTGTTTCCTGTCCTGTATCCACGCCCTAATCCATTTAAGGATATTACCTTTGATGCCATGTGTTTCTACCTTTCAAATTAGTCTTTCGTGGGGGACTCTGTCGAAGGCTTTGCTAAAGTCGAGATATACCACATCATAATTGTGCCCCCCGTCCACCGATTCGAAAACTGATGAAAAGAATGTTAATAGATTAGCTAGACAAGAACGTTCGCTTGTGAAGCCATGCTGGGAATCATTGATCAATCGGTGCTTCTTCAGGTGATTTCGTATAGAGTTTGAAATGATTGCTTCCAGTAATTTGCCTACTATTGATGTTAGACTGATTGGGCGGTAGTTAGAGGATAGTGATCTATCCCCCTTCTTGAAAATCGGTATTACATCTTGAAAATCGGTATTACATTAACTCAGCTTACGAGATACAAGATGATGGATCCATATGAGGTTAGGTTATGAGATACACAAATATCAGACGTTATACAACAACCACACCTCACTGCTCGACTTAAAACAATAAAAACATCCATTCATGACCTCTAAATTAGTCAGTAACATTAAATAACCTCAATCATAGTCATATTACATTAATTACACACGTTTACTTAACACCAATTACTAGACAAAATTACAGTAATTAAATCTCTTCCAAATAATTATCTATGTACTAAGAAGAAAGTATTAAGTTAAGGTAAAGGAATTTCAAGTGAATTAAATTGTAATGTTATTTTTCTGCTTCAATTCAACAAGTTTAAATACATTCTCACGTCATCAATAAGGAGAAATATTCGCTTTAGGGAATATTTGTGTGTTTATCCGGACCAATTGGTAGACGACACGGGCCTTTTTCACCCCACTGTTGTTACCGGCGTCTCCCTCTGTTACACTGACAATAAAACACGGTGTATGTGAGGTGTTTGGCCAGTGATTGTTTAGCAACATGCACGGTGGTAATCGTAGTAGTCGTAGTAGTAGTAGTAATTCTTATTCACCTGAGGCAGTGGTGTCTAACCCTTTCATTTATGTTTAGTTTATAATTTTTTTATTTAGTTTATTATTATGATTTATCAGTAGTAAGAGTAGTTATTCATCTATTCATTATTATTAGTAGTAGTAATTTATCTTTATTGTTCTTTCCTTATTCATCAGTATTATAGTTTACTTATACTATATCAGCATCTTTATTGGTCTTCTAGTTTTTCTTATTCACTATCCATTCCCGTATTCACCATTTATCACTATTATCACAGTGAGAAGATAGCGTAACAAACCCGGACTAATTACCCGAACACATAAATATACAGTATAACGCGGGTACAGTGAACACGTGTAATACGGCCCAGACGAGGGAGGAGACGGCCGTGTCCCTGACCGTGGCTGTCACGGCTCAGTGGCCCGGCTACCTGCCACCACAACTAACAACAACAACGTGTTGGATCACAAGGTCAACAATAAAAGTAATAATAATAACTAAAATAATAACAATAACCCTCATGTATATTACCTTTAAGCAGCATCACTAAGAAAGTTACTTCCCAACAAAACTAGAAATTATGTTCCCCAAAACCCACTTTATCGATCACCAAGACACCCACGCCTACTGTATACTACACACACACACACACACACACACACGTTCACCAAACCTAAACAAAATCTCTCTCTCTCTCCTCATCTCCGCTAACTCCCACGCCAAACTTGACTTGAGGATCAGTAACTTCCGCCAGAGGCCACGTGAGAGGTGTACCTGGGAGGGGAGAACCAGGAGGAAGATTTACATGGCCGGGATATGCAGAAGGGTGATTTACCTGGGCCGTAGGATCAGGAGGTGTACCTGTGCGAGAGGACCAGAGGGATATTTACCTGGGCGGGAAGACCAAGAGGGAGGTGTATCTGTGCGAGAGGACCAGAAAGGAGATTTAACTGGCCCGGGCGGGAGGACCAGGAGAAGGTAAAAACAGAGGCGCGCGTCCATCTGGCTCCCTAAACCTGTTTGGGAGCGACTGGCTGGCGCCTCACCCTGTCCAACGCGCCCAGCCATACACACGCCCACATGCACACGGGCGGGGGCGATATGGTTCCTGGTGAATGTATATACGTGTTTATACACAAGCACGACTAACACATGCCTACACGCACACGAGGCATGGGGAAAGTGTCTTTTGACACACAAGTAATACAGTTCCTAATGCACACAAAAACACAAACACACGAGGTAATCAGACTATAAACACAAGTACAGCCATACTCATGCCCGCACGCACAAGGGCAAAACGACTTCTAGTTCACACACAGGAGGGTACGGGGGCACCATGGCACCTGGTACACATGCCCTGGGCAAGGGAGAGCAGTGGAGGATGGAGGGCATATTGAATCCCCCACCCCCCACAGGTTTAGGGTTTCTGCAATACAATCAACAAGCACCGGGGCACGAGGGCAACAAACACACACACACCAGGGCAAGAGGGCAATATGGCGTCACGCATACACACAGGTTAAACTGAACCATTAACTTGCCCAGGCGTATACCAGGGCTGAGAGGCAACATGGCCCCATATACTCGTACAGGTCTACACGCAAAAAGGCACGAGTGCTTGTGTGTGCGAGGAGTGGGTGTTTGCGTGTGCGTCAGATGAGGGAGGAAGCCTTGAAGAGCTAATTACCACACTCGGGTTGTTTACGTGTCTTACCTCCCGTGACAACACGCCCAAAACAGGAGGTGGATTACACGAGTGGTACACAATACAGAAGCTTTTTACTCCAGTCACCTGAAGAATCTCCACCCCAGCTTATTTCACCTAACGATTAACCACCCTGACACTCCACCCCAGCTTACTTCGCCTAACGATTAACCACCCTGACACTCCACCCCAGCTTATTTCACCTAACGATTAACCACCCTGACACTCCACCCCAGCTTATTTCACCTAACGATTAACCACCCTGACACTCCATCCCAGCTTATTTCACCTAACGATTAACCACACTAACATTAACCTAACCTAACATTCCTAACACTAACCTAACCCAAACTAACCTAAATGTATCAATATCTATTAGACTTTTCATAATAATTACAAAGAAACTAACAGGAAAATTAATCAATATGGTAATTCCTTTCTAATTAGTTGTGTTTGATAGAATTATTATTTCCTATTAAAATATAGTACAGTAGTTTTCTATTATTCTTGCTCCTGTTATTTTTTTTATTGTTATTATAGTGTTGTTGTTGTTATAGGTGAACACAACACAAACGATAAATATGGGCAAGAATAGGCAGAGATGATTCACTCCCTCAGGTAACTCACCCTCCACCAAGGTACTACCCCCCCCCCACGCAGGCACCACCCTTCCCCTCACACCACCCTCCCCCACCAGGCCCACCTTCCCCACTACGCGAGGAGAGCAGAAAACATCCCAACCCCACCAGACTACACTTAGCAGTACGGTACCTCCACTACACTATGTCTGGGCTCCTCCACACATAATTACCACCTCTTCCTGTCTTCTTCTCCATCTCTTCTTCCCTCCGTTCCTTTATCCATTCTCCAACATGCCCCCCACACTCTTCCTTCTTCTTCCTTCCTTCCTTCCTTCCTATGCCTTCCATCATTATTCACCTCTCACTGCTTCCCCTATTTAATTCTGCGACGCCTTCAGTTTCAATTAAATATTCTTTCCTTCCTCCTCCTTCCTCTATCTCTTTCTCCTTCCTTCATCTCCTACTCTCCTTTCCTTTGTTCCTCCACCCTTACTCTTTTATCCCCCGGCCCACCCCTCACCCCCGGCCCACCCTCACCCCCGCCCCTTCTAGCAGATCAAGTTTACCAGGCGCTGTGTAACTGTTTAGTACACCTCACCCTGCTCTGCTTCCTCTGGCACACACACACACACACACACACACACACAAACCAACAGACACGCACATACATTCACAAACATACTTACACCACTCCCTATATACGCTCACAAACTAATATACACCAACGCACATGCACATACCAGCACACAATCACACAGGCGCTGTGTAACTGTTTAGTACACCTCACCCTGCTCTGCTTCCTCTGGCACACAGCACACAACACTCACCAACACACAACACACGACACGCACATACATTCACAAACATACTTACACCACTCCCTATATACGCTCACAAACTAATATACACCAACGCACATGCACATACCAGCACACAATCACACAAAGATAATGTATATACACCAGCACACACACTCACCAACACACAAACACGAACGCACACTCACAAACACACACATCCCGTTGCTTGGGGGTCTTCCTTGAGATAAATTCAAGGTTCTTAACTCATTACAAACAACCTCGCGCCAAAATATACCTACGAGGCCACAGATTCGTTTACTCTTTGTCTATCCATCTATCTATCCTTATCTGCCTCTCGACCTTCCCACTAAATGGAGACGTTAGGACTGACTCACACACTGGAGTATGTATGTAATAATAATAATAATAATAATAATAATAATAATAATAATAATAATAATAATAATAATAATAATAATGATGATAATAATAATAATAATGATAATAAAAATAATAATAATAATAATAATAATAATAATAATAATAATAATAATAATAATAATAATAACAACAATAATAATAATAATAATAATAATAATAATAATAATAATAATAATAATAATAATAAACGGTTTATTGAAAAAGTTTGCAACCCGAAGGCTGAAAATACACATTGGACATAAAACTTATTACATACAATGGTGGTTTAACAAAAGCTTTCATTAGAGAAAGGTAAAGGAACTTACAGTGAACATACAGATTAATGTTTACACACGTAGATCATGTGAGCTGAGGTGTTGAACAGCAGACACGTAGTGTAGTAACTCCCTCACAGATGGCGTTATGAGGGGCATCACGTGGAGTACTAGTTCCCTCACAGGTGGTGTTATGCATGTATGTATGTATGTATGCATGCATGTGTGTGTTGGTTGTAATCAGACAGATCTGGTACTCAGACTTCATTTACAAACAATAACATGGACAGGATTACACACACACACACGTAACATCACTCTCCAAATATTTGCACATCACTCTCCCACGCCCCCCACAAACCCTTTCTCCCTATTAAACCCATAAAACACTCAAGATGGATATTTGTCCCCCCCCACGCGCTCCTATCCTCTCTTTGTCCCCCCTTCTTGACTACCTCCCCCTCTCACCCCTACACCCTTATCCCTTTCCGTACACCCCACCTAACTTTTCCTTCTCCTCCCCGTCTTCCTCAACCCACCGCCCGTCTTCCTCCTCCTCCCCGTCTTCCTCAACCCACCGCCCGTCTTCCTCCTCCTCCCCGTCTTCCTCAACCCACCGCCCGTCTTCCTCCTCCTCCCCGTCTTCTACCCCCTGCTGCCTCATCTCCCAAAAGGTGCAAACTAGACGAATATGTAAATTCGGGTCGGTGGCACCTACAGTACACAAAAAGACGTGTAGTGGTGATAGTAGTGGTAGTGGTGATAGTAGTGGTAGTGGTGATGGTAGTGATGAAGGTAGTGAAGGTGGTGGTGTAGTTCGTGGTGGAAGAGGTGGTGATGGTGGCGGTGGTGAGTATGTGGTGGAGGAAGTGGTGGTGGTGATGGTAGTGAAGGTGGTAGTGGTGAGAGGGCAGCGGCACGGCCACCACCGGGCCCTCGGCCATGTCTCATGCAAATCAGGCGAGACCTACACCAGCGTGGAGGAGGAAGGGGAGGAGGAGGAGAAGGAAGGGGGGGAAGGAGGAGGAAGAGGGGGAGGAGGAGGAGGAAGGAAAGGAGTTGGAGGAAGAGTAAGGAAATGAGGAGGGGAGGAGGAAGAGTAAGCAAAGGAGAAGGATGAGTAAGGAAAGGAGAAGGAAGAGTAAGGAAAGGAGGAGAAACAGGAAAGAAAATATGATGATGATGAGGAGGAAAAAAAGAGGATGAAGAAAAGGAGGATGATGACGTGGAGGAAGTGTTGTCGCTACAGAGGAAAACACAAACACAAACACACACGCACACACTCGCGCACACACACTCACTCAATACAGGCACACATGCTACACAAACACACTATACGCAGACAGACAGACAGGCACACACACACATTACACACACACACACACACACAAAACACACACACACGGAAGGGCAAATCCTGAGTTCACATGTTTTACTCACAAATTATTTAATAACTCTGGTACAGCGGCCTATTACGGGACCTACAAGTGCCTGACTGTACCTTACTGTACCTGTACCCTCAACTGATGCATAAAACAGTGGAACATGTTTAACTTTGGTTATCACTAATAATTGCGGTTACAATCACTTATAACAACCACAACAACACTCACAACTACAGAACACCACCCCCAACTACAACAACCATAACTACAACAATCATAACTACAAGCAATATACCAACCTCTATCGACCATTACAACACCCACTAACAACCATTACAACAACCAATACAACAATCACTAGCAACCATTACAACAATCACTAGCAGCCATTACAACAACTACAACAATCAACTAACAACCTCTATAACAACCATTACAACAATCACTAACAACCACTACAACAATCACTACAACTATCTCTACCAACCTCTATAACAACAACTAACAACCATTACAACAATCACAGCACAATAGAGAATTCCTAGTCCCACGTTTTCACTCATTTCAGGGGAAACTCAACCAAATCGTCGTAAGTGAATGGGATTTTTTTTTACATTCTCTTAAAACGTATGACTGTGACGAGACAAAAGGCCTAACATTTGAGAGTAATAAAACATTCTTTATAAACCTCGAGCAACAAACATTCTGCAATAAACAACGGGCAACATTCTTCATATAAACATCGAGCGCAACAAAAAATTATCCTATAAACACTGAACAAATATTCTGCTATGCATATTGTGAGCAACAAACATTCTGCTATAAACATCGAACAACACACATTCTTCTATAAAAATTGAGCAACAAACATTCTTCTATAAACAACGACAAGAAACAAACATTCTTCTAAAAGTACATACAAACATTCTTTTTTATAAACATGACGCTAACATTCTTCCACAAACATTCTCCTATATATTCACTGAAGCTTCGATCTTAACATTATCTACAGTTGATACAGCACCCCGTTGGCCTCACCCATTCAATTTCAATTGTTTATTCCTTGATAGAGGAAGCGGGATCCTAGTGCTGTCACCCCTGTACAATGACACCAGAAGCATCTGGCAAGTGTGACAAGTATATACAGTATAAATATTACAAAGGGGCTTACTAAAGCCTAAGGAAGGAAGGAAGGATATTCCTTTAACACACAATCAATGTTATTTACATAATATCTGGCCAGTATAGGGAGGATCATCGTGTCTCCGTCAGGGGGTCGTGGAGTGGTGGTCCAGCAGGCGTCACGGAAGCGTTGTGTGTGGGGACATCTTAGGAGGTAGTGGATAAGGGTGCTGCTGTCGGGTCTTCTGCTTAATGCACAAGAGCGTTGCTCGGCCTCACCCATTGAAGAGTTATGCTGCTGACACTTACAGACAGACAGACAGACGGACAGACAGACAGACAAAGGACAACAAATAGCAACTTACACCCTACTTCTCCCTTCATCACCCCCTTCCTCTTCCACCGCCCCCCCTCCTCTTCTTCCATACCCCTTCTTCCCCCTTCCCCACCCCCCCGTTATGGCGTGTAATAATCCCATCACAGCGAACAGTTCGGTGGCTCCTCGCTTACAGCGTCACGCCATGGGAAGCTGTCGGTCAGTTAGTCTTAAAAAGCCACAGCCAATTCTTCACTTTCTTGAGTCTTCCAAAGAGAGTGAAACTACTCACCCCTCCCTCCCCTCCCTGTCACACTGCACCCCTCACCCTCCCACCATAACCATCACTACCTCTACCTCACTGCAACCCCCCCCCTCACTGTCACATCCCTCCCACCATGACCATCACTACCATCACCACCACACTTGCACCTCTGTAGTCATTTGCAACACACACCTGTGATGGGTAGAGGACTTTTGTAACCCTTGTTAAGCGTCCGTTAATAAATATTCAAAATTGTACTTACAAAATCTGTGGTTAATGGTTATAACCCTCTTTGACATACCTGTGAAGGGTGATACGCATTTACAACACTTCCAACACACCTGTCATAGATAACAAACATTTACAACACCTTGTACACACCTGCAATTCTTAACTCACTCACAACCCTTCCTACACACCTGCAAATACTCACAACATCTTTCATATATAAAAAAAAATCCTCTCGTTCAGTTCATCATTAAGGAACCATCACCTACCCCGTGCACCACTAGAGGTCAACACGGGGTCCTGCAAGCCGCGAGCAGCAACAGGTTGGCGGGTCAGCTGTGAGGGGAGGTGTCAGCTGTGGGGTGGGGGTAGATGGTGCTGCAGCTGGTAATGGCAGGTTTTGGAGGAGACGGGTGGTGGTGGTCGGGGATAGGTTCAAGACGAAGTGACAGGTGGTGGTGGTGGTGCGGCAGCTGATAGTTGAGAGAGGAGAGAAAGAAACAGAGATAAACACAGGAAGGAATTTAAGAGTAAACAATATTGGGGAGGAAAGGAAAAAGAAGAGAAGAGAGAGAGAGAAGGAAGAAGGGAGAAGCCAGGTAGCAGAGTGAAATGCTAAACCTGGAGGCTGAGGGGGTGAGTCACAGGGAGGGGAGAGGGAAGGGGTGAGTCAATGTGAGTAAAGGAGGGAGGGAGGGAGGGGAGATAGAGGTACACACCACGCCTACACGACCTAACCAAGGACGTATTTGGGTCCGGGGAAGACCTTCAACTGATGGAGGAGGAGGAGGAGGAAGAAAAGGGTGAAGATGTAGTGGTGGGGTGAGGGGTGGGGGTGAGGGTGGGGGGTGAGGGTGAGGGTGAGGGGTGGGGAGGTAAGGGTGGTAAGGAGAAGGAAGGGGATAGGAGAACGTGAGGGGAGGAGGGAAGTGGAAGGGGTAGGGGGGGGAGAGGGGTAACTACAGATGTTCCTAGTATTAAAAAAGACACAGAGAGAGAGAGAGAGAGAGAGAGAGAGAGAAGTGTGAGGAGAAAGAAGAGAAAATTCAACAATTCTCTAAAAAAAAAATGAGAAACTATGATAAACCACAGAATAGGAGAAAAAAAAAAGAGAAAGCCCTCACACACTCACTGACGAATAATAGGAGAAGAAGCGACACACCGATGACGAAGGACACACATGAACACACAAGAAATATACGTGGCCCCGGATGTTCCCACACAAGTTCCTATAAACTCTGGGAAAATCCTCTAATTTCTTCCCCGGTCATCTCCTGTATTCCTCTTCCACCCATCACCATCTCTCTCTCTCTCTCCCTCTCCTCTCTCTCTCTCCTCTCTCTCTCTCTCCCTTCCAATTACCATTCTCTTGTCTCAATCAACTACCCTCTTTACACAACAACAGACAACTTAAAAACAAGATGACAGGTAAGAGTCGATAACCAGCCAAGACCTCTTCTGACGATTACCTGAGGGCGATTCCTTGAGCTCTTCCTAACCCTCCTTCACCACCCAAACATCTTAGCCAGGTATTCCAAGAGGCTTTTGAAGGAATCCGTCAAGTTTTCTCTTTTGTGTCGTGTCTACTTAACTCTGAGTGGTGTGTGTGTGTGTGTGTGTGTGTTGTGTGTGTGTGTGTGTGTGTTGGTGGCCGCTGGAGAGACACCTAGGATGATTATATACACAGTTGGTTTGATCTTCTTCTAACTAATTGGATTCATTCTGGACATTCTAAAATTAGTTTCCAATAAACACTTTCACTCTCTACTACACCCTTCCTCCTTACCCCAACTCTCATGTCACCCCCATCCTTGATCCCCTCCCACCTCTTCCTCCTCTTTCCCCAACACTCTCCCCACTCACCCTGGTTCTTTTCTCAATAAATCCCCAGCCCCCCCCCCCACGGCACGAGTCACAACAACAATGGTGACCAACACGAGGGGCGGCTCACACGAGGGTTAATATACCTGACCCACGTTGCGCCCGGGTCAAGGTGCAGCGAGATGCATGGGCCGGAAGGAAAAGTGAGAGAGGGAGAGAGTGAGAGAAGAGGAGGGGGAGAGTGAGGGAAGAGGAGGGGGAGAGTGAGGGAAGAGGAGGGGGAGAGTGAGGGAAGGAGGGGGAGAGTGAGGGAAGAGGAGGGGGAGAGTGAGAGAGAGAGAGTGTGGGGGAAGGAAGGGGAGGAGAGGAAAATGGGTTAGCTTATGGAAGGGGAGAGGGGTAAAGGAGAAGGAAAAAGGAGAAGATAGGAGACAGAAAGGGAAGAGAAAAGAAAAGGTGATACGGATAAGAACGAAATAGATAAAAAAAACTAGAGAGAGAGAGAGAGAGAGAGAGAGAGAGAGAGAGAGAGATAACCTCACGCCATCCAACCCGATAACAACTTCACCTTACAGGACCTCCTTCAGTAGTCTCTCTTCACCCTCATTCAAGCCTCCAAGTTAACACCATCAGGAAAGCTTACACCAGCACCGGCTATCACCACCAGGGACGGTATAGATAGGTGAAGAAAATAATGTTATACTAGCTTTGAACATATTTTACACAACAAAATTTAAGTCCTGGAAGATAGTCACCATCCTATCATTACTGTAAACAAAAGATGTGGATTTGTTTTATACCTTTATCCAACAATATCCACGAAGAAATTACCCATATCCTATAGGTACCTGGCGACTTTATCCAATTTAGCCTACCAAAAATCCCCCCCCCCCTCCAGATACACTAGTAAATGTGACCTTAAAACACACACACAACTAAATAAATTTGACCTCTGATCACTATCCCCTTATTTCACTCATAAATGACCATATTCAACTTATCCACTAAAATATAAACTCCCAAAAGTGACCTTGACTTTTGACCCACACACATATTAGCCACTCAGCTCAGGGTCTCCTTTAACGACTTTATCCGTCAAAAGGTGAAAAAAATTTTCTCTGGCTGGCTGTAGTTAAAGGTTCCTTGACTTGTGCCCTCCAAACACGACTCCTTCATCCCAGCTGACCTTCCGAGAACTTCTACACGCAAGAGTACACCTTTCTGAGCTTGTGGTGATTAACCATTCCCAGCTTATTTCACCTTAAGATTAACGACTCTTACGGAAACCTAGCCAACTCTAAACTAAACTGAACTATCATAGGTTGACCTCTAGGAGGTTATTATACCACCATGGTTGACCTGACATAACCCAATCTACCCTAACCTGATTTAATCGAACATAACCTTATACAACCCTGACCTAACCTACTCTAAACTAAACTACCCTACCCTAGTCAATCATAACTTGAACTAATCTAACCTATCCTAACCCAATTTAACCTTAGAGCTTAACCTAACACAACCTAACCCTGGCGGGGAATGTGGTGGTGATGGGACAGATGCGAACTGTCACAGAAAACGGGGATCACCATTTACTACCGCGTTAAAATCACTCCAGTGGTGGGCGGTAGAAGAGGTCGTTCACTGACTGACATCATAAAACACACACACACACACACATGTAGGTAATTATATATACACAACCCCATACATACATACACACACACACGCAGATACACATACACACACGAGAGAGAGAGAGAGAGAGAGAAACGCTCAAATAAGCAACATCGCTCCAACATTGAACCCCCGACACGCACCCCCCCTCCCCTTAACCAACCTAACACCAAAATTGCTGCCATAATATAAAACGCTATCAATACATGAAGTACCACACAAACACAACAGAACAAAACACTAATGATCTCGACCCATGAGTTGACGGCCTCGTGTATGATAATGAGAAGTAGTATAACCTGTTCCAGCCCATATGGTGAACGACCTTGCGTTTCTTCACATCTGTTAGGCAAGGAAGGAGAGGGTGAGGACAGGGGAAGAGAGGAGAGGGTCATAACATCTTCCATATAGGTCTCAAGAGGTTCGCAAATTCATCCGATAGCTTCCAGACACAAGCTTATTCCTTTGTGTATAACTTCACAAGGGTCCGTCGGTCACACACAGACACCACTACACCTGTCTGCTTTAGACATTTATCAGGTGTTTACGAGGCCATTATTCATATTATATAAAACGACTTAAAGTTGTGTAAATCTGATATGAGGTCTTCCATGCAGTTATGAGGTAAATTATTATATCATTAAATGTCTTGAAGCTCTGTTTATTTGATCTTGACGTTTCTGGTAGTCGCTCTTTATCTACCAAACGACTTAATGTGTAATGACATCTGCCCCGAGGAATGTGGGTTTGTTTACCTGTGTTGATAAGCGTTCGTTCACATCTGCGAAAAATACGAGTTTGGGTTCAGTCAATACATGCTCTCGTACAGCTATCATAGGATCGTGATTTTTATTTACAACTGTCAACAAACGTACCTTCACATCTATCAAAAAACGTGATTTATTTACTATACTGTCAACATTCACATCTACCCAAAAGATTATGAATTTGTCTCTAGGCATCAGTGAACGTTTATTCACATCCACCGAAAAAACAAAACAAAAAAACATCTACATCTGCCTAAAGATAATGATTGACTACATCTACAGTACCTGGCCATCATTCCTATCTACTAAAAGTACTTACACCCACTTAACTAACTGAAGTATATCGAAAGAAATTATTGTTCCTTTTACTGGAATGAAAATAACACGACTGCTCCATTAACTCCCCCAGGACGAGGTGACTCACATTGGCCCTAATGATGTGTGACGGCCCCCGGGTACAACCACAAACCTTGAGGGGAAGAAGACCACAAGCACTTAATGAAATGGGTACAAGCACTGGGGAAAGACCACAACCATTGGGGAAAGACCACAGCCATTGGGGAAAGACCACAGCCATTGGGGAAAGACCACAGCCATTGGGGAAAGATCACACCCCACGAGAAACCCCAAGAAAACTAAGGGGATAAGCCCAAGACTCTCTAAAAAATAAATACCAAACCCCAAATAAAACAAAACTGGATATATATAAAAGACCCCCCCATAAGGAAAGACCAATGACCCCGGGAGAAGACGACGTATACCAGGGAGAGAACAAAGACCCCGGGGGAAGGCCAGGGATGGGCAACAAGAGCAGGTGTGTGAGGTAGAGGTGGTGGCTGCCTTCAGGTCATCTGACTCACGGGCACAGTGCCAATACCTGGTTCACCTGGGCGCAAATAACTCACCTGGGCTACCTCCCTCTTCACAAGGGTTCCAGCACCTCCTAAGCTATCCTTCTCTTCCTCTAAGGTTCCTGCACCTCCTAAGCTATCCTTCTCTTCTTCCAGCACTTCACCTGGACTAACCCCCCCTCCTCCTCCTCCTCTTCTTTAAAGGGTACCGGCACCCCCTACCCACCATCACAACAAAGCTCAACTCCGTTTATATCTCCGCCATAGACCGCACCAGGAGGGAGGAGGTCTGGGGGGTGAGGGGAGGGGCATCAGTACCTCACCAAGCATCTTAACGGGATTTATTTATCAAGAAAAATCTAACAAACAAACAAACTGTACCTCACAATATTTACTCCTGCTCTAACACCATGCTATTGTTTGTCTCTTTGTCGGTCACTCTTAGATTGACCTCTAATTACTAAAGTGTGACGTGACCCCAGACCCCCAAGGAGATACACTCTGACATAACCAGTCCAGGAAATAAACTGGTTCATCATCACCATGTTCATTAGCTATTATTATTATTAGTCTTGCAGTGAGGGGGACACCCTGAAGGTACCACAACATTGTAAACACCGCCTCTCTTATAGTTCTCTCTTCAATAGGGATGTGAGGACGCACCGAAAAGGCTTTATGTAGTAAAGCTTGGGCGCGTGGAGGGGCGGTTTAGTGGCGTGGGCACATGGAGAGAGGGGAGAAGCTTGAATTGCTGCGGACATTTGGGGGGAGCCAGCTTAGAAAATATGTGGGTACTTGGGGTGGGGGGAACTTTAGTGACGTGGAGGCTCTGTCGTAACTAGAAGCTGTGGGTCTTCCTCCTCCAGGTCAAGAGGAACAGATTAACATACGAATCACCGAGCTTAATTTAGAACCTTGAACACCTGAACACTCACCTTGGACTGGAATGTAAATTAATTCAACTGACCAGAGCTAACTTAACAAAACATGATGACTTAAAGTAAATCTATTCCATTTTGACTTGGGCAGAACCACAAAATATAAAACTAGCCTAACCAAATATGACCTCCCATAACCAGGTGTAATCTAAGAAAATAAAAACTTGTCTAGCCTAGCCTAACCAAATTCAACCTTCACCAGAACGAACTATCCCACAACCCAGCAGGATGGTACATGACCTCTCCCCCAAACACACAAGACGTGGGAGAAATATAAGACTGACGACACAACGAGACAGATAAACAGAGACAAAAACATGTTATTTTCACAGTGAATAAACATAAAACTTGTCTGATTTAATTCACTTTCAAATAAATTACCTCGAACACACACACACACACGGAACTAAAACTCTCCACAAGGCTTCAAAGAGATTAAATTTACCTTAAAACCAGAACAAACATTCCTCACCTGGAGACGCCACAGTCACAATACCTCCCCCTCCCCGGAACCAACACTTTACATTGTACACCAGTCAATCTTATGTAACCTTTCCTTCCATTATGAGTTTTACACAGCCTTACACTTCGACACACGCGGGGGAGGGGTGGAAGAGGGGGGAAAAGGAGGAAAAGGAAGTGGTGGAAGTACATGGGGAAGGAGGAAAAAGAAGTGGAAAGGTAAATGGGAAAGGATGACTAGGAGGTGGTAGAGGAAGTAGGAAGATGAGAAGGTTTAGATGGGGAAGGAGGAAAAGGAGGGGGTAGATGGGGGAGGAGGAAAAGGAGGAGGGAGGAGGAGGAGCGACACGTCAGCATGGAGGACAAAGCTCAAGGCCTCCACAGGTCCGGTGGTCCTCCTGCTACTGACCTCATTGTGAAAAGTCCCGGCAGGTGTAGTCCAGACGGCCTCCTCCTCTCATCTGCTCTATTCTTCCCCAGTTTCCATGTCCCCTCCTCTTCTCCTCTCATCTGTCCCCTCCTCTTCTCCTCTCATCTGTCCCCTCCTCTTCTCCTCTCATCTGTCCCCTCCTCTTCTCCTCTCATCTGTCTCCTCCTCTTCTCCTCTCATCTGTCCCCTCCTCTTCTCCTCCCATCTGTCCCCTCCTCTTCTCCTCCCATCTGTCCCCTCCTCTTCTCCTCCCATCTGTCCCCTCCTCTTCTCCTCTCATCTGTCCCCTCACTCATCTGTCCCTCCTCTTCTCCTCTCATCTGTCCCTCCTCTTCTCCTGATCTGTCCCTCCTCTTCTCCGCTATCCATCATTAACCCTCCCTCCTACAGTAATTATATCCACACAAATAATTTACTCAAGATCCTCACATTGTGTCGAGATATTTTTCCCCTTACAAGTGACAGCCCCGGTGGACACGACGTGGGAACCTGTGAAGGCTGGGGTGACGAGACAAGGTAGGAGTCGTTATTATAATCTCCTAGCTACTACAAATACTAAACCGGTGATTCTATATGTGGTAAGTTATAACACCAACTTCTACAACGAACGCCGACATTTCCTGTTCTATATCTACTGACACAACAAAACTTCATTCTCTTCCTACTAATAAACATTAAAACTGGTTTATATTCTCCTGCTTAACAGACAACACTTTAGATTCTTCCTACTATGAAAATATTCTCCTCCTCTTACTGCAAACACTAAAATCATCTACTAACACTTCCCAAACAACGCTCCAGCCATCTCCCCCCCCCCCCTACGAACACTACAATTGGTTCATCTACTCCCGCTTGACAATCCACACCACCACCACCACCTCGACCTATTATGAATTCTACTCAAACATAAACGCTCTCCATTAATGGTAGCCGGGCAGGAAGAAAACATTGTCCGTCTGTCTCAGGGCCGATTGCAAGAACAGTCGTGGGGTGTACGATGCCATTTACGATGACCTTCTTGCCCTGGTCTTTTTTCAGCAATATCGCCTTCAACACATGGAATTCTGCATTTTTCGAAACTTTGGAGGAGTCTCGAAACAAGTTTCTGGTGGGAATTATTAGCTAGTGCTGTACTCAAAATATCGAAACTTCGAGATCTCTCCAGAGCTTCAAAAGGGTGGTATAACTGAAATAAGATCAGGGCAAGAAGGTCATCGTAAATGGCATCGTACACCCCACGACTGTTCTTGCAATTGGCCCTCAATACCACCGCTACCACTACCCAGCTGACGAGGAGCATTAGTAACAGCGTGGTCAACCTAATATTATTGAGCCAACCTGTGATTGATTGGTCTTGTGAAAGCTCAAGTTAAATCTCCTCTCTCTCTCTCTCCCTGCAGCTGAGAATATGAAAACAACATTACGCGACTCCCTTCAGATATAACACAAATAACGGCAGCCATAAAATTCGATAAAATAGTACCGAGACGAAGCGAAATTACACGGGTTTTCTTGTTAGAGGCAAAAAAATCAAGTAAAATGATAAGGGAGATTATGTTAAACTAGGCTAAGTACTGCGGCAGATGGAAGATAAGGGTTAGTTCGGGTATACTGTATTATGTTACAGCTCCAGATACGACATCGCAGCACCATTTCAGACCAAATGGATTTTGTGGAGGTAGATCGTTTCGTAAAAAAAAAAAAAAAAAATCTAGGTGGAATTTCATATATATATCTTTTGTCGTTGCTGCAAAATAATTCATTAGGCTACAACTATTATCAAAATCAATATCAATAATTTCTACCTATCTATCTATCTATCTATCTACCTATCTATCTATCTATCTACCTACCTACCTATCTATCTATCTATCTACCTATCTATCTATCTATCTACCTACCTATCTAAATCTACCTCCCTTTCACATACGGTATACAAGTCTCTCCTTCGTCACCCAGCGGTCTGTAATAATCAAATTCCAAACATCATTTACCCCATTACACACGGCTATACCCAGCAGGTAAACAGTGTCATGCCACATTAAGCAAGTTATTAGCACACCGTGAGGGGGGGGGGGAGGTCTCACAAACACAGCGTGAAGACCAGAGTTTCTTCGCCTAACAGCACTTTATGTAAGAAAATTATTACGCTATTACGATGGACGCTTGTGGGTTACACTTAACACCCCACCTAAATTAACATGGCGTAACTGAGTATTCGCAGTGGTGGGATTTTGTGATAAGGATTTTGTCTGGTTAGGATTTTATCTGGTGGGATTTTCTCTGGTGGGGATTTTCTCTGGTGGGGATTTTGTCTGCTGGGAGTCTGTTGGGATTTAGTCAGGTGGGTGGCGTGGTAGTATTCTGTCCGTGTACTATGACGAGGAAAAATGAGATATAAACATGCAGCACCTGACGAGGCTCGACCGTCAGAGGAACCCCTTTGGTAAGACCCGTTACAGCCAGACCCACAACACAGGACACAACCCTATTTATGGACTAATGGTCGTCTCGTTAAACAGGACCAACCACTGCAGGCATGTGACAGGTGAACGATATATCGCCAGACGTAACACTATGTGCGTTAATGTCTGGTGAAGTGGAAAGCCAGGCGCTGTTGATTGCTGGTGCGGGCGTTGTGTTGGGACCCTAAGTGACCACCTGTAGGCTAGCACACCACCGCCAGACTCCAGGGCCCCGCACCCTTAACCGACTACGCATACCACTGACCATGACCTCACCAGCGTGTCCAAACCTTCAACACAAATACCGCTAAAAAACCAAGAAAAATAATATCCATACTATATAATCAATATATAATCTAATGCAATATCCTTTAAATAACTTGGGATAATTAAACGAGTGAGAAACGAACACCAGCGGCAGTTAAAACATAAAAATCTGGCGGGAAACTCAAGTCGGGGAGCGGCCTCCACCGTTACAAGGACAGAGTGGACGTTCCCACACACCTATTAAATTATCTGTACACACAACAGGTTTAGTGCCTAATTATTGACATACAACGCAGTATATGAATTTACGCTAATCCTAATGTACCTGGATGATTTACTCTACCAGAGGCACACGTTTACATAAATTCCAGTAAACTTGGCAACGTGTAATCATAGGTTGTATAGTCAGCCTTACGCGCCACAGCTAGGAGTACTTAGTCTTACCACCAGCATCTAAGGATGACGATACGTTCAGGTTCTTTCCAGGGATTCCTTACATAACTCCTCCCAGGAAAAAAACGTCCAAGAAATAATATATATAAATAAATGACGAATCAGTTAAGTAGCAGCGGGTTTATTATGAATTATGTTGAATGGCTGGATTACTGAGACGCTGAAAGATCAACCATCAACCTTATCAGTGACCGTGATGAAAAGGTACCTGTCATCGTCTGGTACGCTAGGTGTTTCCTTGTGTACCCTGGTAAAGACGCCAACTTTGTAACTGTCCCCCCCCCCCTCAAAAAAAAACACCCCATTTGATTGTAGTTAAAACTGTATTTTGTGTTTTTTAATCAGATTTTCTTTTTATTAGGATAAACTTATCTTAGGTTATATATCCGTTGACTGTACATGAACTGACAAAATTGGATCACCTGAAAAATCTCCACCCCAGTTTATTTCACCTAAAGATTAACCATCCTAAACATTATTTGGGGGATGAGGTTAGGTTAGGTTCTTCAGGTTATCCCAAAACTTAAAACAGTCCTCAGCAAACACATCACACTTCCCTCACCACAACCTGACCGGAAGTCCCGTGACCTTGCTCAAACCGTCCCGGGACGTCCACCTCATTTACATAATCTGGCGGTGTCTGGTTTTCACATCCGGTCTATTCTCTTTCTGTCAAATAGCTATAATTCCATAAGCCTAAACCTCTCTATAATCTAATGTAACTAAAAATTATATATTCCTTAAGTAAATATAAACACCAACTAAGTATTATATTACAACAAAACAAATGTTAATGTCAAGAAAATAAATTCGGTTCATGAATTTTCCCCCAATTTTCATCACTAATTCTTTCGAGGCATGAAAATCGAAAATAAAAAAAAAGACTATGGAAGAAAAAATAATCAGAACAAAAATAGTTTCAAATATAATTTACGTGTGACGATGGCGGTGTGATTCAGTGGAACATACCTGGGCCTCTATACCCGGGAACTGAAGACTCAACCAACCTGTAAAGGAACACATAAGATTAGAATATTGACAATAATACTGAACAACAACAACAACATAATAATAATAATAATACACTGATAATAATGATAAATTTTAATATCAGCAAAATAAACCAAAATACCCAAGAACGTTGATTAAACCTCAATAAAACGTTTTAACATCAGTATAATAAATAAAATCACCAATTAAATCATCACAACAACTTCAATCAAACCTTAAATATCTAAATACCAAAAACAAAAATGTCATACCATCAACCACAATAAATCACCTAACCAAAACAATCAACATTTTCCAACCCAACTCAACACACAGTCAACCAAAACAAACAAAGAAAAATTTATTGTGAAACTGTCTCCACACACACACAGAGTAAACTAGACAAGACACCACCACTAGTCGGTATAAACTCATCATCATAAACGAAATCCATCCCAATGAAATCGTCGATCCGGGTAAACTCACAAGGCCAACACCACACCACACTATACATGCTTCATTAACGAGCTTCACACCTTTGTTTCTCCCACTGTGTTCTTTCGCGTCATTTCCCGTGTGTTAGGGTGAAGGTTACAGAGGGGTATTAGAGTTTACAGAAGTTCGTTTAGGCTATATCAAGGTCGACAGAGTGCCAGAGAGCCAGGAGCTAGCAACAACACATTACTACTAGAGCTAGCTACAATACACAACCTAGTACCCCAAGACTGCACATCACCAGCTAGCAACATTACATCATTACAGAAGCTAGCAACAACACATCACTACAGAAACTAACTAACATCAATACAAAACGTAGCAGCAACTGGGTAAAACAATACACAGGGCACCAACATCATCATCATCATCTTGCAACATCAACACCACAAGCTATAGGTAGTGTGGTGAAGCCTAGCCAGTAGCCACCACGAACTGACCTTCCTCCCTCCCACAACACACACAATGAATAGTTAGGCTGCATTTCACAAGACCAACTTTTATGTGGTCTTGTTTCTAGAATTACACCATTACTACCATGAAATACTAAGTCAACCGTCAATGAATTAAACCCACGATTCATTTAATAACACACTATTAATAATGGATAAACCCTACTTTCAGATACGCAATAGTTTGGCCACATTTCACCAAACTCTATCCTTGACAGCGCCGCCAAAATGACAATAAATACTAGGAAGCGTTTCACCACAACTTGCATATCATCAATGGCACACGAGTCACCATACTGGCCAACTTTACAGGACCTTCACCATACCGGACAGCTTTAAAAGGACTATCTGGGTATACCTCAAAAAAAGGTTTCAATGAAGATAATTTAATGCGACAATAAAACCCAATGGACCTTGCTGAGACAACTAACGGATCAAAGTACAACAGTAAACCATCTTACATATCGCTACGGGCCCTGGCTGTAAACTAAACCACGAAACACAGCAATTAACCATCTTGCATATCGCTACGGACCCTCGCTGTAAACTAAACAAATCAAAAACACGTCCACATTACAATCCCGCCAGCCGTGCCAAGGTCAGACAAAACATCTCGCCCTCTCACTACCCACTAGACTCGTCGGCAACTGTCTCACCCCCATACAACATTCCGAAGCGACCTTAAAATCTGGGTGAGGGCAATCTAAAGAGGCGTCCTGAAGAACTGCTATTATTTTTATTATTATTATTAAACCCGGTGTATTAAACCTTTCAAGAGATGGTGATTGAGGGAGTGATGATTACTTTACCTGACGGAGGATGTGGTTTCACGGTCACTAGACGATTGTGTATGTTTATGTGTGTTTATTTACTAGGTTTTTCATTCATGTGTTGTGGTGTCGACACGGGAGAGGAGAAAAGAGTTTTAGTTTAACAAATTTATTGACAAAGCTTGCAGTACAGTTTGCCTATTCTGAGTAATTCAGTCAGGTGTTGACACTGAGGGTGGTATCACTTCTCACTGCCAGGCGGGACAGAGGTTCATACACGAAGAAATAGATCATATTTATTAACAGTATATATAGGCCAGAGTCATGTGGGTGATGTCACTGTTCACTGCCACGCAGGACAGTGGTTCATATACATTGGACGTCATATTATAATTGAAGACTAATCAGTGTGGGCTAGCAAATTTGGGATAAACATTAAGAATGTCCCCAACACCCCCGATTCAATGTAGTAATTACAAAGTTCATGATACAATAAGCCAGGTGGCCTGAAGTCTTTGACAGTGTCACATTCAATAATATATTGTTCAAGTGTATGCTTTAAAGGTTCATCACAAAGTTTACATGCTGAGTGTTCCGGTATGAGTACAGCGTTACTAACTTGCCAGATGTGTCTGTATCCTAGCCTAATTCTGGCCACGACTATATCACATTGTTTGGTTCTGTCCTTATGCTGGACATACCGAAGTCTGCGGCGTTCAAACCGAACGTAAGTCAAAGGAAGGTGAAGATGGAGATAAAAAGGTGAAAAATAAAAATGAGAAGGAAGGATGAGTGAAGGAAATAATGATGAGAAGCAAAAAAATAATAACCTCTTTTTCACTCTCTTCGTCCCTCGTCATCTTCTATCATTCCATCACGACCTTCTTCCCCTCCCCTTCCTACTCCACCTTCAGACAGTCACATCTCCCCCCACCTCCCTCCCTCGAGACCGTCAGCGACCTCCCCCGTGGGTTGCCTCCGGGCGCCGTCATCTCTGCCTTACCAACGACCACCACAACCACCACACTCACGGCTCCTGCGGTCATCCTCTGCCCTTGACACACCATCCCACCACCACCAGTACCACACTACCCACCAGTACCACACTACTCCCCACTACCTTCTACCACCATCGACTTCATCTACTACAATCACTACTACCCTCATCCTGGATTCTACAGCACCCCCATCTACCACCACTACCACATCCCGGAGGAGGAAGAGGAAGAATCGCAAGACACTAGACCACCAGCCAATAATTGATGCATACACGAACTCAACCACCAATTATCCACTATATCACCTATAAACACACAGGTACACCTCTATATGGACAGGTATACTCTCAATAATTACCTGATATCACATATACCGGTATACCTTTATATGGAAGAGAATATTCTATTCCTTAATTATTTCTACAAGACGTTTAAACACGTAGTTATCCATTCTAATTTATTCTATGTAATATCATGTGCTATTATTACTATCACGTATTGTTGGAGGTCTGTAAATTACATTATTTGTGGGGTATAATACAGTACACACCACTAGCTTACTTCACCTACAGTATAACACACAATTATTCACCATACGCTTCAATGTCCGTCATACACCAATACTAATTAACATTCATTACCTGTACTCAACGCTGGGCACGGATAATATGCCTGAATCAATCTTGCAATACTTATGTCAGCCTATAATATGTACTACAACACCCACATGAACCAGTATAATCATACATATGTACCCACAAACAACTATGTAAATGACCCTTCATTATATCTACTCATATGTAAATAGTAACCAATAAATACCATTAAAAAAGGAACATAAACTAAACAGAAGATAAACGTCCCACACTAGCAGCAAAAGATAACACGAAGAATGACCTGAAATAATACAAAAATCTATCCTAGATCCATCTTGAAACTCGATCTAGACAATCTTTAGATACAAGTGAAGAAGCGTATAAAATTCAATTACTCTACGCATTATATTTTTGGGCGAAATCAAGCTGACACTAAAGAGGGACGGAAGTACGGATGAACGAAATGAAAATACGAGTTGCAGAAGAAATAGAACTAGCAATAATATTAATAGCAGAAACACGCAGTAGAAAGGGTAGAAGAGGTGTAGAAATTAGCATTAGAAACAGTATCAGAAGCAGACACAATAGTAGTAGTAGTAGTAGTAGGATAGTTAGGTAATAAGACGTGCGAAGATATGGCTACAAAGGGAAGAGAAACGGCAACAACAGTATATTATTTTACTTGTTACTGGGTCTGAGCAAGTGAGGGCAGGAATTCTCAAGAGTGCAGCTGCTATCGAGCGCTACACATACCACCACACCCACCCAAACGTACCACACTCGCCACCGCAACCACGCCCGCCACCAAATACCAACAGACAGAAACAACAGCAGCAAGGGGGAAGAAGGGGGGAAGGAGGACAGAGAAGAAGAAGAAGGAGAGAGAGAGGGGATGATGATAGCTGGTACAAGCCGTGGAGAGTAACCATTGTTCTAACCTGGCTCCCCAAACAACACCACCACAGCTGCCTCCTTCATCACTACACCTGCGAAAACCACCACCACAAACTATTCTCCCTACATCACCATCAACAGAACGCTCATAACCTGTAAAGGGGAGAATAAATAAATAAATAAATCTATCGCTCTTCGGACCAGCTGGGATAATTTCATGATGATAGGACACACACACACACACACACACACACACACACACACACACACACATAAGAACATAAGGAGTCTGCAATAGGTCGGTTGGCCTGTGCATGGCAGCTCCTGTTGAGAGTTACTACCACACCGAACAGATGTGAAAATTTGACCCCACAGTGTGGTAACTCCTCCCGGTGGCTTCTGACCTTGACCTTACGCTTGAGAAAGGTGTTCGATCCCCTTCACCTGTAAACATCTCCTGGCTATCGATGTGTGTTTCCTAACGTGAGGCCTGGGGGTGACCTTCAATGACGACCCCTGACCTTCAATGATGACCTCTAACCCGAATCTTTGTTCTGTTGACCATTACCAAAGACATGAATTGTATTTTTTTTGTATTTGTGTCTATGTGTACACTGTGTGCCTACGTTGTCTACATAAATGCTGAACTGTATACCTACACTGTCAATATACTTGCTGAACCAATTGCGAACTTGTGTGACGATATAACAATCATCTATAATTTACAGAGTCAAAGCAAATATTATAAAGTAACTACAAGGAAAACAAAATACACGACACATCACATGACCACGTTACTACGAGCGTATAATGTTGCGAGTCAGGAGGAGAGTTGTAGCTGAAGGCACCTTGGTATACTGAAAAACCCCGCCCGAAGCACCACCTCCACGCTTGGCTGCCTCCACACACACCTGCCCATCACATTTATGCGCTCTTTCCGCCCACCACCTCTACCCATTACGCCCACCCTGACCTACCACCTTAACCAATTACGCCCACCTCCGCCATCCATTACGCCCGCCCTAGTCCACTACCCCCTCCATCCATTACGCCCATCACCTGCTCACAACACCTGGATCCATTACTTATCAGCCATCAACATGACTTGCCCACCCCTCCCCTAACTCCTTCCCTCACTTGTAATAGATGGATCCTACAATGACTCACTCCATCACCCACACTCCCAACGGCCTCCATAATCATCGCGACTGGTTACGTGAGCCCCCCCTGTTCTAATGGGCCCCATCATTAAGAGAATAAACAAGACGAAGGAAAAATACCCCACACTGAAATGCAGGGACTGATTAGGATGCCACTGGAATCGACTTTTAAATATCTTTTAGGCGAATCCCAGAAACAGTCGAATCCTTAAGACACAAATCCATTCCCTAACAACCTGGGGCCACGGAGTCGAATCCCTAACACACGATCTGGGGTCACGGAGTCGAATCGAATCCCACACACACAATCTAATTCCCTGATCGCCTGGGCAGTCTGGGACCTTGAGGCTGGTGCACGCTCAGGCGGCCGTCCACCCAAATACGTCCAGAAGCAGGGAGCTCTTCAGGTGACATACACGCGAGGTCTCTGGTGTGTGCCTGAGCTGTCTACACCTGTGTTCCGCGACAGGTGAGTGAGGTGCTGGCGGTAATGAGGGAGCTGGAGGCAGAATCGTCAGAGATTGTGGTGGTGGTGATAATAAAGATGGTGGTGATGGTGAATAATGAAGATTGTGGTAGTGACACATAGTAGAGGTGGTTGAGAATTATTCTGGCAGTTGTGGTATGTGGGAGTGACAGAGGTGATTGAGATGGTGACAGTAATGAGATGTCGTGGTGGTGCAATTGGTGGTGGTGGCAGAAGCGTTACAAATAGTGGTGGTGATGTAAGAGGTAGTGGCACGGGAAGTAGCGGTGGATGGGGTCTGGATGAGAGCCAAGACCTCGTAGGGAGGCCAACTCACCTCCAGGCCCACTGGTACAGTCGTTGACCCACGCTGAGGGTGGTGGGAGGGGGAGGTCACACACACACACACACACACACACACAAAAACATGTAAAAGCAAACAAAGGCAACATCCCATCCCCCACATACACGGCATTCTGTACATCCAAGCACACGTAAGCAAACATAATATAACACTAACACACAGACACAAACGACATACACGCAAATCACACACGCACGCACAACCCAAAACGTGCTAAAACTAATACACCAACAATTTACCACATATCTATCACTAGTGTTAATCTCAATCTCATTAACAAATCCACTAATTAAGCTTTATGAATCCATCGACTAATCCTATGAGTTTGATCCCTTCGTGACCTCAGTAATCCCGGATTATCCTCCATAGGATTTAAAATCTAAATTTTAATCTTAACTTTACCCATAAACAACGAGGGAATGTGTGTGTGTGTGTGTGTGTGTGTGTGTGTGTGTGTGTGTGGAGAACGGGAAACAGGAGTGGGTATTTGGGATCCTGTCTACGGCGTCCTTGGCTCAATGTCGCATCCCCCCCTTCCCCTACCAACTCCTTAACCTACCCCTCCCCCCTTACCTACCCCTGCCCTCATCAACGTCCCCAGGCATCTTCTCTCTTCACCACCTGTTCCCAAGACGCTACCCACTCTACCAGTTGCCCTTTCTATCCCTCCCTCCCTCTCCCTTCCTTCCACCTCCCTCTACTTATTCCCAATTCTCTTCCTTACTCCTTACACATCACTCTATTGCCTCCCTGATCTGACCAATCACAGGCCAGACTCTTACTGCCGTTGCTGTTTAATTCCACCAATCACATATTAGCTAGTTGATGATGTGTCATGGGATACCAAGTAGGAATCTTAACACCCCCCCCAACACACACACGTCAGAAACAACAAAATAAAGGCGACAGTCACATGAGAACACACACATACCGCTGCATATTTTATTTACAAGGTCGAATGATCCATCAAACGTCCGCAAATCCTATAAAAAAACACACACACGCGTCATCAAAAATAGAGACCAGCGTTGGGGAGACTGAAAAACACATCCTGCAGTCCACCTCACAGTATGATAAACAAGCTTACAACTATATACCTGATGTCCATGTTAAGTTTTATGATTATCTTGGAGTGTGTGTGTGTGTGTGTCTGGGGAAGGGGGTTATGGCGTGTAATATGCTTTGTTTACGATACGAACAAACCAAATTTACCCAACCTGAGCCTGTGCCTAATCCAGTCTAACCTAACCCTATTTAACCTAATCTATACTGACCTGACACTATTTAACCTTACCTAGCCTGAAATGTCTTAATTTAACCCAACTTCACCCAATCTAAACCTACAATCTTAGTTATTTCGTAGTATTTGGTTAGATGAGGTTTGGTTACTTTGTGTCGATTTAACACCACAGCTCCACCCTCCCCCTCTGCCCACACAGTATTAACACACCTTCGACTCAGGCCTGGTATACTGATGGAAGCAAACACGATTAACCTGACCCGAAACTGTATCATGTTTCCGTATCAGTGTTGGTTACTCACGTTCAGGCGAGCAATGATATGTACACACACGGCAAGGTAGGTGGGTTTAAGCATAGTCTCCACACGTCTACGTCAACAAATATTTTTCAAGATACTCGTATATTTTTTCTCACACACACACACGTCATCATCAACGTCGTAATTAACTCTAACCTGTCTACTGCTTGGCACTGCACTTCTTATCTCAACTGATATACAAAGCTGTAGAATAAAAATGCATCACTCACACCTAACACACATGAATCAACGCCAAGTAAACTCCTCAGATGCACACTCGCCCACACACGCAACCGTCCAGCAAACATCCACAACAAAAGGTCAGGAAGCACAGATCCTCTCCCTCCCTCGATGTCCTCTGGCCCGTGAAGCGTCCAAGCCCACTCCCTCGATATCCTACGGTCCGTGAAGCGTCCCCGAGGCCCAGATAAGAACAGTAGCCCCGCTCTCTGTCACTCAGGAATGTCCTACTGACCGTGAAAGGACCTCTTGAGGCCCACAGGATCTCCCAAGGAGCTGGGAGGGTAGAGATGATAAACACGAGGATAGGATCTGTGTGGTGTCAAGGCGCCTCCCTCCCCTCCCCCGCCACTGTGAAGGACCTGTGATGTCCTCAGGAGTTTGGAGGTCATTAGGACTTGTCTCGGTAGATTCAAAAAGGATACACACTTATTCACAGTTATATATATATATATATATATATATATATATATATATATATATATATATATATATATATATATATATATATATATATATATATATACAGAAGCATTTAATAATACCCATGAAATACACACACACACACTACCAATCACAAACTGCAACACTCCCGGTATTAATCGGTGAAGCAGTGAACATTATTAGTATGGGGAGAGGCGCGCCATGACTCAACCCCCCCCCCCCCAGCTGGTAGTCTACTGATCATGTGTATATATTAGTCGCCATCTCGTATAACCACTACACAGGGTATGTCAGCAAGAGGCGACCCACTGACCTCGTGAGTAGTGTAGTCTGGTGACAGTGAGATTAGGAAGACATGTCAACACAGAGTGAGACTAGGATGGCAGCTGTCAACAAAGGATGAGATTAGGGTATCATATGAACATAAGGAGTCTGCAATAGGCCGGTTGGCTTGTGCATGGCAGCTCCTGTCGAGAGTTACTACCACTCTCTATCATCCATGAATTTATCTAGCCTCCTTTTAAAACATTCCAGCGTTCCAGCACTTGCTACAAAATTGCTAAGGTTGTTCCACTCGTCCACCACCCTATTTGTGAACCAGTTCCTTCATATCTCCCTCCTAAACCTAAACTTATCCATCTTAAATCCGTTGCTACGAGTCCTATCCTGCTTGGATATTACAAGAACTTTATCTGTCTCCTTTATCGATTCCTTTCGCCCACTTAAATACTTCTATCATATCTCCCCCCACTCTTCGTCTTTCTTGTGAATGCAAGTTTAGTTTCTTTAATCTATCTTGATAGGGAAGGTTTCGAAGTCCCGGAATCATTTTCGTCATTCTTAGCTGCACCGACTCCAGTGAATTGATATCCATTCTATAATAAGGGCACCAGAACTGAACAGCATTATCGAGGTGCGGCCTGACTAGCGCAGGATATAGTTGAAAGAGACTTGGATGTCTTATGGCAACAGAGGGCGATGGTGGTCAAGGGTAAACTGGAAAGCCACAATGACGTCATAAGTAAACAAGGAACCCAGCTATAATGAATTTGAAAGTAAAAGAGGAACTTACGATGAAGTCGCATGTAATTAAAATGTAACTGATGACGTCACATTCATAAACAAACGGGCGAACCACTAAGACGCCATATGTAAACAAACTGAGAATTTAATGACGTCGCATAAACAAAAGGCGACATTACAATGACGTCACACATAAACAAAAGGTGACTCTAATGACATATCACATAAAAACAAAAGGTGACACTACGATGACGTCATATAAATAAAAGGTGATACTACAATGACGTCACACATAAAAGGTGACAATACGATGACGTCACACACAAACATCTAGACGGGCGTAGGGAAGGAGTGTCTGTGGGTGTGAAGGATGACGTCATCAATGGATCTGGGATGGGCCAGGGCGTAGCGGCGTCAAACACGGACGTCGGAACGGGGGGTCACCATGACTCATCTACTGCCTCGACCCCGCTGTGTGTGTGTGTGTGTGTGTACAGCCTCCGACCCTGCTCTACTCTCCTTTCACTTCACACTTTCCTTTCTTTCTTCCCTTCACTTCATTTTCTCCTCCTGCGTCCGTCCATACATACATACATACATACATATATACCCTGTACATACATACAGTTCACGGTCCTGAGACGGTTCACCTGTCGAGTTTCTTAACACCTGGTGGTTAAAGACGTAGAGTTTCATGAGATCACCTGCAGATTAGCATACTTCACCTTAAGATCAACCACCGGAGGTCATATTGCAACCTCAATAATGCTGTTCAGTTCTGGTGCCCTTATTATAGAATGGATATCAATTCACTGGAGTCGGTGCAGCTAAGAATGACGAAAATGATTCCGGGACTTCGAAACCTTCCCTATCAAGATAGATTAAAGAAACTAAACTTGCATTCACAAGAAAGACGAAGAGTGCGGGGAGATATGATAGAAGTATTTAAGTGGGTGAAAGGAATCAATAAAGGAGATATAGATAAAGTTCTTATAATATCCAAGCAGGATAGGACTCGGAGCAACAGATTTAAGTTGGATAAGTTTAGATTTAGGAGGGAGATAGGAAGAAACTGGTTCACAAATAGGGTGGTGGACGAGTGGAACAAGCTTAGCAATTTTGTAGTAAGTGCTGGAACGCTGGAAAGTTTTAAAAGGAGGCTAGATAGATTCATGGACGATAGAGTGTGTTTGTAACTCTCAACAGGAGCTGCCATGCACAGGCCAACCGGCCTATTGCAGACTCCTTATTTTCTTATGTTCTTATATTATGATAACCTAACCTAACCTACTTTAATCTAAACTAAATTGACCTAACCTAGCCGAGCAATATAACCTTACTTGACCCTAAACTGACCTACCCTAATACAACCCAACCTACTATAACCTGACCTGACCTACTCTAGCCTAAACTGACCTACCCTAAAGTAAACTAACCTGACCTAAACTGACGTACCCTAGCAGTGTTTACTCGTCAGGTGAAATGAGCAGGTGTGCTTAATCTTCAGCTGAACCGTCTTCTGTAGAGCTAAAGGACCACAAAAGACAAATACACCACGAGTCATAATTATATACAAAAACAAAGAGACAAATATAAACACATGAATGATGAAGCAATAAATTAAAAAAAAAATTAAATAAAAAGATGGATAAAAACAATAACAACGGTGAAAATAAATACGGTACATTTACAACAATAGTGGACAAAAAAAGATGAAACAAAATACGCACACAAATAAAATGACAGTATAAACTAGTGTAAATAAATAACGAAATAACACTCGCATACACCATCATGACACGCACACACCCTCACTACACGCACACACGCTCACGATACGCACACACGCAACAAAAATATGGGGATGTTCCTTAAAGAGCCACACCGCGTTGACTGGCAGGAGGAGAGTAGCGAGCAGAGACCACCCGCCATCAGTGAGTTGTTTACTCTGATGAATCACGCAGGAGGACTTCACGCTTGGGGGGACTACTGTGTGTGAGGTGGTGAAGTGAATGAGGAGGTGTGAGGTGATTATAAAATATTAGATGGTATAGTCATGAGAAGAGAACTCCCAGTCCTGCCCCCTCCCATCAATATGTGAACGTGATGGTGGTGCCTGGAAATAGCTGCCTCCAGTGTTTGGACGTGGTCACGGTGGTGGGATTTTGTTTGGTAGAGAATTCAAGTCAAGATGAGAACACTATAGGATGAAGTAGCTCTCATAAGTTTGACCATCTCAAAGGGTTAAGCTGCTACACACAGCTGGAGGTCGTGATGGCAGGATTTTGGTGGGATATAAAAGCTAGAATGAGGCTGGCAGCAAAAGGGCGCCGGATCCATCAGGAAGTAGAGGTCTCGAGAGGGAGGAATGGTTGGATGGTGAAAACAAAAAGAAGAGAGAGAGAGAGAGAGAGAGAGAGAGAGAGAGAGAGAGAGAAATGGAGACATGGGAGAAAAGCCTTTAAGAGTCAAAGGGCAGAGACGCCATGGAGATTAGATGGAGGAGAGGCCGGAAGGGTCGTCGGATGTCAAGAAACCTGAAGAAGGGCGGCATCAGGGTCGGCGACCACACGACCACCACCACCGTCAGGAAACAAGCCAGCGGAACGACGGGAATAATGAACACTATGAACGATCGTTAACCTCCCCACCACACACCGTCCAGGCCACCGTCAGGATGCTGCCTGCCCCTGTCTTACTGTTCCTCCTCCTGTTGGTGTAAAGGTCGTCCTCCTGCTAATATTAAGGTCGTCCTCCTGATAATATTAAGGTCGTCCTCCTACTGTCTGTGTGGTTACTACTGCTGGTGCTACTGGTCCTCCTCCTCCTGCTGTATGTGGCTGCCATATTGGTTTTGCCTCAGCTGTTATATATGCTGTTGCCGCTACACCTGTACCTTTGGTTGCTGCTTTCCTATTAATTAGTGGTCGCGTCCCTACAAGGGGGCTATGTTACTACCCCAATTATGACATTCTTCTCTCTCTCTCTCCTGGAGGTGTTATACTCCCCCACCTCCCTCCCTTCACTACATACAACAGATGTCGCCCCCGATCATAATCTTTCACTTGAGGCGAGAGACAACCTGGACGCCTCGCTAACCTCCTGGAGTTAAAACACCCTTGAGCACGATCACTTAACCCTACGAGTACGATGGCTTGACCCAAAGAGTACGAAGGCCTAACCTCCTAACCCCTTAAGTATGATGCCAACCCACTGAATACGATCATTTAACCCTTTGAGTATGATGACTTTTACCCTTTCAATACAATGACCAATTCCCCCTTAGTACGATAACCTCTTATACTGGGGGTTAACGACACTGGTAGTACTCCCCGGTTAACAAGAACGTCTCGTCTTGTGAACCCCCCCCCCCGGATGAGCTTCTTAACCTGAAAGCAACATATGAGCGTGGGAGAGCTGGCGGCAGATGAGGTTCCTGACAGGTAGTGGGGATAATAGTGGTAGTGGTGGTGGTGGGGTGAAGGGGGGTGGAGGTGAAGGGGGGTGGGGGGGGGGTGGAGGAGAAGATGGGGTGGTGAAGGGGGGGGGTGGAGGAGAAGATGGGAGTAGTGGTGGTGGGGTTGGTGGTGGTGGTAGAAACGATGCGGAAGAGAGATTTAACCACAGTTGGTCCCACGTCGTAATGAATGGTGGGTTCGCTTACACTGTGGCTGCCTCACTAAGCTCACGCCATCGCCTCACTAAGCTCACGCCATCGCCTCACGCCATTGTCACACTAAGCTTACGCCATCGTCTCACTAAGCTCACGCCATCGCCTCACTAAGCTCACGCCATCGTCTCACTAAGCTCACGCCATCGCCTCACTAAGCTCACCGAGAGAGAGAGAGAATAACCTTCACGCTCGGGGCAACAACACTATCAGTCAGGCTCGGAAAGGAGGGTACTAGGTTGACTAAACAGAGCTAAAAATATATGAAAGATTGGATTTACTACCTGGAGATTACACCCCCCCCCCTACTAGATAATTTCACCTGATGATTGAACACACTTACGTTAACCTAACTTTATTTACCTAGCTAATTAATCTAACTTACTTTAACCCAATTTAAAGTAGCCTAATCTAACCTGAATTAGCTTATTTAATCTAACCTGAATTAGCCTAATCTAATCTAAACCTAAATCCAACTTACCGTAATCTGCCCATACCAAACCTAACCCCTTCAGGTAAAACAAGCTGGGTGGTGGGGGGGATGTGGTGGCGTTGATCTCCAGGTGACCCTCGACGTCTAATGGCAGCAATAAGGAAGACACAGTTGCTTGAAAGTGAAAGACAATCTCCAAACACTGTGCCTTTCTATCTGGAGGTAAACACACAACACAGACAAAGACAGACAGACAGACAGACAGACAGACAGACTCAAGAGACTATAAATACCTCCCCGACAGGTGTTGACAGGTGGCCGACTCTCATTAGATACGAGACGCAAGACACAATTTACCTGTCGTTTACCTGAGGTCGATTTCGTGGTCTTACTCTCTCTCACCTTTGGTCATACAGTCTGGTGTGTGTGTGTGTGTGTAGGCTCTCACGATACAGGGAGGAGGAAGAGGAGGAGGCAGGGAGGGTGTGAACGAGGAGAGGAGGCAGGACCGGAGAGGAGGAGGCAGGGAGGATATGAACGAGGAGAGGAGGAGGAGGAGGAGGAGGTCCCATAACACCATTATCAACACAGTCAACTGAGCCTGAAATCATGCTGACCATCCAACCATCCACACTTCACACCTATCATCCACTCACCCACACGCTACACCCATCAATCCTCACCCGTTTTGTTCTCTTTTACCTGCATCTGTCAGCTCAATACCCGCCTTCTCTGACCTGACTTAGAACACTTTTCACGTGAGAGGATAATTTTTTTCCACGAGCGGCTTAACGTAATGAGAAAAATCTTCGCTTCCTTTATTTTTTCCTCGCATCTACTTCATTCGCTTTGTTTCTCATTTTCATCTTAATATTCTTTTTCTTGCATCATTATCGTCGTTTCCTCTTCTTCATCTCGGTATCTCAAAACCATTACGGTATCTCTCTCTCTCTCTCTCTCTCTCTCTCTCTCACCCCTGCCAAAACAATCAGGAAGAACTTGTACAACTATATGAATCACGTATTTACTTTGGTCACTTACAAACTAAAAGTAAACGCCCTGTCGTGTTCAAGGCTACTTCCGGGTGACAGGTAAATAAACTTTTAAAACACTTATAATTTACTACAATCACACGCTAGTTCTTGTCACACGAAGACAGGATAAGTACACTTTATTTACTACTAGTCTCACACACACACACACACACACACACACACACACACACACACACACACAGACAGACTTAAGCACTTTTATTCATTACAAATATACAAGCAAAACTATGTCAAGAGGAAGATGATGAAAGAATGAAAGGATACCGATAAATAGGAATAAAGAGAACAGATAAATGGGGGGAAGGGGAAGTAGATGAAGACAGGATAAACTGATAGAGACGTGGGGAAACTGGATAAGAGGGACATAGGAATAATAAGAGGGGAAGAACAGGAGCGATAGAGGAGGAGGAGGGAGGGAGGAGGAGGGAGGAGGAGAAAGACAGAAGGAAAAAATAATTAATAACTGCCATTGCACAATCCACCAGCCCCCACACACACACACACACACCAACCACGGCGACGAGAACAAAAAGCGGTCCGTTAGATGGGTAATTATGTAGTTTGGGTCATTAAGGTGTTAAGGGTGGTCGTTAATAACAGCCAATTAGGGACCACAGCCACGTGATCCCCATACACACAACTCAATAAAACCAAAGTGCCATAACTTTTTTTTTTATGTGACGTGAAAAAATATATGAGATGCTCCGGGCAAGAATGATACAAGCGACGAAGTGACTTGAAATATATACCGTTATAGTCTTAAAACTTTTCTTAGTCAAAATTCAAATTATTTCAACAAAAACTATTCCTCGTTGTTTAATATGCAAAAAAAAAAATAAAATATAAATAAATAAAATAAAGATTCCAGTTCATGGTTACTCAAGTAAAAATGTAAATAAGTGAAAATCGGTGAAAATGCTGTGTGTAAACTGTCTACCAGAACGAGGTTATGGGTTAGGTTTGTCAAGGCTTTTGGTCTACTAAAATTTCTCCTGCAGACGAGTGTGTGTGTGTGTGTGTGTGTGCTAGAACGGTGGGTGGTAGGATAAAATGAGCGTGGGCGTACGTGGATGTATGTGTGTGGAGGAGCATGGGAGGTGATGACTATGTGGGTGGGTGGGTGGGTGGGTGCGTAGGGTGGAGTTATGTGGTTTGAGGAGGAAGAGGGGGAGACCAAGGTGGTGCCAGGGAGTGAGTGTCACCTGTGTGTGTGTGTGTCTGTGTGTGTGTGTGTGTGTGTGCCGCTCTGGAATTTACTTGTGCTGTGTAACTACTACCACACTCACCTACCTGCATCCTAATCAACCTTGATCCTCAGCTGCCAGGTTAGGTACGGTTAGGTTAGGTAAAAATAGATTAGAGTAAGTTAGGTTAGTTTAGACGGCAAATATTTAACATAACACGAAACGTAAAACACAAAACAATTAACATTAAGGACAAACTATATATATTTATAACTTAATAAGAAAGCAAAAACGGAACAAAAAACAAACACGACTAACTGCAGATCTACTGAAACTAACCAACATAATTCACTTAACTAATCGCCACAACTAACCTCCACACCAAACAATAATAAACAATGACAATAATAACAAAATTTAAAAACACAAACACCGAAAACCAAAAAATCACGATAAACAAACACAAAACACCATGACAAGTTTCGCAAAAAAAAAAATAATCAAACAATTACATGACAAAACCACGGGGTGTCACATACAGTATGGCCGTCACACACACACACACTGCGGGGCTATTTTCTTGCAGCGCCTCCTGGTAAATTATTAGTGTTGTGACGCATCCCTCCCGATAAAACACAGGAAATGGGCTACACTTTTCATCATTGAACGCGATATCTGGGTCGTGTGTGTGTGTGTTCAAAGTCACAATAACTAAAATAATGTCAAATATTCACCCCAAAACACAAAGCAGCTTCAATTAAGAGATAACATTGCCCACTTTGTTACAAGAGGTCAGCAGTTTTGGTGTCGTTTCCCCGAACCAAACAAATAAAAGAAAACGAGTGAACAATTCCCCTACTTCCAAACAACCTAGTTACGAAAGGTAGTTAACGTGACTGTAAGAACCACCTCTATTCACATAATTTATTGTGTTGAAAGGAAACAATGATATTTTTCTTTAAGTTAAGTAAACATTAATTTCTTTCCTTCATCACAAGATAATAAAGGTGTCTTCACATATATGTAATTACGTCCTATACAAAGTTCTGAAATCTATGTAATTAACTTTTATTATCATTCTTCTTTATATACTGTAGCCGTGATTGCAGTTACTATCGCCACCCCAACTCAACACACACACACACCATTAAAAATAACGCAGGCACCGTTATCATGACGTCTGGCGCGTGGGCGTAAAGAAACCATGGAGGCGGGACGAGCACATTTCACCCCTGACAGCCTAAACGTGTGCTGGGTCACGGGGTCGCTCACATCAAGTCGACGCCACCACGAAATCGGGGTCATTACGCCTACGAAATCCTGGCTGGCGGGAGGAACAAAAGCCTGGCATGTGATTCCCACTAACTCACAAGACAATAAGTGTATATTATCCTATCTCCAGCTAATAAATAAATTAATAAGTGAAAATCCTACACGAGACACCTTAAAACAGAGGATAAAGGGGAAAAAATACTTTGCAGTCACCGTAATAGGCGCTTTGTCACATCTTCAATTTGGGAGGGGAAATACCTTAGGAATGTCAGAGAATCCGAAGCCAATGTAAACGGGATAAATGAGCTATTGTGGCTGGTACCGTAAGCGCACACTATAAGGCCCGCTATTACATCTTCACTTAAGGATATATCTTATAAGAACGTGTGAGAATTTGAAGCCTATTATTACTTCCTGATGTTCTGATGATCGTAGAGGGAAATCTTAGACGTGTGCGGGGAAACTCAACCAATTTTCCCCCCGCCAAACACCCAATTTCCCCCCGGGTAAGCAACTAATTTTCCCCCGCTAAGAGACACGATAGTTCACGGTCGGGTCACATACTCATAAGAACCCTGAAAATACATTAACTAATTGATGAAAAATATAAGCGAGGATGAACAAGAATGAGTCATTGATTATGTTAACACCCACTTATAAACACGCCCTCAAACGCGAATAACACTGGTTAGTAAGGGCGGTGACTAGGCTGAATTACCGCGGCCAAATATTTATTAAAACAGTTTTTACGAAATACCAACATAATATTTAATCCGCCTACTCTTAATAGTTCTAAGCTAGCTTGTCTTTACTGAACCTGGTGCCAAATTAAATCAGCAGTCTGAAAAAGAGGTTAAACTTTAGAAAACACACACACACACACACACACACACACACACACACACACACACACACGAAATCTCACTCCAATTCCCCACGCACACAGGCAATCAGAGCCATATTACCAAAATTGGATCCTTCAGGACTTAAGGTGACATTGCTGAATTCTCAACCCAGCAGCAAAATACCGACAGTCCGTGGCGGGGGACCTGGCGGGAAGTATTGCCTTCAGCCTTCCTTGGTCCTCATGAATTTAGGTTAACCGCCATCACTCCACAACACTCGTAAACAACAATTCTATACAAAAGAAAATATCTATAATCTCACGCAATAACATTAATTCAAAGGATCTCAATACGTCATCGATCTTCACAATAAAACAGATGACTGATGATTCCTGTGTTTGGAGTGATAATGGACGGATTTTATTACGTCATGACATTTCTTTCGCCGAACGGACTGTAAACAAAAAGAAAAGCGCGGGAAAGGCGTTCGTTGATGCATCACCATAATTAACTGCAATATTTCGTTATTTCAGTATTACGGTGTTGAGGGCCGCTGGGCAAGTCTTCTGAAATGGGACCGAGGTATCCCCCCTCCCCACCCCCTCGGCATTCGCTACTCCATATCACGTGCAGTTGTTGTTATGTATTTTCCGCATATTTGGACGACAGAACAATTAATTTCGTGGGATAAACCCGTGTCTCTCTGAGTAACCGGTATATCGCTGTCATCCTCTCTTGACAGAAACATTTGTCAGCGTGTTTCTTGGACGTACACACATACACACGGGGAGAGACACACATACACACGGGGAGAGGCACTCATCCACACCGTATATCACACACCCACATATTCTTCGTCCACATCCAGTAGGTAGGTCGCCCACACCACCACCACCATATATACGTATACACAAACAGGCCACTAAGTAATTATATAGCCCCACCACCCTGAATCTCCATCATGGCGGCTGTGTTATCCCCTTCACGCTCCGCTAATATCTGAGGCCAATTAGGGCTGGCCGTATGAGGCACTCCTTGTCAGCACCCGGGACCTGCCTACCTGTTACCCCTTCACCACCACCTCTGGGCCTTCTGATACGGCTGGTCACTTTTCTACCCATTCCCGCATAAAATAACTTCCTGAGGTGAGATAATATGCGTTTTAACTTGTAACCTAATCTAACCAAAGCAAACCAAACCTCAACTAAACAAACCTACTCGTCTACTCCACACCCTCCCCTTAAACCTACTCCTCTACTCCACTCTCTCCCCTATACACCCCTCTTCCTTCACAACATCACACTCCAATTAGTACCTGACACCTCATTACGTCTCTCTCAACCACACCAAACCCAGTCCATTCCTCGACCCTATCACCCCCCCCACACCAGTACTCACCCTGTACCAATAAAACCTCACCCCTCACACACACACGTTACCTCACCTCTCGCACGTTACCTCACCTCTCACACGTTACCTCACCGTTACTCATCATATTTACCACCTCCCCCCCCCCCTTTCACCTAGTCTTGGTTGGTTTCGTCCTAGTAACCAACAGTAGCCGGGGGGTGTGGATGTGCTTCTCTCCTTCCCCCTCTGCTAAGCAAAATATAAAAGGTTCCATCACTTCTGCCACGCCTAAGACGACTTATTATTATATTCTTCTGCATTAAGGATTCCCCCGACAGATCATTTGGGGGGCATACTACACAAAACACATCCCAGGAATCGAACGATCTCTTATAGGTTTGAGTTGCCTAAGATGTTCTCTCTGTAGCACTATGTTACCTAAAGAGCCATCTCCTAGGATCTCGAATGTTGCCTAAGTGACTTGGGGCTGACTTACGTGTATAACTTCTAAATCGACATCCAACAATAGATACCTCATCTTTACAAACTAAGCCTCCCCCCACCCTTTTCCTATAATTCTCAGAACGCGAGGAGGAGGTACATGACCCAGAGCTGTAAGGAGGCTGACAATACGTGTTGAAGGAGGAGAATGACGAGGAGGAAGGAAGGTCGGAGCGTGAGGGCTGGTTTGGCCTCCTTCCACCACTATTGTACCGTAAGACCATTGTCACCCACCCTGTCATTCCCTACAGTGTGTTGGAAAAAAATACGAGGTTGCTAGTCTACCCCCCCTCCTTCCTGTGTGCATCTGTTTACCTCCAGTTTACTAGGAGTTGGTTCCCAGGGATTTATCTTTACCACCCTCTGCCTCTTAGCCTGGGGTCGAGTCTCAGATCTTCGTACGATGAATATTTTCTGGAAACTGATGATGTAATTAAGCAGTAACTGATTAAATCAAGCTGAAAAAAAATTCAAAGACAGTGTCGGAATTACAGAGAGACTCTACTTCAAATAGGATAAAATTATGACAATCTTTCTAAAAAATTACTTCGAAATTGACTTTGTTCCCTAACTGGTTGCCAAGTAAGTTTTGTGTTTGAGTCTAAGTCAACCAGTGAGCAGCATTCTTATATCATGAGGTACTAAGAACATTCACCGTGCGAGTCTTCAGGGACGGGGTCTGGTCCTCAAAGAGATTATCGTCCTACATCTCAGCTTCGGGTCTCCATTCACACACACACACACCTCCCCGCTACGTGTGCTGGTGAAACAATGTCTTCTTAGCCTATTCTTGTATCTTAATTCTTCTGTCTGGACCACATGGACAAAGAAGTGTCATGTCTTAGTCTACAACGCTGGGATTTACACATTAGTCAATACCTCACAAACGTTTGCCACAGGAGGCTAAAAAAAATAGAAACATACTAATCTCTTCTGTTTACGATTGACTTCACACCATACTATTCATCGTAACTACGCCATCTTCCCTTCCCACACGGTGTTTAATTAAAGGTCTATTTCTTCTATTTCCTCCGTGTATTTCTTTCCGTGTTTTTTTTCTGCCTTCATAATTATACTCTATCTTACTATCTAGCAAATTTCCTGCGTCACCACCACCTTGATCAGCACTTTTATTTTTATATATACTGTATATCATGTGGTTCCTTCTCCCACTTCCTCCTCTTCTTCTCAAGTCATTCTGGCCTCCATTTCGTCCTGAATATATTCTTTATTTCTGTATTTTTTAACTCACAGCAACACCTCTTCCTCTTCCTGCAGGTCTCGTCGTCTTTGGGTGTGTCACAGAGTCTTCCGGCAGATGACAATGGCACCAGGTGTGGACCCCCCAACCCACCCCATCCTCTTCCTCTTGCCTCCCTTTTCTTTCTTCCCTCCTCCTGTTCAACCTCTTTTCTTCCCTCTTCTTTCCACGACTCACACCCCCAGCGACTCTGATACTGTTTGATAAATCACAATCTCTCTTCCCTCTCACCTCCAGGTACTGAGGGAGGAGGAGCACACAATATAGAGTACTTCACCACAAGGTTAGGGTAAACATAACACGGGTCAGTGCACCACAATGACATCCGTATCAAACAGTTTTACTACCACTAAAATTGATTCTAGTAACATACTTGTGCACTGCCAATAATAGTCAATCAAAATACCCATAACTCCCATTTTACGGGTTAATGTTGATATCTACCATACAGAAGTTGGACGAAAGTTAAGTTTGGCGAAGCTACGTGAAGTAAGCTAGTGTGAGGCCAGGCGTGTGTTGATTACTAACAACGGCTCTACTATAATGACTTGGAGTTTAACCACACAACGATATATATATTAAGGAGCACCAATCCCACTGAACAGGACAGCTACACACAACAAAAACCATCGGAGTCTACCAAGGTTCACTCAAGAGGGACCAAGACAGTGAACATTGGCTCTCAAGTTCTCTCAAGAATAATGGCTCTGGAAGTCTTTGTATTGATAAGTCTCCGTCACCAGTATAACCACACACACACACACACACACACACACACACGTAGAAGAACACTGATCGGAATCTAAATAAAGAACATTTACTCAGCTTTCTCCTCCCCAAACCTCTTGACTGCCTGCATTATAAACCCTGCGACCTCACACAAAATTTTATCACTTCTACAAAATTAATGAATCTTAATAATAAAATCAACGCTACACATCACAATTTTCGAATCAGCTAAAGATATAATTTATTCCACCTAACACTAACATAACGTGACCTAACTTACCCCCCCCAGGCACAGTTAGGGTGATTATTCTTCAGTTGTAATAAGCTAGGGTGTCTAATCTTCAAGTGATCCCAACTTTGGCATCACTTATCATTAGTAGTTAAGCGTTATATACCTTACCTTACCTGACCATACAAGGCCGGTCAACATCTGGAGGGAGTCGCATCTCAGAATTTTTAACTATTAATGACTTAGTTTAATTGCTGATCTAATATACGAGCTAAAAAGACCTTAGCTGTTTCAACTGCATTAATTCTGTACATTAAACGTCTGTGTGTGGAGGGAGAGAGAGAGAGAGAGAGAGAGAGTGTGTGTGTGAGTGTGTGAGTGAGTGTGAGTGTGTGTGTGTGTGTCATCTATTGCTCGGTCAGAGTTACGGTCGACGTGAAGTGACTAATACTATACACAGGAAGTCTAGCTCAACTCTCTACCAAAATAATAAACACCTTCCTGTTCTTTACATCAAAACACCTGACCACTTCCTCAGGTTGTCTTATTGTTTTCCTTACAATTCAACAATTTTATATTAAATCATAACTTATTTCCGGTATCTTTATATTTATTTATAGATTGTTTTATTTTTTGTACTCTGAGATCCTATGAAAAAAGTTCCCGAATTTTATTATTATTATTATTATTATTATTACTATTATTACACACAACTGTTTGTATTGTAATAGATTATATGCCGTACAAAATTTATGCACTCCATTTGATAATTTTTCCAACACCTACACCTCTTCTCAACAGGTGGTATTTTCGGCAGTTAATCATCTCTCCAACAGCTGATCATTCTAACTACCACAACCCCTAGACGCTGAGAACACCACTACCCCCAGATGTTAAACAATCAAGAAAATCAAGTAAATTTTTCACTCCTAGGAACACCTCCAACAGATTTTCACTTAGTTTTTTCTCATTCTTAAACCTGAAAAAACACCAAATATATTTCTCTCACAAAAGACTTTAGTAAAACACCAGATATGTTTTCTTCCATCATTCAATTTCGCGCACACTGCCATAATGTTGTATCACGCACGGTTTTGGGGTCAGCCTGGTCCCACAGTCGCCTCACTGCCAGGGGTCGCTGCACTATAAAAAACTCTTATTGCCACAAGCTCTTCATTGTTTACAGGCTCTCCGTGTCTCTCTCGAGTCGTGAGGAGGAGGTCAACATTACAAGTCCTCCCTCTAGTGCGTGACGTCACCTGGGTCACGGAGGAGTGACCTTTTGACTGGGGTCCCGTTGTTGGGGGGCGGGGCCACTAGCCACGCGAGCCATGACCTTCCCCCCGGGACACTGGGTTACCGGGACGACCCACCACCGTCCCCCTGTTGACCTCGTCTATCCCTATCACGACGTTGACCTCGTCCACCTCCACTACTCTTACCCCCACCAACAGCAAATCTTTTTCTTCCTGAACACAAACTGACACGGGTAACTGCCAGAGGTAACTTGACTGAAAAAATATAACAAAGCTTAATACATTGATCTATCCCTTAATTAGAAGTGTGATGACAAACTCGGTAAGCTGACTCATGCTCAAGAACAAAGCTGGCGTCGTATATGGCTACAAAATCACACTAAGACTCTACAGCAGCAACTTGAGCTCCCCGAACCTTAATTTACGTTAGAAAATCGATGTGTAAAATCTGGATCCTTTGGCGGGGTCTCCTGGCTCGGGTGTACACTAATCAGGTTTGGTTGAAATTTACCTGGCGTCGATTCAAGGGTTTCCTCTTAATCCCCTCCACCCTTCCCTGCAGCTCGGTGTGGGTGTTCTAGCTTCCTGTATCTCGCAAGTCAATATAACCACCACTGCCACTATCGCCATCAAAACCAATATCGCCATCACCATTACCGCCACCATCACTAGAACAGCTTATCTGATCTCGAAAAGTGTGAAAGAAGCTTGTCAAGTTCACTTTCGAAAACCTCCACTGATCTCAGAAGTGTTTTCATCACCCGCTAAGATGTGAACAGGTAAAGCTTGATTAAAGTGTGAGCAGGTACATCAGGTTTTGCCAGTCATCACCTGGTTACAATTACGTCAGGCCAGGCAGGCAGCGTCCACGTCCTGTACACGGTAGAATAACTGTAGTGTGAGGCGATCAAGTTTGATAGAATCGGATCACATGAAGATTTGCCCCCAGCTTATTTCACCAGATAACCAATAACCACCTTAACGCTAATCTAACTTAACCTCACCGAGTAGCTGAGTCAGCGAGTTAGACCAAGTGACGCTATTAACATTAATTACTTGAATTTCAAAATTTTAAAACCATATTCTTTAATTAGCATGTCGCGGATTACCTTCGTATGAAATGTGAACACTGGAAAATAAAAACTAACGTGTATAAATGGTAAAATCAATGTATATTCTTGGTAATTAGATATTTAAAAAAATTTTTATATATTATTTCAAGGGTCATTAAAGGTGTGCGAGAGTCAGGTTAAGTTACTTGTTGCATTCTCTGGAGGTCAAATGCAAGACAGGTACTTCTCATCAGCTGAGATCAGTTGTCTCCCCTCTGCCAGCGGCCTCAATCAACACGTTAGAACTGCCTCCGGGTCCAGGGCAGGTGTACAGTACATGTGTAGGACTGGCCTGTGTGTAGACTAAATTCTTTGTTTATTTAGAGGAATAATTTCAATAATATCTAGTGTTTTACCGCCTATTAGTGTCATACTAGCTGATAAAATACATGTAAATAACAACAGTAAAAGTTGTTCTCTATTTCTCATTAACAGGTTTCAAATACACGAACGATAATGGTTGAGTGTAAACAAGAGTTCTTCACACGAGTCAATAGGCCTACTGCACTGCACTGAATTCTCGCGTTATTCTTGTTTTCTTGTCATTGATTTCGAGTTTGTTATCGGGTTCGTTCTTCTTCACAGTTGTCGGTTCTTTGCTTTCTTGTTATTCCAAATTCTCGGATAACAAGACAATAGACGCAAAACACTTAACGGTAACATAAAACACTAAAACTTCACTAGCCGCTACAGGAAACACACACACACACACACACACACACACACACACACACACACACACACACACTGCTGTAACCTAATCGCAAACACCTTTTAAAAAATTTCAAAACTTATTACCTAGACCAGACACCAAGAACCACTGAACGAAGCTTAAAAAAGTCCCTGGTCATCGAAGCTTCTCAATACAATAAAAGATTAATCCCTTAAACCTAGTCAACATCAAGCAACATCAGAAAAAGACAAGACGAATCACAAGCACCTTAGACAATGTAACATCAAGACCAACAACACTGTAAGGGGCTGTAACTAACCAGAGCAGAGAAGAAGCAGTGAGTGTAAGCATGAGAACAGCCTCATCCTCAAAACATCCCAAGTTGCATTTTACGTCTCCTCCAGGCAGGGCCCAGGTGGTCCCCCTCCCCCACCATGTGCCAGGAACACTGACCTCACCAGCCAGCCAACCAACCAATCAACCAACACACAATCTTGCACAATTCTCCAGACCTGCAATAAGACAACAGGTGTGACGGGAGGGGTGTTGGAACGGGTATAATGAGTTAGCTGTAAAAGGTGAACTGGGTGGGAAGGTGTGGAACAGGTATGATGCGTCAGTTGTGGGGGAGGAGGGGGGAGTGTAGGTGGGATGTGACAGGTGAGATGAGAAAGATTAGGTATAATAGGGGGTGTGACATGTGAGGTGTGACAACTTAGGGCATCATAACACATTGTGTACGTGATGAATTGGTTGTAACGGAACAGTTTAGGGTGGGGGCGTGACGGGACAAGGGCGACCTGTGACAAGACATAAATAATGTTGTGGGCGGATGCTTTGGCCAAGAACTCCTCAGTTAGCGAGCAGTCCGACAAGGTAAGGGCGTACACCACTTAAAGCACAGGTAAAAACCCATCCAACGTTATACAAAGCATAAAATGCATCAAGAACAGTTACTACCTCGCCACTGTCACTCAAATATAAAACAAAAAATCTCATTCAGTGGTATAATGACGGACACAATAATATCACACTCCGGAGGTCCCGTGATGTAAGGGGAAATATAACTTCGCCTGCCTTAGTATTTGTTGTTTCCCCTTTTCCCTAAAACAGTGGTTGAGAAAAATGTGATAATTGGCTGTGTGAAGCTGTACAATACTTGAAATTACATCACCTTTCACGCCCTGGAAGACAAAGTGAAGCCATTAGGTTCACATAAATATAAATCCTATTCAGAGAAATAAGACGAATCTTTCAACAAAGCCAAAACACAAAGCCTAACCTCAGTATTATTTTAACCCTGATAAAAAAAATCGCATTTGCAGTATACAGTTCATCTCATACCTCAGAGAACCATCACCTTGTAGCCGAGCATAGCCTACACCGTCCCTGATACAGTACAGCATACCGACGCGCCCGGTAACAATCGAGCGGACACGGCAAAACCAATACACACGTAGCCTCGCCAGGGAACAATGGCTGCTGACGCTCCTCACACCACCCACACGTTACTGAACAATGGAGGATTAACCGCTCCCAGGGCGGGGGACAACACACAAAACAAAAATGGCCAGGAACCTTGTCATGAATTTAATGGAGCGAACCTTTCCCACTAACCTAAAGATGTTTTGACGAAGCGCGCTCTTCATAAGGTCGAGGGAGGGATCCTTGATAACACAGGGGGCTGGCGCGGGTAATTCGAAAGGTGTGGGTCAATTTTCAGCTCGGGGGACGTGACCTACCGTATCCCCTTTGTATTACTTTACGTGTCGCGACAATATCCTAATTCACTATTTGTGGAATAAAAGAAGATCCGCTACACTCAGTAACGTGATTTTAGACAATTTGGGTAAATAAGAACATTTAAACATTTGTATCACACTGATAAGATGTTCCTCAGTGCTGCAGAAAGACTACTCCAGCGGAGGTAGGACCGACCCTAGATAAAGCGGTATGTAGCTTTATCTGAGTGGGCACTGAGCCAGCAGCAGCCTGTTAGCCTACTGTGGTGGACGAGGAGGGGAGGGGGATATATGACCCACTTGAGGCCTCCAGGTCAGTCAGCCCCTCACCCCCACCACCATACCATCCCAACAAACTACCAATACCCAACCCGGTTTCCCGTTTACACCAACACTTCATACATGGGCCGGATTTAACACCAGCTATGAAATTATAAAACAATACAGATGGTGGACGTGAACACAGGCCCGGAAGCGTTGGCAAGCAGTGACCTGAGTCTGTACCTCACCTTGCCCGCCACCACATTACTCTATTGAAATACTTTACATATCCATAACATAACTTTATTTAAGAACATATATTACCTTTTATGGTTTTCTGTTATTCGTTCATACTAAGACGAGAAAAGGAAATTTTAGAGTACATTATATGGGGTCCTATTTACAACCCTGCCTATAAATTACCCACCTTATCGTTCTGATCTAGTATTTCGGAACTGAGGAAGAAACAAGGATACACAGCTGAGAGCAACGAGCCTGATCTTACCGTCTACCACAAGAGATGTTATTGAAGGCAGCGGGTGTGTGAGGTGAGGTACCCGGGCAAGACCTGGTGCTGGGCTGGTGGCCGTCTGGAGGAGACTCGCCCTCGCCTCCCCTGCCCACAAGGACTCGTCTCCCGCCACCACCAGTAGTTGGGGGTAGTCTACATGAGTCTCCCCCCCCCCCAGAGCTGGAGGTGAGTGGCGGGATACAGTCAAGCAAAAATACACGACTGTGGATCACACTTCCTGACACTCACAAGCTGGCCTGATATGACAGTCTCTTGGTGCGGAGCATGACTGTCTGTCTGATGTTACTGTTACCTGACCTGTACAAGTGTCTGTTTCTCACTTGTCTAATAAGGCTGCCAGTGGCTTGATAAGGCTATCACAATATCACCTATCCACTACCACACCCTCCTCCCGTCTTACCCACACTCCACCACACCTCCCTCTCCCCCACATCCCACCACACTTGCCTTGCCCACACATCCACCATTCCTCCCTCCCCCCATGACCAGTCTCTCACCCTTAACCCTTCATCTCGAACATCATTTATGTACCCAAACACAAACCTACACTTATCACACAAGAACAGCCCCCGGCGACCCCTGCTTATTCAACCTAGCCACCACCACCACTACCAACACGACCACAACCAACAATAAGCACCACCACCAACACTAACCATCATCACTACCACAACCAACACCATTACCACAGCCATATAAATCAACACATTGACCATAATTGCTATAACCAGAAAACACAAGCCTTTCCAGTGTTACCACCACCACCACCACTACTAACCATCATTAGCTAACTACACCCTTACTACCACCACACCATCATAAATCCACTTCCACCACTACTAGTCATCACCACCACCAGTCAATAACATCCCCACCAAACAGACAACCACACCACACCACACAAAATACCACCACCACCACCAGACAACCACACCACACAAAATACCGCCACCACCACTATTAGTCAACCACATCCCTCACAAATACCACCACCAAACAACCACTAGCCACCCGCACCATCAACACAAGATTCCGGTGGCACTGGCAGGGTCACCACAACCCATGATTAATATCCCGATACTGTAGGTCACGTTGGCACTGGCTCGCTATGACTTCCTTCTCCTGCACCTCTTATCTCAAGCTTCCTCTTCCACTGTTTTTGTTTATATATTATCATTAATATATATACTTCCTCTTAAAGAATAACTAGTTTTGTTTTATCCGCGTAAAATGGTGAACTTGTCTATAATTTGGCTATTTTATATTCCCATCGTTTAATACGTGTAGTCCACCATTTTTTGTCGTCTCTATCAATATAATTTGTCATTTTCCTGGTGTTCTTTTGTATTTTTATCCAAGAGCAAAATAATTGTAGTACCAAAATATTATTAATGCCGTGTTACTATTATTATTATTATTACTTTTGTTACTAGTATTATCATTTTAATAATTATCATGATCGTTGTTATTATTTATTATGTACTATTATTCACTAACAGTTTATTTAAAAAAAACCCTCTCTTGCCTCCACAGGAAACGACAAACACTCCTTAATGGCGAAATACCAGAGAACCACGTGTGTGTGTGTACAGTACTACCCCCGGGCGAGCGTTTAATTAGTGAACCACCAACTCTACCCCCTCCCTAGGTGGTGAAGGAGGAGCAAGAGGTAATGGCCCCTCACTTGTGTAGTACCCCCCGGGGGTTAGTTGCGGCCAAGCTGGGTCATCCAAGGTCATCCATCACCCGCCAGTCATCCACCAGATTCCTAAGTAACACAAGGGAACTCTGAAATATCACTAAGTACATATTTGGCCAAGTGATCCCCCACACGATGACAGAAACAAACGTTGTGTCTTATTATATAAAAATATACATATATATTCTAACACGAATTATCCAGTCACATAAAAAACAGTAATTACTACATCGTCCAGCTTACATTATCATCTTGAACACAAAGACCACACAAAGTTTGAGTGTCTCTCCATTTAGCCAGACAGCTTCCTTAGTCGAATAACATTATCTTGCTAACTGTCACCAGCACTAAGATAATCTACTCCCTCACGCCCACACACACACAGCGACCTTGACCACACCTACTTACGTGTTTCAACAGTGAAATTCTTAAGTCACAGCCAAGTGGTTGATTACGTTAAGAGCATAAGATTGTGATGTTTTTAATGGTATATATACACAGTTAATATTCCAGCATTAAACTTAGTGATAATAAACTTAAGACTCTTTGTAAGGTTAATCTAAAACACTACACATACAGTATGCTAGTCACGTCCGAACTAGTAAGCACCGTAAAAAATCATAATTGTAAGCGTAAACATTAAATTCTATTCGCAAAGTCTAACGTAAATAAACTATAACATGAAATACTGTATACGATGTTAAAATGTACAACGCTAAATTCCAATATTGTATCCAGTAAAGCCATCAATTTAAACGATAAAAATTCCAACTGTCCATTAACATCAAAACTATAAACTATTTATATGAAAAGTTAATAGTTATCCAAACTACAACATACTGATGCCAAAACCACTTGTTAGATACGGGAGTGATTTACTGTCACTCCCGTCAAAACCCCAACAATAAATCTGTCAACGGTCTGGGAGTGACAGTAGACAGATTTTTGATACGTAGTAAAAGCCCCCCCCCCCACCCCCCCAATAAAGAGGCTGGGAATAAACAGGTCGTGGTTTGTCAATTGTAAATCCTAAAACAAATTATAGTAGAGTAAGAATTCAGTGACAAACTTTCACTTATTTAAATTCCTGGGCAGGTTGGTGGGAGGGAGCATTTGTTTTCATTCTTAGCATCAAACTCGCCTACCACAGTACAGTACTAAACTATTATTCAAACCTATTACTAACTTTTGTTTTATCACATTTATAGAGCCTTTGTCGAGATAAAAAAAAAATTCTTTACAGCATTCAAAATAAGGATAAGCGAAAAAATCTGGAATATAATCCACAGAAATTAAAAATACTAAACATTCTCAAATACGGGACTGTACCTATAAAAATCTGGCGATGTACCGGGAAAATTAGACTCCCAGGAAAATACGTCCCGATTGGTCACATTTAGTAGCCAAATATATTAACTTAATATGACCTGATCAATGTTTCCTCTTATCAAAAACGGATTAATACCTTTCTTCTAAGACAAAAGAAAGTTCATCTACAATTAACATGAACCGGTCAGACATCGGTTGAATCCGGTAATTCGACTGTCTTGGCTGGCTGATTGGCTCAAAACGTTAAACAGGACTAAGGGTTAATATACAGTATATGTAAAACAAGCCAACATTATCCTATTAAAATACCGCCTAACAACTCAAGCATTAAATTCCAATACTAAGTCCTTAATAAAGTTACACAAATAACTCGTGTCAAATAATATACAGTTTGCATTGACTTCGAGTAACCGAGAGTATGTATGATAGTGATGCCAAATGTAAATAAATAAATAAAATGGAAATAAACGAAAGAGCAAATAGATATATATAAACAAATATAAAAATAAATAAACTTCACACTTCAATACGACGCGACGGGCAAGCAACATTTACCAAGTCTTCCTTCCTCTCCCCTGACCCGGCGGCCGTTATACCCCAGAGACGATTTAATCACCTTGTTTGTACCCCAACCATCGTGCAGCCATCTACTAGAGCCCAACCGAGTCGTGGTAGAATTTAAATGATGGTCGTCAGCACAACAATGGAATTTGATCACCCCCGTCTGGTCGTTTTAAAGCTTAGGAAAAAAGTTAAAAGTGCCTAGTATCTCCAGCTAGTTCTAGTACCTCCTAGCAGCTTCAAGGATCTCTTAATTAGTCCCAGCAGCTTCTAGAACCTCCCCTCACTATATCCTAGCATCCTCAGCTGGTCCTACGATATCCCAGGAGCGGTGAGGCACGAGTAAACAGCGCTGGGCTGGCCTAGTGACAACTCCTGAGGTAGGCATCTGTGGAATGCCGTCAGCCCAACCGCCATTTAAACCTCCCTCCCTCTCTCTCCCTACCCCCTTCCTCCCTCCCTCTTGCCTTCGTCCTATCTTGTTTTATCGCATTATCATCATCATCCTATTTCTTTATTATATATATACATCCTTCTGTAATCTCCCAGTTTATTTTGTTGCTGTTTAGTGTAGCGTTTCCATCTAAGGTTTCTCGGTTTTCTCTCTCTTCTTCACATCATCTTTCTACTGTGGTTATTTCTTGCATTTATCTTCTTCAATCTTTTTTTTTATCATATCTCCCTCCCTGCTTACTTTCTCTATCCACATTTCTGGTTTCCTCCTTCACACATACTGTACACACACACGCACGCACGCACGCACAGCACGAGCACACATTTAAAATTCCTACATAATATAAATCATTACAAAAAAATAGCTACATACCAACCACAAGTGTCTAATTTAAATAACTTACCAAACAATACATAAATAAAGGCGTATATTTAATAGACAAAGCCATCAACGCACTAAACATACTTAGAAGCGAGCGACCGTTGACAGTCGGCCAGCCCAAGTTCGTTATTTTGAATCTATCAGCTGGGATTACCCCCACCCACCTCCCAGTCCCCTCCCACCCACTTCCCCTGAGTGTTCAGTGCCACCCCCAACCCTCCCCCCACCATTACCCTCAAACCCCTTCACTACACCATACCATTAAACGCCACCCACACCACCCAATATCCTCAACTACCCACAACACAATCCTCCAGTGCCACTGATCCCCCACCCTGGCACCCTACCCCCACACATCTCTTTCCCACGGCCCCTTTCTTCCACCCACTCCTCTCTCTCACCCCCCCCACGCCCATCCCTCCCCTCCCATCTTTAATCTACAGTAAACTCCCACGCCCCTCATCCTCCTCCCACTACTATCCTCCTCCTTCTCCCTTCCCTCAACATCCTGTCATCCCCTCTCGCTCATCCTGGAACTAATCCTTACCATTCTATGACCCCCGTCACCCATCCCATCCTGAAACCCTTTCTATCCAACGACCCTATCACCCCCTTCCCACTTAAAAATTATCCCCTATCACCCCTTCCTCCCTATCCCTAGCCTCTGACCCCTACTACCCTCTACCCTACCCTCCAGTCCCCCACACATGCCGGGGTCAAAGCATACCACGCACAGTTCTCCCTGCCTCAAGCTACACTCTGAAAGCAATGTGGATAAATAATGCGCATTCCAGACATACCACTTGTACAGGCTAGAAACACGACATAACTATTTTATACTAGACACTGGCTGTCCATATAAGACACGGTGACTTCCTATATTATGCTAGGTATATTGACTCCACTGTTTCCTCATAATAATAATAAAACAATAATAATTAGAGAAAAGACAAAGCTAAACCCCCATATTTATCAAACCACTCGATAAAAAGCCTCACCCGTTCCAACTACATATATTACCAATAAACCATCAATTATACAGCATTGACAAATAACCCAAACAGCACAACTAATACCCCAAACACACCTTAACTTACCTACAAGACCCACACCTGATACATTTCTAGGTCGTACTCGACATACCACCAGCCAGAGAACATGACATACCAGCTCAACACATTACCATACGAACAATGGCGTAACTCCACACAGTTATCGAAATGAGAAACAGACAACCAGAAGGTCAATTTTACTGTACCTTAGGAAGTCGAGAGCCGCATATTTACCTGTGAAATGGATGTGTGTAATAATAATAATAATGTAATAATAATAATACACTACTACTAAAATAACAACAATAACCCCCCCCCCCCAAAAAAAAAAGTTCACCACTGCTACTAACAACCGTACACAAGTCATAAGAGTTAAGTTCGTCAATACTCATACAACAGGGTGTAACGATCCAACTAATGATAACTCCGACGCAAATTTATACGCTTGGGTTAGGAGGCATTCGTCTAGCTGTCAAATTATCTCTCCTTTCTATATAATCATCCCTCCTTTCTATACAATTATCCCTCCTTTCTATACAATTATCCCTCCTTTCTATACAATTATCCCTAGTTTCTATCTAATTATCTCCGTTTTCCTTATTTACGCGAGAAGTTTCACCAAACCCTAGACTTTTTTTTATTACATGGGTTACAGGAATGAATTATTCAGTGAGTGTTGTCCTCGTCAGCCAAGTTTCTACCCCTACCATCGTCCGTCACTAGATGCCCACACGAACTACCAACCAGGTAATAATGTTAAGCTGGACAAAATACAGTACTAGTAAATAATTAAAAGTAAACATTGTCTTACATTATATTTTCTCCTTTTGGTATTTTCTCTGGCGGGTGTTAGATTCAGTGAGACTTTTGCCTGGGTCAGTCCTGTTAATATTGTTGGTAATGTTTTTTCTCTGGCTTTACAACGTGCTACTGCTGAAGTGAATAATAGGCTACTTGTGATCTATCTCTATCAGTTCTCTCTAATCCACGCAACCAACCATAGTAAATATATCGTCTATTATGTTGTCAATTAAAATAAAATACACACGGGTTAATATACACGTGTCTTATGCTTTATGGCAATGGGCTAGAATGGATAAATTAACGATAGTCTTACCTCCAGTGTAATAATTTTGCTGCTGATATAATGACTTGATATTTCTCTTCAGTATATGGAGCTTTCTATATATATACCCCATGCAGTTATTGTTATATCACTATTGTACATTACAGCTCACCCTCTACCTACCCAACCAAGTGCCCACCGCCTGCCTGCCCACCCTCTCCAACCAAGTGCCCACCGCCTGCCCACCCTCTCCAACCAAGTGCCCACCCTATGAATGACGGAGAAGTGAAATCCATACCCAGGATGGTTGCCGGCTACTCACTTTCTATTCATTTTCTCTTCTCGTGCCGGCCAAGCGAGAAAAAAAAAACACGCCAGTACTTCGCCAGGACTCTCTCTTTCTCTCCCTGCCTCCCCCTCCCTCTCTCATCCCCAGACAAATCATTATCTCTACTCCTCCCTCTCATTATCCCAATTTCTCTTCTAACCCCAATTTATTATATCCTCAGTATTATCCCTCGTCCCATTTTATCACACTATTTACTCCTCTCTCCTCTCATCCTATTTTCACCTATTCTTCTATCAAACCATCATATCCACCCCCCCTAAATAAATAACTAGAGGAAATAATGTTTAAAGGCGATCTTAGATTTATTCATAGTTAACCTGACTTACTGTTGACCTCTGTTCGTATACCCGTTCAGTACTTTCTTATGTACATGTTTAACCAATGTGAATGGAGATTGCACGGAGTATCTATCAATCTATTTCTATATATTTATCTGTATCTATCTGCTTATTTTTCTATATTTATATACATCAACCTATCAGTTTTATCTATCTATTAATTAACTTCATTATTACGTTTCCTTAAGATTTTTTTTCATCAGCATTAAATTTACTTCCTTCCTTCTCTCATTATCCTAATTTATCCCTATTTAATTTCATCACCATTCTTCATTATTTCAGCTGACCTGTTTTTATTATCCATCTCAGTCTCTACCTCCCTCTTTATTAATTATTATCAAAGTCCTTTTTTAATCTACATTCTCTTCTATTATGTCAACCTTCTCTTGCTTTCATTAATGTTCATTCTTATCTATCATATCATTCTCTACCTTATCTTATACTGTATTACTCTTACGTCCCTTCCCATCCCCTACTTCTCCTCTTCCATCTCAGCAGGAAGTGACACCCTCCACCCTCCCACCCATTCCATCCTGTCTTTGTCACACCGCCCACCTCCTCCTCATCTACCTCCCATCTCCCCCAGGATCATCAAAACCCGCAGGTGTGTTGATATTCTTCCCAGGTTGTCTTTTAAGTTCTGGGTTTTTTTACTGTTGTCTTTTCATTGTTTTCGTTTTTTTTAATCATCGTCTTCAGTATCCACTCTTTACTCCGTTTTCTTAGTGTTGTCTTTTTTCACTCTTGTTCTCTACTTGGCTGGTCATTCATTCGGTATTATCTGCTAATCTCTCCTATCTCTTCTCTTTATCCCAGTTTTCTTCCATCCATTATTCCCTCCTAATTATCATCATTTGCTACACGAGTCTACTCTACTTGTGCTCAGTTCTCATTCGGTTATTAGGTATACTCGTTTCTCTCTCATTTTACACCTTTCATCTTTATTACGCCTTTGCATGTACTATTCCACCTATCACACCCGCCTCTACACACAGTTCTTTCACCATTGTCACCCTCCTCCACACACACTGTTCCTCCACCATTATCACCCTCCTCCACACACACTGTTCTCCACCATTATCACCCTCCTCCACACACACTGTTCCTCCACCATTATCACCCTCCTCCACACACACTGTTCCTCCACCATTATCACCCTCCTCCACACACACACTGTTCCTCCACTATTATCACCAGCCCCATGACTCGGGTACACAAGGGGGCCTCTCTCTTATCCTGAGTAAACAACCTTATCTGCCAGACCAATAAACGCATCACTCATATCCACGACCATAACACACACACACACAAACACGAGATAAAATTTAATATTTTCCTTCACTCATCGTTATCATTATTCGCAGTGTTATTAATTATTTACATACAATGGCAGGAGTTACAAACAGCCATCCATCCACTCAAACGCTAGAGATTACGCTACTACCCCCACCATTGTACACCTGACCATGAGCTGTATTAAAACCTAAGTTAACACAATATAATGTAACGATCACATGAAGATTAGGAACCTCAGCTTATTTCACCTAATGAGTAAACACCTTATCATTATTATTACAATCAAATCATTATTATCATTATTTATCACTCATTCTTTATCATCTTGTTAGGCTAATCACCATATACTGACCTTGGCTATTATCACTACCACCAAGACACGGCTAAAGCAACTACCGTATTAACAGTCCCTGGCCGTTTTCTCGTTACATACTGAAGGAATTTCGCCAGTCACATCATCGTCATTATTAGTCAACAGCTACACGGGACTTAACGACCTCGTTCATTAAGGACCATAGTTAGTAGAGCCAGGTATACCTTGTTGACCCGGATGTGGTGTAGTACTGAGAAAGTTAATGATGTCTTCTAGAGTGCAAGAACTTTTCACAATATTAACCCTTAAATTTCCTATAGTGAGAGGACTTATTAATACCAATCTATAAAACTTCCTATAGTGCGATAACTTTCAATAATGTCTGTTAATCTAAATCAGAGAGAGGAAGAGCGTACCGTTGCCAATTGTCTTGAAGCTAAGGCGTGATCACACTACTATAGCGGATTTGTCACGCCCCTACATTCTGCAACATCACGTAACACCTTGTAACACCAGGAGATAAGATGTACTTTGTAACATCTGTCATAAAAGTACATAAGAGATACCCTTTACCGCATGTAACACCAGGGAAGACACACTTTGTAACACCTGATATAACAATACATGAAACAAAATGCTACTAAATAAAATAGTACTAGCGTGTAAACAAAGATCTGACTGTCACAATACCAACAGAAGCAACCAAAGGTCATACATACAATATATAATCCGGGGCGGTAATATAATTTGCCACTTCAACCTGGTAAGAGAGGCGGCACAGTAATGCAGTATATTAGCGATGAATCCCCAAGAAGCTATCATAAGTTCTGGTACGGTTCCGGGTTCACGATACGGGATATAAACCCATAAAACTGGAAAATCTGATCAAATTTACGAGTTGAGAACGTGACAACACCAAAGTCGGAGGTCAGCCACTTGAACACGGCCTGTTGGCTCCCAATGGTGGTCAAACACCCAAGCACTCAATGACACGAGTAAACAATGTGTTAAATAAGTCTTGCACAACATGAGGAAGAAGGGAACAAAAGCTCTCCACTCGACCATTACAAAAGCTCCCGGATCCTTTCTCGTGTTAACTTCCGTGTACTGACAGACCAAACACCACAACAACGAACCCCCACTTCATTGGTTTTTCCTGAGATGTGAACAAGCACGATCTTTGTTTAACGAGATATTCAACTCTACACTGAGTATCTGGCAAATATATTTTTTTCATGGGAGTAAACAACGTATAACATCTTCAGTAATTCTTAAAAATAATCTAATGTAGAAATTTACTGAGGTAAATCGGGTGCTTCAAGGCCTTTGTCACCGAAGCACCTAATCAACAATGTAAACATATTTTCAGTAATTCACTATGGGAGGATAATTAAGTGTGCATCTAAGTATGGCAACAAATGTAATTTCTCGGAATATGAAGAACCCATCAAGATACATCACATCATGTCTCCCATACATAAACACAACCTTATCTAACTTATACACATCGATCTGTAATCCTCCAGCTGCTGTGGCCAAACCTCCCGTTTCTTTACTGTCGTCATGGTCGGTAATCAGCTGTTATTATCCCCCCTTGAACCTCAGTTACTGGTGCATCTCCCCTTGAGTGTGGAGAGACACCTGCAACTTACCTGCTGTGACAATATGAAGTGAGATTGTGTGCGTGTCTGTGCCATCACTTACTTAAAAGACCAAGAACCGAAATAATTACCGTTTTGTAAGTGGAATAATCGCGGCTGTTTTTATGAGCAGAATATTGAAGTGCACGTTCACGCACTGGGTATAAACTTAACCTACGTGTATGTGTAATCTTGCATGCACGTTTACAGTCCTGTACACACGCATGCATACCCAAATGTGTATAAATGTGCATCTATGCTGGTGAGCGTGTGTGTGCGAGGCCTGAATTGAGGTGTGCGCAGTGATCGAAATCAGCGGTCGTCTTTGAAAAGCAGATTTTCTCTGATAACTTGAAGTACCGCTAACATGTCTACACAGGAATGCTTACTAATACATAGAACTATAGTAACCTAAAGGCAGAAAACACACAATTGAACCAAGTTAATGTGTCTAAACGGGTAAACAATAACTCCTATTTAATTTGCTTTGACAAACTCTAAGCAAAATATTCCAAAACTGTTTTCTTTTAATATTTTCCTCCTTAATATTTTCCTTATGATAAAAACAAAACCCCCGTCTTCATAACACTGAAAACCCAAGTACTCCCAAAATGCAGCTCACCACCGTAATAACGACCCTGTGAACTCAAGCGGGCAAAACCCAACGCTAATTACTCATGAGGTGACATTTGCATAGCCTACCCTAGAGCGCTCTCTTACCATCTCAACCACCACCCATCTTACCTGTCGTAAATCTCTGTTTATGAGCAACACGTCCGTCACGCTGCTGCTCCTGCTTCAGCTTTCATGAGACAAAAACAAAGACAGGCCCTACCAGTATTACTCAGTCACCTTCTACCAAGATTCCAATCACATAACAATCATGAGGCAGCAACCAGAAGGCATCTCTACTGCTCCTACCATCACGTGACTAAAGAATGGCTCTAAGATGAAACTTAAACAGTAAACTACCAGCACAGTCCAATATAGTAATCAGAGCACATCTTTGTATTGGTTAACAAACAAAAACAAAAGACAGACGGTGTAGGACGTAGGTTATGAAGAATTAAATAACTATTAAAATTCCCGAGGACCTTCTCTTTAAAATATACGGTAATATATAATAAATACAACACCATTACATAAATAAAATAAATACAAGAATATCGATCAAATTCCACCCTAAAACACGTGTATTAACCCCAACTGTTGTATTTTGGTGTCTGACGTGTGTTGTGTACAGACCTTAGTTGCTTAAGCATATAAACACAAAGAAGACCATGGAGCTCCTAGGGTGAGGAATAAGAGGGAAAACAAGAAAGCAACAGATATCGTTTGGCTACACCATCAGACACGTCTTACAAAACACTATTGTAACCTATGATAGTCATCCGCCACTTCCCCTCTCGTTTTTCTGCACTCTAACATTTATGTACTGTACACAGAACTAGTAAAATAAATAAACAAATGTATAAGCAGTACACGATGTGCCCTTCAATTGTTTTTTCAAATGCGTGATGAACTCGGGGGAAGCAATAACGGTAATGCGTCTGCGGTAGAGGAAAAGGTTTACTAAATACTTAACCAGAGTCAACAAGTGTCAAACATACTGCTTACAATTACCTATTTTACATGTGAAGCCGTAGTTCTAACCAGGAAGTATACGCTTGTGTTTTAAGACTGAAGGTATACAGACAAACACTACTACTACAATACCCATGACCCTTCCATTAAGGATGACGGGCCATAAAATCAACGAGAAACACATGGGGGAACTTGGCTAATTTCTTTGATGGGGACGACACACGACACAAACAACAAATTCTACTAAAGCCGATAACAAACATCAGCGACGCCATGTTTTTAATATACTCTAGGACAGACCTACACTGTATAATATGTCTAATGTTTACTGGAGGCAACACCCCATGGTCAAGGTTAACATTAGACTAATTAATTATGTTACCTGAGATAATACTTCACAGGCTACACAAGCTCTATATAATAAGCTTAAAACTAATCTACTTAAAATGGGCTATATATATATATATATATATATATATATATATATATATATATATATATATATATATATATATATATATTATATATTAGGCTTAGACTTGTCTACATATAATAGGCTAAAACCTGAGGGCAAATCTATATTCGATGGACCACACCTCAAGGCTACATTAACTCCGACATCTAATATACTATAGGACTAGGAGTGTCTGTCTGTCTGTCTGTTCTGGGCAGCCGAAACGGCACAATCGTTTTTTATCAAACTTGGTGGAAAAATCGCAAAAAATTCGTAAAGTGGAACAAACCTGGTCCCATGTCGATGGTTTCTTTAGGAAGGCATTAATTAACCATTTTATTTACGATGGAAAACGATGCAAATCTACGGACTTGGTGCACCCTCATTCACTGTACGCTAGCCAAGCACGAGCGTTCAAACTTTCACTAGGCACGAACGTGCCCGCGATCACTTGTGAGATTCTATGGGTGAAATCAGCCACGACGAAACATCTTTATCGACTACATTCACCCATAGGTTACCTCCCGCCATAGCACTCCGCCCTCCACGTGGGGTTAATACAAGACCACAAGACCTCTCTTTAATTCCCGATTGGTAATTCCATAGACGGTTAGGTTTATTATTGATAAATTCACGGATGACTCGATGGCGCCTGATCATTTTAGATACCCGGTAGAAAACTTGGGCGTGTCACGGTGTTCATTAGGTAAGCAGCTCGAAGAAATTATATATTTTAACTTGGTTTCGATACGCATCGCTTCAGTGAGCTTTCGGTGAAGTCTGCTTTTACAAGTTTCAATATTGACTAGTCACTAAATTGAGTTGACATTTAGCAGCCACTTTCGAAGGAGACTCGTTCAGTTTTTACGATGACTACCAGAATAGAAGTACTGTACACTCAATAGGTACTAATTTGTTTATCACATCATCACATCACATCATCAGTAATCATATTTGTCTAGACTTTCGAATTAAAATAACTCTTATAATGAATATCACATTTAGCAAAAACTAAAGACTCGTATAATAAATGTCACATCTATTCGATTTTCCTCTTTGAAAGCGACGTTTTTAATGTACGAGTACGAAGTCTTTAGTTAAGAGGTGAAAGAAGATTATTAGGGGTTGAGGGAAAAGTGGTGAAACTGAAATACAGTAGGAGTAGAAAGAATCTGGGCTCAACCAGATCGCTTCATCTTTCTTATTGGTGTTTTATCTTTGTTCTGCTCCCTTGGGTCGTCAGACCTTTGTATTAATATTGGTTTATTTATATAATGCTGCTTACGTTTTTAATCAACAAACGGCCAGCAGCCGTAGCCACCTTCAGCAGCCCACTATACACTCCGTAACTTCCAGCATTCCGAAATTTCACCAAATAATCATGTCATTTAAACCGCCATTTTCACTTCCAGGAGTTGGTCTTGGTAATGTACTAACCTTAATCACTGTATCGGGTTTAGTTCCGCGTGATGCTTTGAAAGTTTCTGCGTCACCACCCGCTGTCGCTGAGGAATTTTCCAGAGAAACGTTCATATTCCTTATCACAGCTAAATTCACTAACTATCATAATTGGTTTTCTTTTATTGGATGTACACGGGCTGCGGAGTTTGGTATCATTAACATATACTTAACACACGGATTCAAAGTCACGTTTAAGTCCTAATATGAATTGCTACAGTTCTTATACCCGCCATAACATGATTAATTTTCATATTATCATTAATGGAGAGAACGGAGGACAATTCACAAAATGAGAATGGAAATATGAATGACATTACCAGGCTATAATGGTGATAAAACTAATTCCGTCATCCTATATCCTCAGAGACAAGGGGAAAAAACCTAACAGGGATACACGTCCGGTGCCCACGTAAGCAGATCCGGAAGGAGTGGGCTAGAGGGCTCCGGGTACTATGCGGACGTTACCGCCGTGATAAATGCCACTTCCAAATGGCCCCGCCCTAACCTACTCTATTGTACAGCCACGGGGACTGGTTCCTGGTACTTTAAAACCACGCCCATTTTCATAACATTTGTGGGCGTGGTTTTACAATACGTATGTTAAATCCTACTACGCCTCTTCAATGTTAAGTTTGTTTTAACACACTCGTCTCAATGTCACCACCACCCCCACTTCCGTTTGGATTACAATACCACACCTTGTTTTTCTACTCCGTTTTGTACCTGCCCATTGCGTGTTTGTTTTTTACGATATATAACCCCAGTTTCACTCTATCCACAACACAGTTCTGGATACATTTCCTATGTTCGCACAAATTGTTGGTAAGGCTGGGAACACCATTTACCTCCCGGACATAAACTCATTAGTAGTGAGAATACGAATCGACAGCACCTAGTTCTACATTACAAGCAGCCGCATAATAAATAACGGTTAATGGGAAGAAAAAAAGCTACATTCTTCTCAATAAATTATTAAAATTGTGTCATATACCAAGTCTTAGGCTGGGGGTTTAATGACCCCAGTGGTTCAAGCACCGGAATCTTACAAAACAACAATCACCACCACCATCATATATGATAATTACAATTGTCTTTATCTCCTCTCAATAATAACAGGAATACCAAGCTATTTTCCGACAAATATCCATACAAATTCAAACAGAGAACAATAACCGAGACCTCACTCTTCCCCCCACTCTGGTTGGTACCCGCCTGGACGCTCCGCCCTACTTTTATACGTCCAGTGCTGCTAACGAGTCACACTTACGGGGCCATGATGATGATGATCGTGCAACTGTCTGTTTTCTTGTTCCTTGCTGAATCACGTGCTCAGCTCTCCAGTCATCGGCACCATTTCCCCGGTCGACACCTCAATCAGCCATTGTTTACGTGATTTCTGACAGGAAAGCACCACCTCTCGAATATACTGGGGTTAGTTGGAGTCGATTGGGCCAGGGTGAGGTCACGTGTGTATGATAAAAGCTAGAGTTTGCCACATATGCGAAAGAACTGTGGTGTCTGGCTCGTGTTAAGTAAGGCCCGGGTTATCAGACATCCACTTGAATGCTACCGGTTTAACAATTATACACGTTCTCGTTCTCTACCACACATATTAAAACAACATTGGCGAGATTATAGATAAAATAGCACCGTGCGTCACCAGATAATCTAAAAGTAGCCCACGCACACCCCAAACACAGTTCTTCAGCTCATCTACCCAAACGCACCCATAGACCCTCCCAATGCGAGCCGCAAGATCGGTTTCACATCCAGGCAGCACCTATGTATACGTACACGCATCCATTGATCACCCTAAGCGCTCGTGTTTAGGGTCTCACTTTCACACAGCCACAGAAGGTGACCCAAGCCCGGTGCTCCCACTTTCTCGGTGGCGGCATCCACGACCAACCAGCCATGGGTGGTGGCCAACCTCACCCAGAAATAGTCACTAGGCGGGTTCCATAAGTTTCACACGCTAGACAAGCTTTCATAAGATGGATATTTATTCATTCATCTCTTCGTGACGAGATACAAAGTACGGAAGTAAGGTAGTATTAATTTTTCAGTCCCCTCATCAACACTGATTCATACTCTCCTTGATTTTAAGTATTCAATACTCACCGACTGACCCAGGCTACCAGAAACACATGAATTATAAGTCAACAAAACTTCATTAACAACCATCCAAACGAGTGTAGTCGACATAACATTAGGAAAACAGTGACCACATCTACTAGTATGTGAATCCCATTGACAGAAGAGCACGAGGACGACACCCGATGAGGTAAACCCAGACTGCCAGACATGGCCACCACCACGTCGACGACTCTCACAAGGGCGAGAAAGAGAAGCTGCAGGATGCCCGTGGCCATCAGCAGTTGTCTCACACACACACACACACACACACATGACCGTCTGGGCACCTAACTAGACATTAGTAGTCTCCTCACGGTCCGCCGCACGAAAGTGGTACTGTGCTAGGCTACCTGCTCGACACAGCATTGAACTCCCCATGAATTGTATGAATATATAAACCTGTATATACAGTAACAGAGTTAGGTAGTCTCTGGGGAGGTAAATGATAAAACACCAATAATAAACATCTAACCACAAGGTATTAATGTCTGTTCCTATCCGCCGGTGGACAAGTTTGTCTGAATGAAATAATCAATGAAAATGAGGCAAAGTTCACAAGTTCCGGCAGCGGTATAATTTCACGGTGAATCGCTTGAACGTAGATGTAAAATTCCTTGTTGGTACCTTTCATTATTTTTTTGGAGGAACATCTGAAGATTTAGTTAACGTTCATCTGACTTGACATTAATAATTACAAACAAGATGGAGGAGTCCTACAGGGGCATTTATTTCGCCCTGAATTAACGTAGAACATTATATCATTGAGGTAATTACTGTATAGTCATTCTATTTTGAAGCCAATATCTCAAGGTAGGCCGATTTATTCTCCAGTGTGACATAATAAAAATATAATTTTTTTGTAAGCCACACAGCAATCTCCAATTGGTATTCCCAAACAATGTTTCCTTATTGACAAAACACACTCCAGTATCTTGTCTAACTGATTAACAATTACAATTCTGGCTCTTGTATTCCAATCAGGGAGTTACAAGGGCACCAGTGTGATCCAATACCCAACCAATCTGCTCATGTCGATGGCGCCATACCGGAGCCTAACACAAAGAGAAGATAATGAACCGTGGAAATTTATCCCCGTCCGCTCCAACCACTTACCTACAAGACCCTACACACAGCCTAGCACGCCCTTACCCCAACCACATCACCAAACCCTCAGACCAAACAGTCTTGGGTTCATCAAAAACACGTTAGATTTTATACTGAGTGACCATATGGTGGGGGGGCCTTCTACCCACGCCACGAAGGTTAGCCTACCTCTAGCTAAGACGAGCCACACCACGAAGATAGCCTGTGCCCCTCGCCCACGCCCTAACTGATGGGTGTACTAGAAGGGCCGTAGCCTCACTGATGGTGGTTGTGGTTACTAGCAAAAGGTTCAAGGCTAATCACCTGTTACGCCAGGTATATCATTATGTTCCTACCCATCACAATAAGACACGTCATTCATTAAACATGAACGAATTTCAACACTACGAAATCCCAAACAAAGAGCAGTACTGATTTGTATGGCTGGCAGTGTGTAGATGGAACCCGACAGGCGCAGTGACTCCCTGTGTGGGCAAGAAAGAGGTCGAACGGCTGGTTACTCAAAGAAATCGAGAAAGTAGCCAGGAAAAACGTACGAGGGAAAATTTTTACCGTTTGTTGATTAAAAAAAAAAGAAAAAAGTTTCTAAATGGAAACACTAGACTACAGTACCATACACATGTTAAATGACGAGTGTAAAGAAACAAAAATAATAATACATTACTAATACGTGTTAAAATAAATAAACAGTATAGGTTTCTATTATAAACAAACACACACACATACAAACGAGTGTATATATAGACTAAAATTGAGAAAGTGGGTTGTCCACTCTACTCGCTCTCACTACGTCTTTACCCTCACTTACGAGTTTGTCAGCTAAAAGTGACACACAGATGGATTAAACGATCAAAAGTCACAGTACTTTAAACCTCCTTCACCAGTGGCTATTGAGTAGTGTTTTTCTTGATAAGTTATAATCTATCCGGATTTCTTAAAGAATCTCCACCACAGCTTATTCCACCTAAAGATTAACCACCCTAACACTATCTGGGGGAGGGGGGAGGGTGAGGTTAGGATGGTTAATCTTTATGTAAATTAAGCTGGGGTGGTGTTTCTTCAGGTGATTCATCTACTCTGTGTTTACATTTGAAGCTGATGTAAGGCTTTCTACCAGGGCCAATTAATTACTGTGTTAAGCCCAGATCTTGAAAGTGTCCAACACATACAACTTTCCAAATAACACAAGACCTGGAGACTTTTCAAATATTATTAACAATTCACTACTACACCTTTTGCTGGATATTCGGCACAAAAGCCCAAAGCTGGAAGATGCTGCTTTCAAAACTCAAGACAATAGACACTGACCTAAATAAATATAGTAAATAATACGTCCAAGATCTCACTCAACAACTTTTAAACAATTTCCAAGAGATTCGCCGGTAATGATAACAAAAAGTGGCGGCGGTGTACTGGAAACTGTGACCTCTGAGGAAAAGACCAGGAAATGATTCATCCTGGTGGATTAATCTAGTATAGAGCAGTGACTCATAAAGGTCAGCGACGAATGAGGGGAGTGAGAGATTAGGTATATAATGATGAAACAAGCACAAGTTGGTAATGAGAGAGAGAACAGCAGCTGCAGCCTCCACTAACGCTAAGAAACTTTCCCAGTAGGTATGACCAACAAACCCCTAGCAAAACACATACAATATAATCAGCGAAAGAAATAAACACGTACACAATTTTCACCATTGTTCACTGAGAACGTGCCAGCGATCAACAATTAAGAAGAACGTGAGGAACAAAATGTGAAGACACAAGCACGTGCAGGATGAGTGGCGGCAGTGATGAGTAAGTGATGCTTGACAACACACCTAAGCCAATCTCTGACTACATCACAGTGAAAAGCACGAACTCGACATAAATAGCAACGAAGGAAGCACAATAAATATCGATATCAACAATGGGATGACAGCAGCCAAGCCCACACATCAGCAGTATTGGTGGGACTGCAAGGAAGGAGGAGACGGTGGCAGCAGTGGTAGGGCGCCCCAGTCCCCGCTACCCACCAATGCCAACCACCACCACCTCGGCGCCCCACTTCTACAGATTTCACTTTTTACGTCTAGGGCAACAACCTGCGTGCGGGGGGATGGGGATAGGGGGTCGCTGTGAGTGTTATTGGTGGTGGTGGCGCTGATAACTAGTGTAGATAGCGTTGGTTATATGCTTCAGGAACTACCCAGATGTGTGTGTGTGTGTGTGTATAAAAGGGTTGTGGTAGGGGGCAGGTGGCATTGTTGAAGCTGATGATGGTATTCCTTGTGGTAGTGGGAGGCGAGTGTCCTGGTAGTCGAGTGAATTTGCCCAGAAATTTTACCAGACAGCAACAAAAAGAAACTAACTTAAACCTTAACACTCAAAACAACCACGATAGCTGCTGCAGTGGTAGTAAAATGAAGACATGGAGACACGCGAACACACCTCCGGCTCACACTGTTCCTAAACCAAATTGAAAACAAAAAAAAGCTAAAATACCAAAATAATAACAATAATACAAATACAGAAAATAAATCCAAAATTCAACCTTGAAAATCCACCAAGTCATTAAAAATAATCCAGGATAATCCAATGTCTAAAAGCAAAAAATTCAAGCTGATAAAACAGTACCATTAAGTCGATAAGATAAGTAAATTAAGAACAAGAGTTATGATGACACTGGAATAATCGCGCCAATAACGATATAATCTGTTCGAGCCAAACCCCACACAACAATGAGGAGCCATTAAAAGGTACTAACACAATATATACATTAATACACGTTACCTACAAGAGATGGTTCGTGCGTGTGTGTGTGTGGTGACGATTGCGGTTAACTTGGTATTAGTGATTGCCTTTTCTATTACTGATGGTCTGTTTCTTTCTGTCTTTCTTTCTAGGATGGTGTTGTCACTCGTTGAGAAATTGGATGTTAACTGTTGATTGCAATAGTAATAGGTTCCGATTTTGTTAGTGGTAATGGCAAAGTTATGATGTTAACAATGGTAACTGCCCTAAAATATGTGCACGATGGTAATGTTGTTAAGACGATTACGGCACGTTCATAATGGCAAAAGCATTACTCTAATACATACGAATACTTGAGGTAGGAGTAACCGCAGTGATATGAATGGGTGGTGAATCGATTGGCTATGACACTTTTTGCCGTGTGAAACAATTGTGTTACGGCTGCAGCAAAAACGAGACAGTGAAAGCGAAAACAATCCTGGCCATTCGGTCATGCAGTCCGTAACTTAATATGGCACTGTACTAGTTGTAACTAAACACGGCAAGAATCAATGGAATGGACCAAGACGCCAAGTTTGAATTTACTAAGTTTCTGTCCACTAATTTTTCCCTGGGTGGTGGTACATGAATTTATCAAAAAAATTAAGCGTTTTTCTAGTGCAATTTTTGGACATTAAAATTTTTTGTGTTATTTTTTTATCTTTCGTTATCATGTCAAATACGTTCGTAAGTACGTATCCAGTTACGAGAAAAATTCAACGTCCAACTTTTGAATATCTAAACCCCAGGAAATTTTATCCTTGCCCTTTTTCATTTTCTAATCAACACCAACTAGGCTACGAGAAATCACCAATTCGCTTATGCTGATTTCTTTTAACTTTCCTTTTCCTAAATCAGCGTCGTTAAAGGTCAGCAACAAGTCACCTGTCTACCTACTTCCAAGTCGCCAGGTGCTCTGAGACGCTTAGGAACAGGTGATACGAGTCCCTGTAACTTCCTTGACGAGGCTGCACCAACTTCTCCTGCACCCCAGACAACATTTCTTGGCCTTGCACTTCACTGACGTGTCAAGCTTGTTTTGTCTGGCAGGTCTGGACAGGAGGAGAACGCTTTCACCGATCTAGTTGAAAGCGTGAACTGCCCCCTAAGAGTAACAACTGGTTAAGGCTCGTTTAATGAGGGATGAAATTTAAAAGAACATGAGATATACAGCCAGCTACACTGTCTCCTCCAGACGCTTGTGCCGTAAAAAAAGGTTTTGGCCAAGAAAGACGAGAAATGCTTGCCTAGACAGCGAATAAAAACTGACTTATTTTTACCTTTCCCAGACTTTACCAGGAAATGGTTTCATATTACCACCTCCCCATTTACTATCACATTCAAGTTAAATTACATTATTTTGTTAAACACGCTGCTCTATTTGCACTGTATATAAAAGTCATCACGGATCGGATATTTAATTTTTCTGAATACCTGAAACGAAAATTAAATTATACCACACAGTTATTCTCAAGTTATTTCTTATTCTAATCAAACTCCGTATAATTCCATAAACTTTCTCTCTCTTCTCTCCTTCTATCTTATTCCCTCCCCTCCTTTCTCTCTTCCTTCCACTCTCTATCGCTCTTTTGGTTCTTACACTATAAAAAAGAAATACAAAAACACACACCCGTACTTACAAACATTTACACAATAACATCAAGTTCACATTATCTTGCCATAATACTTCAGGGGTTTCTACTTATCTCTCTTATAATCTGTAAAAAAAAAAAAGTCCTACACACTATCACCTACTAAGCGAAACGATAACCCACCTTAACTATTTATTTAATTATTCAACAAAACCCGAGTAAATTTTCAGGAACTTTCACCATCTGAGTCTGGCCGATAAACCAAACGCCCTTCCCTTATCTGGAGGTTTACAGTGAACACAAAAAACACACAGAGGGGTCTGGCGTAATGTGACACTACAGAGGGAGACGGGGTTAAGGGTCAGCCATCCACCAGCTTTGTTGATATCGCCAGCTGTGTTGTTGCACCAGCCAGTTTGTTTACTTCTGCAGCGCGCGCGGGTCATGAGGTGATAACTGGGGGGGGCTGGTGAGTATATGGTACCGGTATACAAGGGAACATCCGGAATGGAACACAGATTTACATTATTTTTGCCTTCAGACATGACACCACTTTTATTTAACACAAACCACAGTACAAAGTTCAGACGTTAAGCATAAAGTATTCCACAGAGTTTTTAAAGGATTTCGTCACTGATGAACGGGGGGGGGGGGATATCAACTCGCCCACACAGAAACGTCTGAATGGAATCGTGAAAAATACGGTTCAAGATGTACAATGATCACACATCATGAATAATACACTTAGGCCTACATTGTGAAGAAGGGTGAGTGGGAGAGTGGTGTCGGGCGTGGGCGGTGTCGTTAGGTAGAAGTGGCGTCGGGTGTAGGAGGGGCTGGATAGAAGTGTAATTATTAGTAATTAGAAGTGAGAAGGGTGTGTGTGTTGGTGCAGAGATGAGAGGGTGCAGGTGTTGTAGAACAGAAAGGGTTGCCGATGGTGTACTACTACGGCGGGTGTGGGCGGTGTAGCACTGAGACAGGGGGTGTGGGTCGGCTCTCAGGAAAACACGGGCGGGTGGGCGGGAATAATAAGGGTTGATGTATGCACAGCCACGAGAGCTTGTTACCCAAAGAAGGCTCACCCGTGACCCCTGCCACAAACACCTAAAACACACACACACACAAACATAAATTACACACACAGCACAAAAACCTACATATGCACATACACGTAACCAACCCACATACCCTAACCATCACTATCCATAAGACACCCAAACACTTATTCTTCCCCTCCTCTCCACACTACGAAGCCCTGTCACTACCAAAAACAACACACAACAAACTGTCAAAACACTACTGCCATCAACAACAGACACGTCATGTTAACAAGACTGACCGAGAATTTATCTGGGGATGATTTAAACCCACGCTTGAAATCCAATCCCTTCCTTGCGAAAAGTATACTCCAGTTAGTCAAGAACAGGCGCTCACAGGAATCACTAAGAGCAAGCAAAGATATATAACGAAGCACGTCTTCAGTATCGAGGCAGAAATCTGTTGCGAATACTGGCGCGGTATCCCCCCTCCCTCTAGACACCCCTTGACCTGTACTTAAGTACCCCATCGAGGTGCTCCTCCACCTCCTCTAACACCCAGTATACAGCCACTCAAGCTCGTTATCCTCTTCACCTCAGGTACCACAGTATTTCCGGCATCTTAGCTCCTTTTCCCACTCCAGGTATAACCTTTTTAGAAGTCACTCGCTTAATATATTACTTCCCTAATGTGCTTATAATCAGTATTATCTCGTAATATTAACTAGCTTGATGTAACGATCCAAATATCCAAATTATAACCAAAGCACTAGATAGGCCAAGGACTGTGATTATAATTCCTAGTACTTTTCTATTGTCTCTGGATTCGCTATATACTTTTACCTTCACAATATACTGGTATTCGCCGACTCTACCTCACAATAAAAACTATCCACTTACTAACCCACTACTCCTGTACCCCCGCCTCCTCAGTGTTCTTGACCCCAGGTTACCACACGCCAAGAGCACCTCCCATCGTCCCTTCAGTGCCACTTGACTCCATCTTCCTTCCTCCACACCTGAGGTCATTAAGTAAAATCCTTGACCGTCGACACCTGCAACCTTTAACAGACCCGCTAATGACCCACGGAGCTTCTCTGACCACCACCACCACCACTAACGACACTACTACGGAATCCATAACCGCCATCATAACTACAGTCACCTTAACCAGCACTTTTAACCACCACCATCACAATACTACCAGGTCACCACAAGCACAAATACTATTAAGTACGTCCACAAGTAATACTACCACGTACAGTATGTCCACAACCACAGTCACTAAGACAACCACCTTCACCACCAACACCCTGATCAAAACCAGCTTCCCGCCGCACCTACATATTCTGTCGACAACGCCCAGCATATACAGTATACGTGTCTTCTCAGGCAGTCGGTTATACTCCAGCTCTGTTTCTTTCCCGCTCCTCCATACTTCAGTGACTTGTATCGTCTTCCGGCTCCAACTGATGTCACCATTTTTAACACTAAATATATATAAAGGGTTCTTGTAAGACTACACGTTAATACACTTTCTCGTCTATGTAAAAATAAATCAATAAAAAGTTACCATCATAAAATACAGTAACTTTTTTACTTGTATAATGATAATACTTAACAAGATAGAGTATATTCAAGAAGCAACATAAGCGGAGCTGAAATAAATGCATAGCAAAACATACAGAAGAAAACAACAAACAAATGAAACAAAGGGAGTGAACAGAAAGACTGAGAAAAAGCGACGAATCAAACAAGAGGAGAGTTTCAAAGGCAGAGGCACAATGGCCGCCGGCGGGAAAGGTTGGCTTCCAAAGACGAGGCCACACAACAGATAGCGTCTCCTGGTAACACAATACTACTTGGCTGGGTGCCGAGTATACTGTACTGTAGGTTCAAAACCTTTGCACCATGAATTTTCTGACAAAAACACAGAGTAGACAACACGAATGAAAACCAACCGATCTTATTACGCTGGTTAATCAAATTTGGTTAAATCGGTTACATTATATTAGTTTAGGTGAGTTAGGTTAAGAATTCAATACCTGTACATTTAGAACATGGAACATGACATTCACAAAAACAGTGAAAGCTAAATTTTGTGTTAATCTTGAATGAACAAAAAAGTACAGTTAAATATTCGAAAGCACTGGACATAAAAGCTAAATTACAGTCAGCTCTTACCACTCACTGAAATCAGCTCCTATTCACAAGCCACACACTTAAACTGGCTCCGCTCACTAGACTCCCAATAAATACGTAATCAGTGATTGTGAAAGTCGCCATTTCGGAAGTAAACCAAACTGTGATTGACGTATGGCAACATGGACGCTGAGCCAGGGTTAGGCAGTGTAGTGGGAACTGTTCTCTCCCTCACCTGATCATCGCACTAATGTGATAAAACTCTCAGTTACTACTACAACTTTTAGTGTCATAACAATGGTGGTGTAGAAATGGCCAATAAATACAAAAAAAAATCTTACCTCAGAAGAAAAAATAACGCCCATTTGGCCTGGTCTGGACAGGCACAGTACGGGCGCGCTTTGAAGTTGACCAAACGAGCCCTAAAAAATAATTTTATATCCTCACCAACTCTCGCGAAAATTTAATTCAATACAATAATCTAAAGTTCCAGTAAAAACAGTTTGGGTGGTCTCAGTGTGGTAATTGGTCACATCATCTCATCAGCAGTACAAAAAAAGCCTTCCTTTGATACTAACGGCGATGTATAACAGTTCACTTCGCTACGATACTTCTTACTGATAAAAACAAAAGTTGAGTGTTCTTACTTACAAAAAATATATATAAATATTTCACCTAGCTACTCCAGTTAAGCAGCTCCCATAAAACCATCACGAGATCACCCTCAACTTTCTACTGCCACAACAAAAGCGAAGTTGACCGGCAAGTACCCAACCCAAACTTATTAAAAAAAGAAGTGGCAACTATGAGTCACCTTGGCTGGCTACACTGACATCACACGCATCGATGTTCGCTACAAACGCCTGTAAAATGACCGAGATGACTGCGTATACATAAGATAAACAACTATTACTAAAAATAACAAGTGATTCGACCAGACGAGCCAAGCAGACAACACTATATAGCCGCTTTTCCTATGTGACGCCACCATATGACAAGTTAAGACTGATTCTGGCCGGTCAGTTTTCTACTGGGTAATTACTAGTAAACATAGTAAACATATAAGCCATAACAAAGATGTCGAAATATATAAGCAGACAGAATGCAGGCACTAAAAATAGAAAAATGACTCACCCAGCGAGACTGACGAAAGTATATGATTGGTGTCGTGTGAATACGTAATGAATAACCTTCAAGCCACATCTCAAGACCGCGCGCGCACACACACACACACACACACACACACACGTTTCAGTACACACATACATACGCACACATCATGGAAGACACATATAATACATAAATACATTAGAAGATAAAATTCTAAAGTACCTGTAGCAATGGATAGTTAAATACATGGAATTTAATAGCAGTTTTGCTATGTATAATAAAGAAAACTATTTAAAGACCGACATACACACATCCGAACAGTACCACCACGACCAGGAAGAAAGACAGTCAAGTTGATAGACACGAGACACACGTGGACAGACAGGCAAGCAGACAAGACAGCTGCGCGGGGCACCCTGAACCAGCCCGCCTCTCCCCCAGCACGCCCTACTTTTCAAGTTTTCACTCCCTGCTGCCCGCCGACCACCAAACAAAGACTACCCCACCTCCCTACCCCCGCTGCTACCCTGCCTCCACCTGCCCACGCCTCTTATACCCTGCTACTAGACAAGCCCATGCCTCTTATGCCCTGCCCACGGCCCCTACCTGCCCCACCAGTTCACATCTCTTACCCTGCCCCCTCAACCCACGCATGTTACTCTTGCTCAACTCCAACAGTGGGCAACGTATAATGGCCCATGTTTAAAAACTGTCACAACAAAACGTTAAATATTTTCTTAAGTAAAACAAGTCGTCAATAACACTTTACATAAATAAGATATAACGATACACGTAAATAAATATGTAGAATTACAATTAATTATCCGCAGCAAGTTTAAAAAAATTATGATGGTTATAACTGAAAACTTGGCCGAAGCCTAAAATATAGGTACAATCAAGACAAAAATTTTCCAAATCTTGAGAAATCATTTTACGATACTCGATTACCTGACAAATCTGTTATGAGGAAATAACTGGGCTCAGTAGTTCCAGGCGAATGAGACCTTAAACAACCCAGTAGATTTAGACGTGCGATAATATAATTCAAGCTTAGTAGATGCACGAAAAACTACGAAAGATGCTGTAACGGGGGGCATATATTTTTTATTGGTTCTATTAGTAACGGGGTACGAGTTATGATTAATTCCCTGCTTAATTCTATAGTGGCTATTTGGTACCGACTAATCGTAGAACAATTAGATGTCTGACAGGCGCTGTAAACACAAAACCAAACCTGTGCCTTTCTGAGGGAACGGTGTAGACACTGTAGAGAGAGGCTCATAGGGGGTTAAATATGGATGGCCCCTTATGCTACAATGCCAACCTGGGTAACTGAGAAACTAAAATAAGGTGTGGAAAACCATGGCATTACAACGTAAATATCAACAAAGTGCATTAGTTTCACTCCATTCATTACAAGTAAGTTTCTATCATAAATACGGAACTATGTCAGTACTGTGCAAGGAACACCGTCCTTTTTAATGTATTTGACTAGAGCATTTGTAGAAGAAAGTAGTATTACACAGCCTTCTAACACAGGTAAACCCCCTATACACTTTGCTGTCACAAAATATAATTAAACAAAGGCTTATTGATAACAAACTGCTATATAAAAACATATCCAATAATACTCAAAACCCAAGTACAGTATACACATATTAACCCTAAAAAAATACAATAACTATATACCACATGCATATACATACACCTATCAATAAACTGCAAACAAACAAAAAATATTCTAATAAAGCATTATACACATCAAAGTGCTATCATAAAAAAAATAATCAAATCGTGAGGCTGCAAACTAACGGATGCTAAATTTCACATACGTATAGCAATCGTCCGTGGGAATAAAAAAAATCCCACCCGGAACTCTGTAGCAAAGTGGCAAAGCTTAAAAGAACCCTTAGTGAGAGCAGACACGACTGGCTCAAGGGTACAACATATACACAACTTATATCCACCAACGTGTATTTGAAACGAACCTGTTCAACCCACGAGAAGACATTTCATCATTTCCGAATTAGATTATTAAAAGCCTACCGCAAGGGATCTAAATTTCCGAGTTACGTTTAAATGCCTTGCCATAAAAAAATCTGAATTGGTGGGGGGGGGGGGGGGGTTAACCAAGTAATCCTTGATGCGCTTGTATACGGTAACAATTAACCTCGTGGGTTCAAAAAGACAACCCCATGAAAGCCTGCAGCTGACAGTCAACATGAAAACAATAGAGCCTTGAAGGGCAAGAGACGTGATGCAAGTCTTCATGTTTGGTTACGTATTGACACTGTGGACTAGGCTGCCCTGCAAACACGTTCCCACACGTTCCAAACCGGTCGAGTCAAGGTGTGGCTGTACACTCACCACTATCTTACAAATATGTCCGGTCACGTTTCTTAATGGTACGTCATGAGTCTGGCATTGACCTATGACTGGAAGATTTAAGAATGTAATCGAAGAAATGGCTGGTTTAACTATACTTCCTGTCTTAAAGTCGAAGCATTATCCTGTATTATGGTTGAGGATATTTTATAGTAACTGAAAGAGTACGTTGTGTATATAAAGCTGTTTATATTGTTTACTGTTAAGGATTATATGTCAAACAAAAGACGTGTGAATTAAGATAAGCACACCATCTTCAATACACAACATAAATCAATAAGCTTCGTTTAATCAAGACTTCAGTTTATTAAAGTTAAATGAATTAATATAAAAAATAAAAAGCATTCCAATACCCAAGGAATTTAAGACGCAAAAAGCTGCTGAGCGTCCAAAAAAAAAAAACAAGTTTACAGACACAAAAAGAAATCACATTAAACAGAGAACGTTCACGCCGGGATGTTGTGATGACATCCACCGGACTGACAAGTGTTCTCTCCACCACATACTTAAGTGATACTCAGTAACACATCCTTACTGCCTGTATCTAGTATCATTGTAAGGTATCGTGCATCCAGGACAACCATAAACAAAATGCACATTAAAAGCATATTGTTCACTTTAAATTACCTAGAACGAGGTTTATTAGCCAGAGGTTTTCAGCTTTTCATAAAAACATTTGTGCCTAAAAGTTGTTGGCTGGAAGAGATCAACCATTTATATTTTTAAGTTTTAAGACAGACTTCACTTGTTTCAACCACTTCAACAGTCCACTTTGAGTTACTGTACCTGAAAATCGGAGTAAAGGAGGATGAGTGTGAAGGCGGCATCACAGTCACCTGGGGGTCTTGCCCAGTATGGAGGCGTAATGGTGAAGACAAGAACCGCTTACATCAACCTGCTGGCTGATATGGGACCTGGATTATAAGGGCGCTCGTGAGATCAACACCTGATAAAAGTGTTCACTCCCTGACACTCTTCGGTCAATTTCCATACACATGAATGACGATGACTTAACATAATCCAAAAATTATATCTACCTCAAGTTTTTCTTTTGTATGCTCGTATTCTAGATTCTCTCAACAGATGAGGGGTGTGGCAGACGTGGTCAGCCAGCCATGAAAACCTGTTGCTTTTGAGGTTAAACTTTGCGTTATACCTGGTGCTTTAATTGTACACTGGTGCAGGAAATTTCTAATAACACAACGCTTTCACCTACTTACTGGCCTGTTAATACAAATATACAACATAATATACTCTTATGAATGAGGTTACATTATATTTCAAGAGCTCGATAACAATATTTATATGTGAAAAGAAATACTTGAGTTTACTTTAGCAGCAACAACCATGACACACGGTACACGCATCAGCTCTTAACATTATCAATTCACAGTTTCCAGGAAGTGACTCTCTTCCTCGTAGGTGACTGTTAGATTTCCAGTGGATGACTTGACTCTACGTTAGGGACTGCACTACCGACGTATTATTATCTCCCAAGTCGATAACTTTCACCTGGAGCGTGACCACTGCCAAGGTTGAGGAATTATGGAATGCAAAATTTTTCCTGCGTTAAGAGATCCACAGCGTCGAGGTAAACTGGACACGTGAAGAAGATGAATGAAAGAAAGGTAAATGACAAGGCAAAACACGTGGGCGAGAAAAAACCGAAGAAATCAAGAGGTTAAAAAGAGACTTGGAGAGATGTTACCCAACCTCCTCCCCCTTCCCGTCCTTCACCCAAGCTCTCACGGCAACCTTGTCCTTCAGGCTTTTCGGTTAAGTAGACCCAGTCCTCTCAGATGTATTTCTTATATACTGTATGTAAACAAGTATCCTCCAAAATCACAAAAAAATTTAATACATCCATTTTTATCACTACGATGCCCCTAGGCGACAAAAATTAAGGTTTTCCTCTCTAGGGGTCACAAACTGATTTGTTAGAAGAACATAAAAGATTGATTTACACATTTGCATTTGAACAGTATTCCATTTGTTTGGTGTATATTTTAGGAAGCCCCAACTCGGCTGTCCTTCACAAACTTGGCGTGTTAAAAATGTGCATCAAGGAAGACTTGCATTTCTACAACCGCCTGACTGAACAGCAGAAGATTATTTAACAAAAAAATAAAATAAAAAAATGTGGTATTACAGACACAAGAATCAACAACTTTTACTTCAAGAAATTCACAAAACCACACGGGACACATTAAAGAGTACCTATATACTTCACCCGGACGCAAAACAAGAACACACCCACCAAAGGCCTAGTCAAAAGTAATGCAAAACTTGACCCATCTACTTACTATTCACGCTGTTTGGCCGATAACTGCCTCGTCTCCGGTAGCTTTTCTTTGAGTGTTTACAGAACTGCACAAAGGAAGGGCTTGCCTCGCGTGCTCCCTTGCGTTGGGAAAGGTTCAAACACTACCAATTTTCCCCTTGCCTTCTTTCACTTCTGATTTCCTTTCTTCTTTCGTTCGAGCGTGTTTACAAAGCTACATAAAAAGGGACTGTCAGCACGGGCTCAATCACGCCCAAGAGACGTAAACACGACCAGATTATCCACGACTTCTTCCATTTCCTTACGGGTACCTACTGATTCTTTCAATTAAACATCTCATGAAAAAAAAATCAAGTTTATTCGTTTCAGCTGACATCTGCTTTTACATAGAATTTGGCAGTGATTGTTGTTCCTGCTAATATTGAGTAACATTTATTTCTACGTTCCAGTAACTGTCAGTGATATCCGAGACAAGGGTTTGAGTAATATAACCACTCGGATGATGTCGTACCAAGCAATCTCGTCTCCCCACATAATATAATAGAGATAAACTACTGTAAAACATTATCTAGTTTGGGTTCAGCTTGGGTTGCGTTACACTCCCCCCCCCCCTCTAAAAAAGAACTAACTTTCAATGAGTGTGGCGCAAGGGTGACTCACGGCATCTCGCAATGATTTGTATTGTTACAATTCTGAGGCTGACCACTAGCCAGCTGATACGATAATTAAAAACGTACTACAATCTCCCTCTGCGGTATTTTTCAATCTGGGTTCCTGAACAATTATTGGTGGCTGCGGCACACTGTTTAGGGTTCGTTTCTGATACCGCTAAACTGCCCGGTATCCACTAACGAAAACAAAAAGGACCGGTACCGTATATATTGAATATTTCTTTCATAATTCTGGTATCACACTCGTCTAAATATGAATGAAGGATAGACAATTTGATAGCCTCCTACATTAAGCAAGTTGAATATGAATGCCACAGTGTATCGGTGCCAACAGAACACAAGACCAATCATTCGGCACCCAAACAGACTCACATCACCCAGCCCTGTGTACACCCCACAACAACAGGCCGCCCTCGACCTTGTCATGCCCGCAGTAGCCCATCAACAGTAAGTTAGACAACATCCGGGTGCGGGAAGAGGAAAGATAGGTGAACCTACCACAAGCAGCCGATGACCCGGTGAACGGAAATAGTCACAGGACTTGTACACATTGACAATCAATATATATATGATGGAATTGCGCTTAGGTTAGGTTAGGTAAGGTATTTTCCGTGCCTTTTTTTTGTGACTTTTTTTCCTGGATTCGATGAGCCACCACAGCATAACAACTGACGCCCCCTACTGAGCCACAACTTACTCTGTAAATATACATAAATATTCTACTCACATTCTAATTGCATTGTCCCCTTTGTTTTGGATCCATTCTGTGTATCACAAGCTGGTTTTATCGTTGTTGTTGTTACCATTATCATTGTTTGACTTTGCAGCTGCGGAGGGAGCAGAGCCTGGTAAAGAGACTGGATCCTTGTGTGTTTGCTTGTAGTATTATCGTGTTTTGGCTATTTCCTATACTGTATTTTCTCACTTCTACAAACATTATTTTATTTTCCCTGCAAGACTTCCCTCCCCAACCACCACCTTGCTGCCACACGCAGAATATCCCTCCCTCTCTCTTTACAACCACACACTCTCTCTTCCTCCAATCTGTTCGGGAAGTTGGTAATAATGGCAGATAACAGGAGCGGGAAGTTGAGGTGCTCGTGTGTGGTGAAGACCGGGAGGGGGAGGAGGGTGGTAGTATTGACTACAGCGACGATGGTAAATTCTGAATTAGTGATGATCGTGTTAAGAGCGTTAGAAGTAGTCGGGGCTATGATTCTTATCTTCTTAATGGTGATGAGGTCGTTTGTGGTGATGGTGATTAAAATTACGATGATGAGCTGATGACAACGAAGAATGATAATTATATTGATACTAATGAGGAGGCTAATAACGGTGGCGATAAAAACTCGAACCTTGGTAGAGGCAAGTGGCGAGAGTGTAGCAGTGACGTCATGCCCTTCCTCCTCCAGCACAACACTACTCCAACCCATCACAACACGTCAAGACCCTGGTGGGGTACGGAGTCAGGTCGGGCACACCCTCTTCCTCTGTCAGTCACGGAGACACTTATAACAGTGATACCAACCACCCACAACATAAATTACAACCAAAACAAAAGTAACCTCGGTGAAAACAACAAGTCTACCACGAAACCTGAACAAAAATGTTTACCGTACATCAAAAATTAAAACCCTAACTCTTACTTTTGCAGGTTTAATCTGATAACATAAAGAGCGGTTTAAGCTTCATCCCCTGATCTAATTGGCCAATTAGCTATTAAAGATCAGCAACGATAGTAAGTGTGTGTACTTAGGAGTTCATCGGATACTTAAGTTCACCTTGAACTTCTTTGGGAGATCTTATCTAAGCCTGTAAATCAAACTGACCTCACTCTCTTTCACTGAATTTTGATCCAAGAGACTTAGGATTCACACGCTTTAAGAACCAACATAAAATATAATAACTGTGAGAACACTACAAGACCTCGTGAACTCTTTTATTTACCTCCACCACAAAACTCAACCGCTTAAACCCACAATAATCATTTGCCACTGAAATAGCTGACAACCACAATGAAGCTCTCAATAAACTTAACCCCTCAAGGCAATAGCAACAATTCAGGCGCTTTATGGTAAATATTTGTAATAACTATGGTTCTTTTACATAAATACAGTAGCCTCTTGTGTTGATTAAGTGATTACAGATACCCAAGTGACGCAGTTAGTGAAACGCGCTCACCAAAACAAATATCTCAACTCGGAGCAGGGATTAAGTATGCCGTGTGGACGAGGAATTACACAAGTACGGTTAGTAGGTTATGAAGGGGGTGGTCACCGGGTTATACTGGTCTAGTTCTAGTGAAAGGCGCCCGACAGTACATCCACCCCCCCCCCTCAGGTGTGGTAAGGTCTCTAATTTTTGATGCGACCGGATACTGCCTTTCTGACATCGTCCGGTGATGTAAGAATTGGTTTAGTTTTTTTAAATGAAATAAAATCAAAATTTCCTCTATAATTCCATAATAAATACATCGTAAAAAAATTGTGCGCTGAACGTAACAATACCGTACCGGATAAAAATACTATACTGCATTCACCAAAAATCAAGTCTTATAAAAATACTAATCACAAAAGGTTTTACATTTCATATTAAAGATCCCCAACAAAAAACTTTTCATTAAGCATTAATAATAAAAAGACCAGAATAAAAATAAAAAAATCTTCAAAATATTATATTCAGCACATTAACCATGAAAAACCCAACACAAACAAAATTAAATTCTAAACACCACGGCGAGGGGTTGTTACTAAGGCACCACACGCCCTTACTTGTATGTCACAGACCAGCAGCGAGTCCTAGCACACAGTTGTTCAGGTCTTAGTCTGTATGTAAATCTTACTCTTCACCTACCTGTTATTACAAATGAGGTGACTAACTCTGGTGGGCCTACGTTTAACTCGATTACTTTCAAAACATTAAGTACAGCAGCATAAGAAAATATAGTATTAACGACACAATAATAGTAAAAAGGAACATGCTGCAAATAGGTTGGGTGCTAATGCTAAGCTAGGTTAAGTTAGGGTAATGGACGCTACAGTGTAAATATCCCGGTAGACCAACTCCAACTAGGTAGACAGCATACTATAATAGTACTGTAATACCAATAGGTGTTCCAGAGCGAGATAGGCAGGTAAGCCACAAAATCGTAAGCTACAAAAATCAATAACCAGGGTTTACAGAACTAAACACCACCCCGTAAAAAGTAAAGAAAAGAACAATTCAGATGGGTTACTTTATTTGGCCTAAACGTAGTTCCATTATGCGACATTTCTAGTATTTTCTTACCGTAGATAAAAAAAAAATAGCGAGCTTGGGGAGAGGATGAACGGACGGATGGTCAGCCAAAGAACATAGAGACTCGAAACAAAAAATAGTTACCTAGACAGGTGTCCCTATAGTCAGCGGTGGTCAGGGGGGCCATCGCGGAGACCAGCCATAAAGTAAACATGTGGCTTTTCATGAGGTGACGAGGCCTATGGCGAGCCTACTCGTTTACAATAAACAAAATCAGAGAAAAAAGGCTCGGACGAAATCTTTTGGGCGGAAACACACAATAGATGATGGAGGGGTCGGGATGAAGGGTGTAAGGGGGAATAGACGAAAAGTGGAATGAAACCAAGAAGGTATGGAAGATAAAGACCAAAATGTCACCACTAATTACAACCAAGAACTTTCTCATCTTGCGAAATAATAACCGATTTACAAGCTATTATTCATTTAAAATTCGCATTTATTAGTCTGAATAATAAATGTGGCTTCAGACTACAAATAACGTATAAACATATATTTTAAAGTCGTACTCTTCAGGCATGACAATTAAAACAAGTTACCAAATCGTGTGGGTTTTTTCATTTACATTCGTTGGTATTCACTTTAATTTGCGTGTTCAAAATACACCAATCACTATTTATTGAACGTTTAAAAGCAATATATCTCACCCGTTTGTCATTTAATACGAAAATAAGGAAACAACATAAGGGTAGAATAATACCAGGGAGCATGTAAACACTTTTTAAAAGACGCTACAGCACCACCAGTGAACAGACGCGACTAGCCAAGGACGTTAAAGCCGTGGCCACGTCCATTTAACGCCTCCCGCTGGGTCCACATCTGCTACTACTCTTGCCCGCTGTTACTACACACTCGGATATCCTATGACCTGCCTTCACTTAACTTCCCCTATCTACTTCCTAAAGTAGTCTACTTCCTATTCATCCTTCAAGGGCAAGCCTATCAGTGCACAGCAAACGAGACCTGAAATAACAAGGACTTGTGGCCCAATAAAGTGGGGATCAATACTAGTTGTGGAATGGAGAGAGGGACTGGGCAGAGGCAGGCTGTGTGGAAAATAGGGAGAGGGGAGGGTGGCATCAAGCGCACGTGGTCGCCCTCCCCAACAGCTGTCCCCAGTAACCGTCATTCAAACAGTTGCCCAATGCTTCGTTTTCCTGATATATTGATTCTTGTTTAATACAGTATTCGCCTTCTCTAAATCAAGTTTAATTCTGAATTACAAGATTTTCTTTTATATATCATCACGCTAAATAAGCTTTCCCCCAAGTAAAATATTCGGCCAGTAAGCTTGGAGCCGTTAGCCTATTTTTTTTTTTAGATTACGCCACGGTTGGTAACGCTTGACATACGCTTTTAACAATTCTGTAACGACTAACAATGTATCCGCCACCATGTTACATTTAAACTCATCTTCCATAACCAAAGTACATCAGTTAGAATATATCTCTGCTCTAAGTTAAAACGCTTGGTGATATTACGGAAACTTTGCTTCAATACAACTGACTACACTCAACATCATTTATCTATTCAAACGCTTGTTACAGAAAGGTTTATGATTGTATATAAACCTCTCTAACACCGAATATGACTTGCAGTATATTTACAGAAATCAATATGCTGTCTGACTCCACGATGTTCTTAGACGTGACCATCCCTGCATAGAGAGGTACCGTACTGTTTAAGTATTAGTTTCCTGCACTCGGCGAGTGTGTAATTGTTGAACGCTTATTTCCAAGTATTAGATAAATATTTATTTTTGCAGCTCGCGCGTGAGGGACCTTTAACATACAACTTAATCTGATTTCTTAAGTTTTCCATTCACTTCTACACTATACACGAGATATATTTTTTCTCAATACTGTATACCTAATATTGTAACTAATCATATTTCTGAATACATTTATATCTTTTTATTGTTTAAATAGGCCCCTATCAAAAATCATCAAAATATAGAGCTGGCTCGTTCATCATGAACTATTCAAAATTTAGTACCGATATTGTCTGGTGATTGATAATTTAAAATATATTATATCTGAATTGTATCTAACACACTACTGTAACACTTTTTTTTCTTTAAGAGGAGAGGGGCAGCCAAGGGCCGGGGCAACTGTACTGACCTGCGGTCCAGCTCATTTTTTTGCTGCAGGGACGAGTATGCTAAGCTCGCCTTTGTAAAAATTTAACCATTTGTGACAGAAGATGCTAACCAAGACCAGACCCAAACTATCCACTTGGTTTGCATTCTGTCTTACGCTACGGCCCACCGCACATGGGTACCATGACCAAATCGGCCGGCCGCGTACGTGTGAAGGCCATTTGGTAAAACACTAAGTGGTCATGCTTACCATCTTAAAACAAAAAAGTATTTAATTTCAATAAAATGCGTGATTCTTCTTTCTCTGAGCTTTATAATTACTTATGAAACAGCAAGTAGGTCACTATGGCGAATGAAAAAACATTACTGAACTGCCCGATTTCTGCAGGAACGAGCCAGTGAGCGGTAAATACTCGAATCTGGCAATAGTTCGTTCCAGGTGAATTTTTTTTCAGTCGATGGGGTGAACAATGCACACGTAGAAGCAACTTGCTGCTGCCTTAGTAAATTCAAAGTGATGTGGAGGGTGTTACTTTGAAATATATTCTACCAAGTACGAATAACATTCTGGTATACATTTAAGAGTCGCTAGTTAATAAGCGGACGCCCCCAAATTAGTCCTACAGGCTGGGTGTGTCCACGTCAAATGGACCAGACAAAACGGGTCCGACTAATTACCCAAATGTACCCAAATATAGCCGGAATGAAGTCAAATAATGGTCCTAGATGAATAAATCGGACTGCCAATCACTTCTCGACTATTGTTTGGTGTCAGAAAGTCACAAAAAATTGGAAAATTTACTTTAATCTGAGTTAATAGATCGCGTGCATGTACCGAGAGAGCGAGGAATTACCCAAATGTAGTCGCAATGAAGTCAAATAATGGTCCTGGATGAATAAATCGGACTGCCAATCACTTCTCGACTAGTATTTAGTGTCACGAAGTCACAAAAAATTGGTAAACTTAATTTAATCTGAGTTAATAGATCAAGTGCATGTACCTAACCTAACCTAACAAAACACAACTCGGATTAAATTAAGTTTACCAATTTTTTTTGACTGACACCAAATAATAATCGAGAAGTGATTCACAGCCCGAATTACGCTTGTACGACCATCATTTGACTTCATTGCGGCTACATTTGGGTAATTCCTCGCTCCCTCGGTACATGCACACGATCTATTAACTCAGATTAAAGTAAGTTTTCCAATTTTTTGTGACTTCTGACACCAAATACTAGTCGAGAAGTGATTAGCAGTCCGATTTATTCATGTAGGACCATTATTTGACTTCATTGCGGCTATATTTGGGTAATTAGTCGGACCGGACAAAACACTCCCTCAAATACAGGTTATCTTTAAAATATTGTAAATTCATTCTAAATAAACATAAAGCAGTAAGAAGTTGGTACCGTACAATATCATTCTTAGGCTACTGAAAAGGTTCAACTATAATACTCAATAATGCTTGTAAAATTAACAATAAAAAACTACGTATTTATTTACCCCTGATCTAAACTGTTGTTCATTTCTTGTATTTATGATCTTGTCTGTCTTCAGGATTGTTCTCATCGCTAAGTCCATCTGCGTTACTTGTAGCACTTCTTGAGATAACGAGGACAAATTCCAATAAACTCTACAAAAACTACAACAGAATGGTTGATGTAACGTAGAATTATTCAGCCGTTTATTTAGAATAAAGATAATGCATACCTGACTAACGTAATATACTTTGAGAGCCGGACCTGTGCCGGCAGCCTTGTACAGTCTGAAAACCCTATTTTACATGTACGCCACTCTACTTGACATCTAATTCACCTAAGTACATAAATCTAATCCACTTCATAAAACTTGACATTGCAGACGTGGATAGCGACGGAGCATCGACCTTCCACAAAGGGCAGATTCTAGCAGGATCCTCAACAGTCTACACATAAACACAGGTCCTACCGCCCGCCGCCTTTCGCCCCCGGCAGAGAACAGCAGCTCTCACACATGGCCACAATACCATATGCTCGCTCACACATTCTCCTCTCAGTTTGCGACACTTCTGTAAACATATCTCCCAAATTACAACACGAGAGGAACCAACTTTAAACGGAACAGTTTCAGAATTATTACAAAGAACCTGTGGTTATTTAATATTCTGAAATTAGCGTTTATCATTAACTATTGACCGAATGGCATCCTAGCTTAGTCCGAGGTGGGGATAGCCCGAATATCAACCATCCAGACTCGGGACTTATTTTATTCCGTAAGACAAGTGATTATTACACAATTAGGTACATCATATGCACCCGTCCGTATGTATATATGTGGTCACGATAATAAGACAAATATCTAGCTGGTCATGCTGATATATTGTGCGGCGAGGCCCAAGGGGGAGGTGGATGGAGGGGAGGGCAGAGCGACGCTAGGTCTCAAGGGACCTACCCGTGGGCTTCCCTAAGAAAATCTCTGTAGTGTCTAGGAAACCATTACAAACACTTGGATACCTTCATGGGAGCATCTGCCCCCAGACACATTTGAGGATAAACATTCATCCTAAGCAACTACACAATTTACTAAGATTACGTGAAATAAAGGTTAGCCGACTTAACTACAGGATCAATAAACAAAGTGTGTTACGACCACTGCTCTAGTATGAAAGATACTTATCTTATGTCCCTTCATTTTGATCGGTTAACCTGATAGCGATGACGTCGATATATTGTTGGTGCCAAACCTCGCCCAATTGCCTCCACACACACTCCACAATGACAAACATCCTCTGTGGTGTTCGGTGAGAATTGTGTTGGTCTGGAGGACAAGCCTAAAATGGTATGATATTTTTTCTTTTCTTTTGTCGCTGCTCGTTACCTCGTCTCGTACCACTGACGTTAATTAATAGTTTAATGAATCCTGTTATGCTGAATACCCCCTTCACTGTTCTTTAGATGGCCACAAAACCTCTCAGACATTCAAGGAGACTAAACGTATTCTGCTTTAGGATTCTTCACTAACTTCTAACCTTTACCTTGCTGCCCTCTTTGCAAAATTCTCACCACACTTGTATATATTCTGGTATACTTTGCCCAGGAGTAAGCTTACCTTGAATACGAAAATGTGGCGTCGTTTCCCGCGTAGTAGGTATCCAAGCAGATGAATTTTCACATTAGTAAATCAATGTGAGTATTCGGAAATACTGTATATACCGAAAATTATTTTTCAAGTTCGTAGTCTTTAAATAAACATCCCTGGCCGAGTTAATCTTCATTCCCATATGACTCACAATACAGGACGCTACTCCAATTCACTTGTAATGGCAGAAAAAAATACCCCGTCAAAACTAGTTACCGCACTCTCTCACAAATAATTTTTCATACAGATCGATACACCCTTACTCCGTGGCAGTTATCCGACAACTGGCGTTGACAGGTATTTTCTGTGGGGAGTGGAGAGTGTTGCCGTTGCCGAGGGAAACGTTGTCGTACTGTCAACAATACGACGATGAAAAGGTATTCTTTTAATTCCCCTATAACTTTAAGCACACAAAACTACATAAATTTAATAATCAATAAATTGTACGCGTAATAATATGCCAGACCACTGCAGAGAAAATAAAATATTGGTTACATGAAGATTGTTACACCCGCCAGGGGAGACGCAAGAGATGGTGGTGTAAGGTTAAGTGGTCGTAAGCACAGGATCATTTTATATTACTTACAATACCAAACACAGACGTAAGAGTACACAATTATAAATGTCACTTCTTTCTGATGTAGTAAAAACACATCTTACTAGAATGGGAAGTAAAAGTCACTGTGCGACCTACCCTTTCAAAGTGAAAATCAAGCACTTTCTTAAGTGGATGACCCATGGATGTACCGCTGATTAAAAAACTGACGACGTTAACTATATACTATAACAATATTAATAATAATAATGGAAATAGCTTGAGTTTGATTATTTTTTTCAGCTGTACTGAAAACAGATATACAGTATATTCCATTGATATTATTTACTGCTTAACTTACCCGGAAATTGTTTATGGCAAACATTACAACAAACCTACGATTTATAAATACTATCGCTACTTTATTCAAGGAATCATATATAACTGACAAAATTTAGTCTTTTAACCAGTGAATTTTGATTTATTTATACTGAAAATATATTCTTGGCTGTTATTATCTTCAGTAAAAAAAAAAAAACCAGGACTATGAACGGTATTTAGAGACCCTGGCCATGAAGCCGCTAAATGTACCCACAAAAAACTAAGACTGAATACTCCAATAATTAGCCCAAACGACACTGGTAATCAAGAGCATTTGAGGAACCTACTTGAATATCCTGTTTGCCTTTCACACTAGACGACATTTTCTTGTTGAGCGCCAAAGTGTGTGATCACCCAGGGAACTAATGGAAGCTAATTAACAGTACTTTACTCGTCTGATACATCTTTAAACGTGTTAGTGAAGAAGTGTTGGGTTCGTTGAAACAGGTCCACGGTGATGTACGGGGTGAAACTTCCAAAGAGAAATTAGATATTAAATTGATTTTAGTGGAGAGTGGTAAAGGTGTGGGAGAGGGAGGGGTTAGCAGCCTTTCGAATTGCACCAAGTATATATATTCATAGTTTAGGTTCTGAGTTACACCAACTACATGATATATTCTTAATTTTTTATTATATTATATTAAGGAAAATATTAGTCAGGATGATGAGTAATAATTCAGAGGTTCTCACATAATATGACTCAACCTGTACAACGTGATGTGATATTTCCTCCATCATGTGACTGAAGTTGATTTCAAGAATTAGTCTCTTGCCTCGTGAAGACTAGTCATTCCTCTGATTTTATCCTTTCATTAAATAGATACTTATAGGTGTATATTTAAGCGGTATTACTATCTATATAACTTTTGGTTTAGAGATTTTATTTTACGTTTATTTGTGAATGTTAAGTATATTGACTCCTTGTGTGGATAATGCCGTGTGTCGTCAGCCAAATAAAATATGACAAGTGTGAAGGGGTTAGTGGAGATAGTCTACTAATAGGAAACATAAAAATTAATTAAATTCATATTCATTTAACCTATGTCGACATTCATAAATTACCAGCACACATTCTCACATTCGTCAGTTTAATAGCTTTTTTTCTTAATACAATGGAGAAATAAAACCGACTTTCACCGTTCTCACTAATTATCTCAGTTTGGGAACTTAACGTACTTGGTGAATGTGTCAAGAGTTCATGACAATGTAGAATATTGGTGATAAATTTGTTAAAGTTCTTGATAAGTATGAAATTAGTGATTTTTCTTAGCTGATGCCTTTAATAAATTCAGTATGCTTCTATGTAGCTTAACAAAAAGGTAAAAAAAAATTAGACGAGGAAATCACAAAAGCCTGGTGGATTTCTCGTCTCGGAACAAGTATAAGACACCTACCGAGTCTACAACACTGGTTAAAACAAGGAACGGACATTGTTCTTCACCCTGCCCAGTCTGGCCCAATACATGACTGGGCACGTATACTGGATAAACATGAAAACAAAAACAGGCAAAAAAAACCAAAACAGACATCCTTGAGCCCTTATATCGGTAGGTAAAAATATAGTTATGGACACTAAACTTCCAAAGGGTTCTGGATGATTAAGAACGAAGAGGTTTTACTGCAGGAGAGTTACAGTGAGTGGTTAGTGTCAACGATCACCAGGGCATCACTCACGGACTCTCAAATGTTGTACCGTACTAAAAGACAGTAACAGGGGATGGGACACGGGCAGTCGGCCCCGGGCAGATTCTCCTAAAATATTGAATTAAGAGATATGTGGGGAGTCTGGATATACTACATCACTTGAACCAGACATTTTACAGTTTAAAAAAAAATATGTGCGTTTACACCTTCACATTCAGTATATATTTGAATACAACTATTGAAACAATTTTTCGATATAAGTAAAATCGCAACATTTGGCAAGACGAAGAATTGATTCATGATTACAAAACTTGTCGCGACGAGCGGAAATATCTCACCCTGGTAGCCTGCCTAGCCATGATTCGTTCCACAAGTCAGGTGGGAGAATGTCCGGCCTTGGGAGACACGAGGCTACTGCCCGGCCACTGCAGGGTGACGTCATTCAATAGGTTGACACTATACCTCACACTGTTAAGGTTAAATTCCTCTCTCACTCACTGTTAGTTTCTCCTATTCCTTCCTACATCTTAGGGTTTATTTGCACACTGTACATACTTGGGTAAATATCTCGGGTTTATTACATGTTGATTGAGTCAATACCTCCTTCCTGCCTGTCCAGCTAATCACTTTCTCTTTACCTAAACGATACACTTCCTGGACATGAAAAATATCCATCTTTAAAATCCTGAGATTAAGTTCCTCCCCGACTCTTCCAAATACTGACTCCATTCCGCCCTAATACTGAATTACTCACTAAGTTATTTGACAAGGTATTGGCCTAAATTGCATAAATACTTTGTTGGTCACATTCTGCAGCCGCTCCCACACACTTCTTAGCCACACAAATTTGACCTCGGTTGTTACTATGACCTTGGCCCAGTTGGAACCCAAATTTAATCACCTTGCTCAACCTTTTTATATAAGGAGTGTATAAATTTTCATTCAAGACGAAGGAAAAGTTTTTTTGCGAAACTAATATTTTGGTGGATTAAACAGTGACACATCCGGCCTCAATACCTCCGTAAGTGTTGATGTCAATACGCTATCGAACTCCTACCGAGTGTAAGCACGCATGAATGTGGATTTGATATACAAATTTGTAAGAAGTTAATTACATACAAAGAAGAATTGCCATGAACAAATTATAAAAAAAAACCTCATAGCACCTGTTATCTTGTCTAAATCTCAGCCTTCTACCCCGTAAAATACTTGAGATATCACCCAGATAACCAAATAGGAAATAAATAAATACAAACACACAAGGCAGCAACCATAGAATTTACCCCTTTCGAAAATCACATCCTAGTGGCACGCGCTTCAGGCTGGTGTCAAATAACGATCGATATACGACTTACAAAATTAACTATCAGAGAAACTGTCAAAACTATAATGCTCTCATATTTCAATTCCCTGTACAGTAATAATAAGCATTACATACAGACACTGCCATCTGTCTTTGTTTACACTCGTCCCGTATGTCCCAGGAGACCCACCAGCCTTACACACTGCAACTCTCCCCCGCGGGTCGTTGTCCTAATCCTCCTGCTCTCACCACACTACTGTATTACTCATCGGCTCACCTTCAGAGCCACACTATATATCCTTCAGGGCCACATCCACCTCCCTCACAACTACACCATCTCTCTCACAACCACACCACCTTCCCCTCATTCAGATTTCTTACTAATTTTAATCCACAGTTTTGTAATATTTGCTTCAACTTTCCTATTATACAAATGCGCTTCTTATACCTCTTCCCTATTTCATACACAAACTCTACATCCCTTCCCAATTACACATAATCATTACATAATCCCCAATCATACTCATTTCCCATACTTCCTCCCTATTACACACATCCACACTTCTTCCCCAAATGCACAAACTCATTACTCCATCCCATTAATATACACAAACACTTCATACTCCTTACCCAATTACACTCACTCCATACTACTTGCCAATTACACACACACACACACATTCTGAGTTACACATACCTCTACTCGATTTAAAAAGCACCTCACACTCCATACCTCCATGACACCTTCCACCCTCATCAGCACCCTAGAAGCCCCACGCCCCTGGCAGAGTCGTGGGTACCGGCAGGAACTTAAATGGATGAATTATACTCGATCGTCACAGTGAAGGGCTGACTAAACCTGTGGGAGACTTTGTACACGAAGAGGAGCTACTCACTGGTTATTACCTGAAGACACCTACTGTAACTACTACTGCTGGCGGTGCTGGGGGGTTGGGGGGGGGGGAGGGGGTCGTCTAATGGACAGTTACTCCTCTGAGACACTACAGGAGTCTATTTATCTATCTGTGTATTTATCTTTATCTTTCTGTCCGTCTATTTATTTATTTATTTATGTATCTGTCTATTATTTTGTTTATCAATTTATCTATTTTTATCTTCAGTATATACGGCATGTATCTGCATCTATCTCTAGCTCTCTATCTATCTATCTATATCTCTCTATCTATCTACAGTGTAAACTACATGCGCTACACTATCATCTACAATCTACACTACACCAACTACACTATCATCTACAGTACACACTATAGTTTTAACGGAGAAAACTAAAGTGCATACTGGTTACCTTTGCCTGGTAACTATGTAGATGATAGTGTAGTGTAAATGAGTATGGTGGATGTAGTGCAGAGGATAGTGTAGATGATGAAGTGCAAATTGTGTATATAAGAGCGTAAACTCGGACAATGACTATAAGCTGCTCAAATATAGATAAACCCGACAACCTGGAGCATTCCAACTAGTAGGTCACCTATCTTACAGGACTAACTTACTGAGACGCGTAAGGGAATGAATTGTAGCTCGTCATAAGTAATATATAAATCATTAGCGTCGAGATATAGTTATCGCAAAATGTTTACTAACGCAGTTACAAAAATATCGGCGTGCATTTTGTTTGGTGTGTGTGCTTATCTGTTTTTTAATACATATGTAATGACTATAACCGAAACTTAGACCAGGAATTGGTTGGTCTAAAGTCTTAGGTAGAGAAATAATGAAGAAAGGCAAGGTTTGTATAAGAGTGCAGTGGTTCTCCGCCGAGAAAACCGACCCCTGGCCTTAACGTTCTGGAGGAAGGTTCTCCTGGATAAGTGTCTTGGCCGCTCATCGGTCGAATGGCGGAAATAAATTATAAAAAGAACCAGGTTGAAAAATATCAAAAGTTTATCTCCGACATAGATTCCGAGATAAAAAGTTTGAAGCACAGGATATCCCGTCTCAAGGTAGGGATTCTTGTGGGCCTTTGTGCCATGTGCTTCGTGTGTGTTATTATACGGCCGATGAGTTAGGTCGCTAACGTGAAAGGTGCGCTGACTCATGTGGCATCGCTGACGACCTCGGACCAGCTGACGACCTCCAACCCGATAACGACCTCGGACCCGATGACAACCTCCAACCCGATGGCAACCTCCTACCCGTTGGAAACCTCCCACCCAATGAAAACCTCCCACCCGATGACGACATCCCACCCGATGAAAACCTCCCACCCGATGGAACCTCTCACCCGATGTAAACCTCCAACCCGATAACGAACTCTCACCCGATGGAAACCTCCCACCCGATGACGACATCCCACCCGATGACCATACCCAAATGGTTGTCAACGTTAGTCCCGATGAGTTCTCACTGGGTGACAGCGACTCCTGTTCCGATCAATATTCGCTTTGTGAACCAATATTTGACCATGAAATCGATTTTGATCCACTCCTCGCGTTTGACCCAAATCTCGAAGACGAGGACGAATTTGAAAAAAAAAACGCAAGGAGCTTTAGGAATTCAGTGAGTTCTATAAAAAATGGTTATATATAAGGTGATAAGGACGAATTTTGCGACCGAATTTTCGTACTTTTTTTCTTGAGATTTCTTTCAAAGTTATTTCACAATCTATTTATTTTCCCTACATATGTTCATACTTCACTGTGATTTATAATGTTACGGTTTTCTTGAACAAACTTTATTTTATTACACAAATAAATGTGTGAGAGACCTTGTACGTATATTTAACAGATTTACAACTGCGGTTAACAATTTAATAAGTGTGTGAGCTACAACACACTTTACTCATAACCAAACTCAAGCTCAGATCTGGCAGAGAGGTAGCAAGCCCAGGGAAAGGTTGTTGTACTGAACCTTGTCTACATATACTACATAAAGTATTTTCACATATTTTCACTACACACACACAGGTTCAGCAGACACTGTATATGGAGTATGGTTAATGACACTATTATATGTTTTTTTTCTTTGTGGGGAATATCTTACCAGTATTAACTTGTAATTAACATCAAAATATAAAGACAAAGCAGAGGGGCAGATCCAGGAATATCAAAAGGGGAGGCCCAAGAAGTTGTGCGTGGGGGAACATGGCGAGTGCAGGGAGGCCACCCAGCTGGGGGCGCTGTAAGTCCCTATTTTTTGGTCTAAATCAGACCAATATCATGGGCATTTTGAGGCCATTTTGAAACCATGTGCAATTGATATTAGGGAATATTCTGAAGTCAATAGTGAATACTTTTTACTATAAAAAATGTTTGCGTACAATACTGCATTAAAGAAAAAGTATTGGAATTTTCTGGTAAAAAGGGGGATCCGGACCCCCCAGGATTCCCCTTGGATCAGTTCTTGCAAAGTTGTATAGTTTGGTAGCCATCCTATGCCTCGTGTGCGGATGAAACATATACGATTTGTAAATAAAAATTATATATATAAAATCGAGTCTGGTCACTGTACAGTACTAGAAAATCACGATCCTAGTTATGGGCTAGTAAGGCGGATTACCTGTAATAGCCTAGAGCCCTAGATTAAAGCAGGCGTGTGTGTTGACATCTCACAGACTATAGCATTAAAGTTGTATTATATACCGACTGTTAGGTAGATCAAGGAAACTATCTACACTGTTATCTGCACTACATCAACTACAGTATCATCTACAGTCTACACTACATGTACCCCAGCTTATTTCATCACACAACCTAACCTAACCCCACCAGGTAGCGTTACGATGGTTAATATTCAGGTAATATAAGCTGGGGTGTCTAATCTTCAGATGGTGGTGGGTAGGAGGGGTTCCTACTCTCACAATTTTCCTGTTATGACATACATTTCCAAGATCTGGTAATGAGATGTGCATTATTCACCCCCAGGCCTCAGTTCAGCCTTGAGATGTGATTCACTCATCATAACAATTCAGATCTTCTGCCGGCGGTGGTCGAAACTGGTTAAGAATTCGCAGCACTGAGGGTGTTCTGGAATGCGAGCGTCATCAATAGAAAGATGAATACTCAGAACTTATAAGAATAATGCGGAGTTAGGATCACCTGAGGATTAACCACCCCAATTCATTTCAACTGATGATTAAATATCCTAATGTTAACCTAACCTAATATTATCTAACCTAATCTAATTTAACCCTATCTAATATTAACCTTATATAACCTAACCTTATAAAACCTAGCCTAATATAACCTAACCTAACTTAACCTAGCCTAATTTAACCTAACCCAACTTAACCTAGCCTAATATAACCTAACCCAACTTAACCTAGCCTAATATAACCTAACCCAACTTAACCTAGCCTAATATAACCTAACCCAACTTAACCTAGCCTAATATAACCTAACCCAACTTAACCTAGCCTAATATAACCTAACCCAACTTAACCTAGCCTAATTTAACCTAACCTAACTTAACCTAGCCTAATTTAACCTAACCTAACTTAACCTAGCCTAATTTAACCTAACCTAACTTAACCTAGCCTAATATAACCTAACCTAACTTAACCTAGCCTAATTTAACCTATCCTAAAGACTCTAACCAAACCAAACCAAAATATTCTAACCTAACCCCCAGGAAACATTAGGTTGTTTAATCATCAGGTAAAATAAGCTGGGTGGCCTAATCTTCAGGTGATCCAGCAGGTATATCAAGAAACAAAGCAACTGAAGGTGTGTGTGTTAGCTCGTCTGTTCCACCACTTCCAGGAATGAGGCAACACAGCCCACTACACCCACCTCACAACACTGGGAATGTCACTTAAAGCACAGCTCATATTAAAGATTTTATGGTTATCAGTGTTCAATTCTGTGTCACTTTCTGTATTTTTAGGACGAATGTAAATAAATAAATAACCTTTAAAAACAAATATAACACAACTAATCTAGCTAATGCTTTACATCCTCACTGACACAAAACTGTATAAGAACACCGAGGCCAACGTTCGCCAGCCAAAAATCTACGTTTGATCTGTCACGATACCCTCATGGACGATAGTAGACTACCAAAACAACTCATCTACATAAGGACAAACGTGATGCTAAATTGACTTTCGCACCTGGTAGGCGATCACCTTAATTAGCTCCGTTAACTTATTTCACCTTAAGATTAACTACTTTAACGCTAACTTCACCTAACCCCCACAGGTTGTATTAATGTGTTTAATAATCAGGTAGAATAAGGTAGAGGGATTGTATTCAGGTGATCCTAATAATTTCAAACTAGCAGCAGAGCCACCAGCCACCACCACCACCCTGTGCCCAGCCACGCCTCGTCGACCGCTGGCTGCTGGCGTGACTGTCATGCTCTCTTACCCTCATTCATCATCACCTCTTTAGAAAGTGACAGAAATATATTACAGGATTTTTTTTATCGCTGAAGCAGTTAAAAAGATTATTAACTCATTTCCATATCTCACAAAAAAATATGATGTATTAGTTAGTGTTGTATAATGATTTTAACTCTTTATTTTAGAAGAGAGAAATTGAAAGTAAGAGTCTGTTAAACATTTCTAAAAAACATAAGAGAAAGTGTTGACATGGGAGAGAGATTGTAAGAGCAAAAGGCCAAAAAGAAAGTATGCAACACCGAGGTTCTGTAGTTTACCCAGACCAACGTTTATCACGAGTGAAAACGAAAATGTCATCACGTTTTGTTGCGATTTTGGCGATAAAAAACGTCGACTTTCTAATTCCAGTCAAACTGTCATGATATTACAGCCACGAGTTATCAGTGTGACATGTAATAAAGGTGAGATATATCTTGAAAGTTTTTCCATTGTAACACCAAAAAATTATCAGACACACACACACACCGGTTTAAATGCATTATAATATCATCTAACCTATTATCAAATACAAAGTAATATTCGTGACACCATTTCAAAAGCATAATAAATTTTCAAATATAATGCTGTATAAATGTTCATCTATTATTATTTTTCCTCAAATATGCAAATGAATCGACCAATTTATAAATTTCATGATAATAGTTTTTCTTAACATTAAACACCTGTACAACAATAAGTCTAAACACAAAGTTGCTCCCAGAGACAGTGTTTGTTTACGCTCGTTCCTGAAAGACAGTAAATTCAGTGTCTCACCTGGAGGAGTTTGTCGGGCGCCTCAAGACGTCATAATCCTCCCTCCCCCTCTCACCTAACACACACACACTGCTCCCTTGTGTTGGTTATTCTCCTCCCTCTTTTCATCTGTTTTCTCTCCCTATTCCTGCTTCGTTTTGTCTCCCTCTTCCTATATTCGTTAAGCTTCTCCCTCCTCCTTCTTCTTACATTTATCCTTTTATCCTTCTACCTAAATTGTTTACCACTTCTGTGTTCGTTTTTCTTTCACTCTCCATGACATTCCCCAAATCTCATCCTTCGACAATTTCTCTCCGTACCTAACCTAACCAACACAAATCTCTCAGTAGCTAACCTAATCAGACTTAACAAACTCACCTAACCTAATCTACACAACCTCTCACTTAACCTAACCAAACCTCCCCCAGAACCTCCAACACAGTGTTCTCAGTGCCAGACCCCCTCCATCAACCCACTCCATCATCCCTCTTCACCAACCCTCTCCAAACATGTCACCCCTTTCAGTACTAAATCTCCTACACAAACTATCTCCCTTTCCCCCAAATTATCTCCCTCTCCCCCAAACAAATCTCCCTCCCCCCACCTACCTTTTCCCCCACCACCTCTTAGCCCCACGCCCTCCCCCCGTCACGCCAGGCCTGTGTCGTGGCCGTGACGCTACAGTCAAGCGAGCGGCTCGTGTGTTGATACCTACGGTAAACTCCAACACAATTTGAAATCACGTGAACATGAGGCACCCTAGCTTATGCCAGTCTAACGCTATCTAGGGATTAGAATAGATTATGTTAGGTTGACATAAGTTAGCTTAAAGGTGGTTAATCTTCCGGTGATATAAACTGGTTGCCTAATCTTTGTGATCCGTATAAATGCTGTAATCCCACTTCCTTAACACTATATCCGTATCTAATTAAATGCAACTTCATATAAATTTAATTAAGAAGTGGATTAATTGATACACTAGCAGAAACGCCGCCCTCCGGGCGGCTCAATCGCTCGGCCACGGTAGGACGCCACCCTCCGGGAGGCTCCACATTGTCTCACTGTTCAATCCCCAAAACTTCTTCTTCCATCAATAGTTCATTAACGGTGTATGTAAGTTCCACCATGTTTTTCACTACAACGGTACAGCAAAGTATATTTTTTAAGCATTAAAGTGTTATTATTTTATTGTCTAATCATCACTACATATAACACCACCCATCATCACTACATATAACATCATCCATCATCACTACATATAACACCATCCATCATCACTACATATAACACCATCCATCATCACTACATATAACACCACCCATCATCACTACATATAACACCATCCATCATCACTAATATAACACCACCCATCATCACTACATCACTATCACACATCATCATCCATCATCACTACATATAACACCATCCTTCATCACTACATATAACACCATCATCATCATCACCATACATACATATACACCATCCATCATCACTACATATAACACCATCCATCATCACTACAGATAACATCATCCATCATCACTACATATAACACCATCCATCATCACTACATATAACACCATCCATCATCACTACATATCGGTAAAGTAGTTTCCGAGACTCTCGTGCGGACACACAGACAGACTTCTTTGTTTTATATATATAGATTACGTCAAATATGTGATCTAATTTACTTAAAATAATTGGCAATATTACCTTCAAGCAAACAGAGTGACAAAGTACAGTACATTAATTTATCTTATTCCTTAAGATAATGTACTAAAGACCCAGCTTAATTTTGAAGCTATTTTTTAACGTTGTATTTTTGGCTAAAGCTTTAAATTCGCCAGTTAAATACATCCTCACATCCTTAGTTACGAGGAAAATGTTCAATGTATCACTAACCTAACCTAACCCAACCTCCAGCCGACTCAGCTTGGTCCCTTACAGGTGAATATGTGGTGTTTATAAAAAGTTGTCAGTCACATGGTTGGTGGGGCTGACGCAGGCCAGTGATGGAAGTGACGGGTCTAATCTAAACTAACCCAAGCTACACCCCAAGCTGCATTAAGGGCGTTAACCTAACTAAACCAAACCAAACCAAACCTAATCTAATCTAATCTAATCTAATCTAATCTAATCTAATCTAATCTAAACTAACCCAAGCTACACCCCAAGCTGCATTAAGGGCGTTTAATAATCAGGTGAAATAAGTTGGGGTACTAATCTTCAGGTGACACGATGATCCTTCTCTCATTACAAAACTGGTCAGAGTGTAGCCGGAACTGTGAACAGGTTTTAAGCTGTTTACATTTATGACGTCAAACAGGGAAGGTGGAAGCTGCTGGTATGGGGGAGTGGTGGCGTTGATGATGGTTGGGTTAAGTAGCACAAATGGAGGAGGAGAAGGAGGAAGAGGAATGAGAGGATGAGGAAGTGGAGGAGATAGAGGAGAGGAGAGGTGGAGGATGAAAGAGAGGAGGCGACGTAGAAGAAGGAAGAAGAGGAGGAGGAAGAATCAGAGGAGGAGGGGGAGAAGGAAGAAGATGAGAAGAAGGTGAAGGAGGAAGGAGAGGAGAAGGAAGAGGAGGGGGAGGAGGAACAAGATGAAAAGAAGGAGAGGAGAAGAAAGAGGAGGGGAGGAGAAGGAAAATGGGAAGAGGAGGAAGAGAAGGAAAATGAGCAGAAGGAAAATGAAGAGAAGGAATAAGAGGAGAAGGAAGAGGGAAAGGAGGTGTTAAGAACGTTTGTATGTGGATGGATAGGAAGGGAAAACCAAGATGAGTTTTATAGGTGAAGGGAGAGGTGGGAGGTTATATGGAGGGAGAAAGGGAGAGGAGGAAAGGGGGCGTTTGTGTGAGAGGGAAGGATGGAGGGGAGGTTACATAGACGAGGGTGAATAATGGATGACGGAAGATAAAGGTCATTTGGAGAAGAGAGGTTACGTAAAGAGGGAGGTAGAATGTCACAGGAAGGGATGGAGGGGTGGGTGAGAATGTTTGAAGGGATGTTGGTGATACAGGAAGCGATGATGGTAAGAATGATATAGGAGGAGATGAAAGAAGTTAGAATTATACAAGAGGGAATGAAGGAGGAAAGAATGGTGCAGGGAGTGTTAAGAGAGTTACAGAAATGGAATGATGGAAGGAAGAGAATGATTTAGAAGTAGATGAAGGGAATGGTTATGAAATGCACAAGGAGAAATGTCACACTAATATCAATACTGTATGGATCACTTTAACTGAGCAACTTCACAGAAAACGGATCTCTAGTTTAACATTCTGCCCACGGCCTCAAACAAGTAACAGAGGGACCTAACTAAGGATTCAAGACAGGTCCTTCAAGCTCCCTGTATCTGATCCGCCCTAGACATCCGATTATGTAATTTCACTCTATCACACGTATAAGACGCTGTAAAGTATAAAAGTTACTTACACCAAAATTCAAAATTCCTTTATTATATAATGTTTCCGAGGCATAGTCAGAAGTAATTCGAACTTTGCCTAACTTAACCAAGACTAATTTGCTTAAGAAGTTCCTGTGAGATATGGGAATTTTTGTGACTGTTGTTAATATGTACCCAATAGTTAAACTTAATATTTGGTAAATCTTATTTGTAATTGGCGAGGAAAATTATTGAAGGAAGAATATACCGTAGGACTGTAGGTTGTAACTGAGCAATATGATTCTAATACAACACATTATTAAAATTAAAACAATTACAGTTTTGCATATTCCATTGTACCTTGTTTCACCATGTGCTTCCTAATTAATATAGTGACATCATTAATTGCAAGAAAATACTCCTTCTCAACTTTGCTTCAACTTTCATATTTTTCTTTATATAAATTAATAGGTAGTTGAAATATAAAATAGTATATCATCTAAAATACTTAGCTTTCTTTGAATACTATGAAAAAGAAAACAAACTATAAAGGACAAACTTAATTAAACTAAGTAATTTCTAAACTTCCACAAACCACTTCTTAACCTGTGTTTCTTAACTTCAAAACGTTCTTTAAGACAACGCAAATGCATTTATATATTAAAGAAACCAAATATATTTTACACCATCCTTTTCTTCAACTGGATTTAGATGAATTTTCTTCGTGAAAGATTCCTTTGTAAACCACATATTGATTTATTAATTTTTCAGACTTACTTATTACCTTGGACATACAGTAAATACTAATATTTTTGTTGCTGTAAATTATAATTCTGTTGTTCCCAGATGAAAGTAATAAATGACAACGAACATAAGAGTTTTGAATGTTTATATACTGTATAAATTTGTTCACAACTATAACAATTCTGGGCAAATAATAAAAGGTTATTGTATTAGAAAGACAATAGAATATTTTTTCTTAATATTATGTAGTGTATGGAAATTATAATGTAAAATTACAAAAAAAAACCGTGAAGCAAATTTACAAAAAAATCTGAATTACGAAGAAATTTTAAACAAAATCTCTTATCTTATGACTATGCTGATAACCACACAGGAAAAAAAGAAAGCACGAAGTTGCCAAGGGCTTTCGTATAATTCACACCCTTACGGGTGAAATAAAATGCTGTTAACTTTCAGCCAACCAAAGTGAAATACAAGCTGCGCGTTTTTACACGTGATTAAAGCTTTTATAAGATTTAAAAAAATATTGTATTTATTACCCGCTCTATAAAAAAAACACGTTTCTCTCAGACTGGCAGCGTTCAGTTTTAGCGCGAGCGAGGCAGAGCTGAGAGCTGGCGTAGGAAGGCCCCGCCTTATGAAGCTCTGCTGGGGAAGGCGCGTTTTGCTGTGCTAGTTGACGAGAGTGGCAGACAGCGGGAACGTGATTTGGACAGTTTGAATTGAATTGAATTGAATTGAAAAAGTTTATTTAACCAGAAAAACACAGGTACAGAGTGGATAATAATAACAATATTAACATGGCTGAGCCAGTTGAGAAAATGAGCTCTTTTAGGCACCATATATATTTATATATATATATATATATATATATATATATATATATATATATATATATATATATATATATATATATATATATATATATATATATATATATATATATATATATATATATATATATATATATATATCATCACCAGCAAGGAATCGAACTAAAATGAAGTATATATATATATATATATATATATATAATTTTTTTTACATTAAAAGATCATTTCAATATTTCTTTTTATCTTCATGTCTATTAATAGAACCCACGGCAGCAACAGATTATATTGCTGTATTATTTGTTTTTTAGGTAAAAAAAAATTAAGAATTACATATTTTTATTCTGATACATATTTTTTCACGTCTTTGAAATGGCATATGACTGATCCATACATAGGAGGCCTGGCGGGTCCGTTAGGGGTAATGCGGATACAACTGAAGAATAATCCCTTTTGTCGATACAAAAGGTGGTAGGTATGACTTCCAATTTTATAGTTCGGTACTCATTTGCAGCTGGGTGGTAATGAACCAGAGAGACCTCTAGGACAGGAGAGTACTGTATCCATTCATAGATGTTCCTTTACATCCTTTACACTCTTGTTGCCTTTGGCTTCGACAAGCAGTTCGGAGTCTCGGGTTTGTAAAGGAAACGCTTGTTCGTGACTCTATCTTCTATTTATTCAAAATAATAGCACTTGGTCTACATGAGTCGACTACAAACAGTCATCGTCACTGTCCAGATCAAATGACGGAGGTGACCAAATGACCACGCCGATGTTCGCTAGACCATTAATTTCCCATCACATCGTCTTTTTCGCGTCTCCTGGTACATGGAAACCTTGCAGCATGGCAGAACTTTTGAACCATCCACCACTCTTCAACTTGTTATTTCTTTTTTCAGCTTCATGTTATCTGCCTTAATTTTACAGCAGCTACGGTCAAGGACACCATACACGTGTTAACACTCCAATACGGTGTTGCTCGACAAGCCCCGACACTTAAGGATGTAACTTAAGTCCTCTTAAGTTGCAACGAAACTTAATCCCCCAAATAAACTTGATTTTTGTCTTATAACATCACTGATCACATGAATTAACCGTAAGATAAATACATTTGGTCAAAGTGGTGTTTTTTATGAATATTGGTAATTCAACGTCAAAGGTCTTTAAGCATCATTCACTAAATTAGTTTTTAAGCAAAACATTTTAAATGCAAAATTAGATATTCCTTCTATAACTGGCTAAGTTCTGCTACACAGAACTTAAGTAAAGTTATGCTGAAACAACAACAATGAACATTTACCCAAAGATAAAAAGCATTATAACTTCTCTCCGAGTTCATTGCAAGGCGGTTTAATATTAAACTTCCTTGGTTTATTGTCTTCTCAAGTTACAAAACAAATTACTAACTACTGACAATGTTATTTACCTTTTGTGTAAAAATTTCCCTGAGTCTCAATAGGAATTCTCAACTCTACGTTTCTGTCTGCCAACGAAGTCTATCTCCCCCAGTGTGTTCACCGAAACCGTGGGGTTTAATAACACATTCCGTCCCCCTCCTCACCCTCCCTCTCCCCTCCGTCACCACCCAGTTACCCTCGCTCTCCCAGATGCCGTCCAGCCACGCGTTTAAAGTTTCTTCGTGTGTCAGCGACCAAAGTCTTCTTAATTGCTCTTTCCCGTCTCCTTATCAGCCTTTTCAATGAGGGTTGAGTCATTATCGGGAAGGGGGAGAGCCATACGATGGAAATTGAGAGGGTCGGTGGGCGTTTGAGACACCGGAGGGAGGGAAATAACGGAGAGAAAATGTAGGAAGGGAGGGATAAAGGGAAAGTAAGGAGAGAAGTATATTGAGGGAGAGAAAGTAGGGAAGTTACTAGAGAAGGGGAAAGATCTAGAGAAGGCATGTTAGAATCAAAAAGTATATCATACGCCAGTCTTGAAAAAAAAAATCATATTTGCCAGGTAGGATAGTTTCAGTGTCAATAAATATTTTCACCATTCGTGGGAATTTAATTTACCATTGAGTATTTATTTTTCACTGACTTTGTATGTTTCCACGTATACTATCGTAGATCTAGACACAACTTTATTCATTGACGAGCTCACCCAATCACTGACGGAGAAATATTAACTACCGGAAAACATGTGATGACCACTTGCACAACACATTACTGTATCAGTGTTTTTGGTTATTATATTAGCGCCTAATAGGAGAAAACAGTTACTGACACAAAAAACTAAGACGCTCACTGAAGGGAGAAAACTGACGCAGCATCATATATTTAGGAGTGACTACAACATGTTACACTAGGTAAGGCAGGTGAGACTCAGGTTGTACCACGAAGTTTACATAATATATAACATACCAAATGCAGTATATATTTATTTATATTTTCTTGTTGTAGTTTATATTTTAATTATATCAAGATTTAATTTACGTAACATGTGCGTCAAGTTTTACATAACCCTACCAAGCAATCTTATATTATCTGTGAATGTTTACATAATCTAGAAAAGGAATTTTAATATAACGTGCATGTTCTGAACTAACTTGATTGTGTAATGTTGCTAAGGCTGATGCTGTGTATAATATCAGAAGTATATTTCAGAATTAACAATAACATCCTTGTAAAACCAATATTATTACTTTACATTTCTCATAAGGGAGTGAATATCTTTCTTAGTCTTCTGGAAGTTGTAGACGAGTGTAGAAACTTGGGAATTGGTGCTTAAAGATCCCAATTGTTAAACACTTTAATTCTTTAATATAAAACAAATTCGAAAAAATATACATAGAAAGAGCTATCCCATTTTTAATTCCATGTTACACAGTTTACAATTTCGACAAATTCAATTCACGTTACATTTACAGTAGGCTACATCGTTTTCATCATCAATTACAGTAATTATAATCGACTCTCAAACAAACTATTTTTACATCAGACATAATAGGGGTAAAAATCTAAACGTGATCATTAAAAAAAGAAAAAAGAAAACAGTTATTATATTACCAGAATTACGTCAAGTGTATCTTATGGAAGGTGATTCAGGCAGGACCAATCACGGAGCGTCATCCGTCATCTGCGTCGCCTGTCATTGGTTGAGAGCCGAGCTAACATCCACTCCGTTTACTCTCCGTCTAATGAAACTTTTCTCTGATCTCGGCAACAGATAAGAGCTTATGAATTTTTCGAAATGAAGGCAATAACTGATGGCTATTAAATTATCAAGTTTAGCTGCTCTATTTTTCGTTTATTTTTTTCATCTTTTTTTTCTCCATGGTGATAAGTACCCTTGATTTAATTTTTTTGATGAAAGGGTAACTTGATTATTGTGATGAAAACTGACCTGACGTATTTCAAGTTACTTTTTTATCATTTGATCATAAAAGCTACTTACATATTTATTTTAAAATCAATGAGATGAGACGAGTCCCTTTGTAGAGAGTTAATATTAAACCTATACACGGTGCTCCTCAAGTCCCTCCCTTAGGTGTAATGAGTTAAAAGTCTAAGATTAAAAAAAATTAATTTAATTTTGAAGAGTTCATCACATACCCGATATTAACATTAACAAAGAAAAATATTAACATACTCTTGGGAAAGCTAATTTAGTATGACATTAATAATAATAAATAAAAACCAGATTATTTCTTTTTCTGTAGCAGGTTATTACAGACTCATTAAATGAAGTAGGAGTAATGTTATAAAGTATTACTAAAAGTTCCAACAACTAAAGTTTTTAAGTTTGTATTCCAGGTTAATTATTACACTAGTCATACAAAAACTCTCGATATAATTCTTGTCAAACTCAGTAAAATATTATAATGTATTACTGCACTTCACGTCATGTATATAATCTTTCAATGTATAATTTAGATTAGTATATACATTAATCACCAAGAACATAATTATTATTTACTGTGTTATATTAATGTAATTCAATAATTAAAATCAGTAAACACTTATACCTTATTTTCACTCATCTATACCAAGAAGTCTCGAAGTCTTAGTAATTAGTTTTGATCGATAGTTTTCTGTGATAGTAATTTTTAGGAGTTACTGCGTACTTAAGCGGGGTGCATGAGGTGGTATCGGGTTGGCTGGGAGAGGCTGTCAAGTATTTTGCTTCTTCTTTAACCAGTAGTTCTATTTGAGAGAGAGAGAGAGAGAGAGAGAGAGAGAGAGAGAGAGAGAGAGAGCATCGCAAATATTTAGGTATCGATAAGTTTTTTCTTTTAACATTACAGATCTTGTGGTATACTATCGTTTACCTCCGTGGTGGCCAGAGGAGAAAGAACGACCAAGAATAAACATTACTGACATGAAATAACTAAATTAACAAACACTCTAAGTTAACCAAGTTATTATTGACTGCGTTAACCTGAACTTGAAAAAAATAATATAAATACGTGCAGAAACATCCATCAGTCAAGTCAGGTTAGGGATAAGACTTTGATTCGTATCTGCTCAAGGTAATTCATTTCAGGATAAATATATTATAATTATATATGTATTGCTTTCATTATTTTTGGTTAAATAATTATATATTTTTTTTATTTGAGAATATAATTTTTCGTGCTTTTTCCTTTGCGATTAAATATACGAAGATTAAATTGTCTTTTTTACCGTCTCAGAATAAGAAGATAATTACACATTTTTTCATTGTCTTCGGATTGTTATGTGGGAATTAGATCAATTTTATATTCGTTTAAAATAAATATATGAGAAGACCTTTTTCGTGTAGTGGTAAATTTATCTTCGTTTTCTTTTTCTGGCTAAATAAATAACCTAATCTAACCTTTGCCACTTTTGTGAACAAGTGATCGTTTGCCTGAAGGTGCTTGTTTGTGTGTTTTCAAAGCATAAACAGTTACAAGCTTATGTGTGTGTGTCTGTGTGTGCATGTACAGTATGTATATATTTAAGTTCATCCTTGTGTAAACGCTCACTGCTTCAGACACACAAACAAAAGACACAGGGGTACAGTAGTGCATGAAGGCTCCCTGCCCCTCCAGAGTTAAAAATAAACTGATAATTCCCGGTAAGTTCCTTGACCACACACAGCTCAATCCTCACAGTCTTCTTTAGCGAGTGAGTGAGTCGCTTGTGCCTGACGAAGTTGCCTCGTCTTGTAGGGCCACGGTTGTAGTGCCCCAAGTAATTTTCACCTCCGTAATTAATGTTTGATCCGTAAAAAAACAAAAAAAAAATCCCAAAACAGCATCACAGCGAGTGAGCGTTCATTTGGTGCAGCTGTCTAGGCCTGCTATTAGTGACTAGGGGAGATCACCAAGAGCTATCGATTGACTGGTGCTCTTCTGTCGCTGGTGCATAGTCACTAAAACGTCAACACTATTCACAACAAGAACTACAACGATGCAGTAGTGAATAAACAGTAAAAAAAATGGGATTTAAATGCAAATAAAATTGGATATTTTTTGTGGGAACTGTGATTATATTCCCCTATCTAGAACACGAGATTAATAAACTATCCGCATGAACCACTTTCACAACACCAGAGAAACTCGTACACAAGAGGTTAATGGCTCTAGTACCATAAAGCGCAGTAATACATTAAAACATCAACAAGTCACCAGGAAGGACTCTACGTGACGTGTGCCCAGGATCAACTATAAGGATCTGGAGTTGGTATTCATTAAGTCCGGTTCGTCAAGCCGGGGAGGGTGGTAGACTGATCCCTCACAGTCATGACCACTTGAGAGTACTCGAACCTTTGACCTGTGGGTGACTTGGCAGTGTGATAAAAGCCGCGTGCAGGGTACCAGTGTTTGATGATATTGAAGGTTGATAGTTCCATAAGCATTTAGAATATATATATGAAGAAAAAACAAACAATACGTATTCGAAAAAAAACTGTCCTGTAGTTGTTGAATGTTTACCGGTTGTCGAATACGTGTAGGGGGGAAATCACAGAAAAGGTCACAGGGAAATAAATATATTTTTTTCTTTCTTTCAAAAAACCTGAATAAAGTTGGGTTAGGTTTGAGATTTTTCCTGTGACTTTTTCTTATGATTTTTTTTTTTATAAATTCGTCGAATAAAATGTATTATATTTAGAACCAGAGTCAAGGAAAATTCTCCTTCCCTTCCTAAATATTTGTGACCACAACTACCTTCACAGTATCTCACAGAGGGGAGAAGGGGGAGTAACTAACTAAGCGGGAAGGGGAACTAACTGAAGGGGAGGAGGAGTAACTGAGGGGAAGGGGAGTAACTGAGAGGGAAGGAGGAAGTAACTGAAGGGGATGAATCACTGAGGGGGAAAGGGAAGTAATTGAGGGGGAGGAGGAGTAACTGAGGGCAAAGGGGAAGTAACTGAAGGGGATGAGTCACTGAGGGGGAGGGGGAGTCCCTGAGAGGGAAGGGAGAGTTAGTGAGGGGGAAGGGAGAGTTAGTGAGGGGGAAGGTAGGAGGGGGCACTGAAGGGGATAAGTACACTGTGTGGTCCACTAACCTCCTTTCCTGATCTATCGGAGACATTCACGACATGGAAACAGGCGGGACGGGAGTGATACGTGTTTTGAACAAGAACCACACGTCACTGAGTATACGTGTTCTAAACGTAGAGAGAACATCATCCTACCGACAGAAAATTCGTTCAAGCTACCAATATCCTCAGCACACAGAGAACTCTATTAAAATACAAAATGGTAACACTGCACATTACTAAGGGAAGCGTTCGACAAATCTGAACCGAATGCGTGTTAGCTCTTATAACATCTGGTGATAATGCTCTTCAGGTTCCTAACTAACAAAAAAAAATCGAAATAACAACATGAAAAAGGAAGGAAAAGAAGGAAGTAAGAATTAAAAGAAGATCTTTCATCAGGTGGCGGTGCAAAGGAAGACACAAAGAAGTTAGTTAATGAAGCAGTACAGTAGTTGATTACATGGACTGTTTGATTACCTAAAGCTGTGGTTGTTTATTGTTTAATCAGCTACAATACACAAGACCCAGACGAGTGTTGTGGGTGGGAGCAGGCAACGCACCATTGTTTTTGTTGTGTATGTAGAGAGAGAGAGAGAGAGAGAGAGAGAGAGAGAGAGTGTGTGTGTGTGTGTGTGTGTGTGTGTGTGTGTGTGTGTGTGTGTGTGTGTGAGTGTGTGCCCCTGGTGACAGGGACGACAATGGCAGGTTATACACGCATCAGCTATACTCCCTCACCGTCTATCGGCTTCTAACAAAATACACATTTTTCAGTCCACAAACTCCCATTTTCCAGCCGTGACGGAGACGTATGTGTGTGTGTGTGTGTGTGTGTGTGTGTGACACCTATAAAACTGAAGTAGTGTTTGGGGCTCCGTGTTAGTATTACCTCCTAGTGTGTTGGGTTTCAATGTCCACACAGACATTCACAATTTACCTTAGTGAGATTAAGTTATTTTACTTTACGAGCTATAATGAAAACTTTAGACATTAAGTATTGGGAAATTCATATAGTTAATCAATTCTAACTCGATTTATTTTATACATTTCACAATATATGATCCTAAGTTATAAATTTCTTTTATGTAGTTTTTTTTCAAATTTGACCTCCAGTATCTTATAATTCATAAGATAATTCGACAGTTTTCACCTTCATGTGTCTAAGACAAGAGTAAGATATTTGGTGATTCCATTACTAAAGGTCAGGGGTTAATTTGATACTAAGTGAGTGTCTATAGGTAAAGACAGACCTATAAAAAACATAAATTTTGGTTGGAAACTCAGAGGTCACACGAATAATCACAAAAACAAAAGATTTCACCTTTGTCAACATTTCTCGTTCCTTCCCGCATCGTCACACACACACACACACACACATACACACACACACACCACTACCCTCGTACACCAGCCAAACAGATCCTTAACAACCCTACCACACGTACTAAATATCACCATATCCTCACAACCACCACCCCCTCACAACCACCACCCCCTCACAACCACCACGCACTCACAACCACCACGCACTCACAACCACCACGCCCTCACAACCACCACCCCTCACACAACCACCACCCCCCACACACACAACCATCACACCCCTACAACCACCACCCCTCACAACCACCACCCCTCACAACCACCTCACCCCCCTCACAACCACCACACACCCCTCACACAACCACCACATACATCCTCACAAACCACCACCCCCTCACAACCACACCTCACCCCCTCACAACCACCACCCCCTCACAACCACCCACCCTCACAACCATCACACCCTCACAACCACCACATCCTCACAAATCCACCACCCCTCACAAACTCACCACCCCCTCACAACCACCACCCCCTCACAACCACCACCCCCCTCACAACCATCACACCTCACAACCATCACACCCTCACAACCACCACCCCTCACAACCACACCACACATCCTCACAAATCCACCACCCCCTCACAAACTACCACATCCTCACAACCACCACCCCCTCACAACCACCACACCCCTCACAACCACCCTCACCCCCACACAACCATCACACCCCACAACCACCACCCCCTCACAACCACCACCCTCACACAACCACACCCTCCTCACCCCCCTCACACAACCACCACACCCTCACACAACCACCACATCCACAACCACCACCCTCACAACCACCACACCCCTCACAACCACCCACCCCCTCACAACCACCACCCCTCACAACCATCACACCCTCACAAACCATCACACCTCACAACCACCACCCCCCACAACCACCACATCCTCACAACCACCACCCTCACAACCACCACACATACATCCTCACAACCACCACCCCCTCACACCACATCCTCACAACCACCACATCCTCACAACCACCACACCCCTAAACCACCACGCCCTCACAACCACTACACCCTTAAACCACCACCCCCTCACAACCACCAGGGGTACTACCGCCTGGGAAGATATTGGAATCATAATGTGTTGTCTAATGGTAGACCCTGGTGCCGTATGGCATCACGAAAATTGTGACCAAGTCCCAGGTTGCTCATCTGACTCTCTGCCTCATTTACACACAATTGCAGTGTCTCAATTGTTTCTCTTACTTTGAAAAGACAACATACCTGTACATATATAATTTCTCACTATTGATATCTTTAATTTGTTTTTATTATTTATTGTTCTTTTTTTATTATTATTATTATTATTATTATTATTATTATTATTATTATTATTATTATTATTCTTTACATTAAGTTTTATTAATTGTATTATTATTATTATTGTTATTATTTTATTATAATTTCGCCCCAGGCCTTGATGTGGGTCATTGACCTATGCTCTGCTGGGCTAATCCCGTAAAAAATATATATATAAAGGGGGGGGGGAGCATCTTGCTACTCACTAGAGCAGTATTTTCTAGTTCTGAAATTTGGAACTTAGATCTCCGTGACTTGGGCGAGGTATGGATTATAAGAAACAGCTAAACCCTCTCTATGGATTTATATACAAAATACACAAATTTACGGAAACCTGACTTAATAATACGTGGGAAGTGACGCTGATATTTTAGGAGAAAAGTTAAATAAGGAATCAAATAGGGAAGCTTCGTCGTCACCGGTGAGAGAGAGAGAGAGAGAGAGAGAGAGAGAGAGAGAGAGAGAGAGAGAGAGAGAGAGATTATCTCAGTATGAGTGACAGTTGGCATGTGTGATAATACGCCACGTTAAATGACAAGATTATTCATGAAAACCTCACTAGGGAGTTGGGATTATTCACTCTCACTAGGGTGTATCATAAAAACTCAATGACACGGACACTGCTCTCTGCTTCATCCTATTTCATTTGACTGAAAGGTAAGGTTAGGTTAGGTTAGGTTAGGTTAGGTTAGGTTAGGTTACTTTGTTATGTTAGGTTCACACAATCCGTCATAATATTAACCTGTAACTATTGAATAAATTATAGAACACCAACAATATTCCTTGATAATACCTCGGATTACCCAGCCCAGAAACATTAAATTTCATTAACCCTTTAAACATCATCTTATTACCAATCACACACTCCTAATAATAAACACAATTCTATCTATGGAAGGTTATTAAAAAAGCCTCGTACCGTCCACACGACAGTTGCCGATTACTATACCAGCGTAGATGAATTATTATCCCCCGCATCAGAACACCAGCGTTATAAATCATCCTTCTCAATTACAGTGTAGTAACGAATGTACTTTATTATTCCTTTTCTGTAAATTTAGGATTTTCGCCTAAATCTTCCCGGTCTTATTACAGTATGAAGCTCACCCCCTCACTAACGTATTGGTATTTATATTACTGTATATGCTCGCTTAGCCCAAATCTTTACCAATGCGAAAACACAAAATTTCGGGTCAGAATTACTCATAAATATCAAATGAAGCAATCGAATATTTATTCTTAAAAATTTTCTTCTCCACAGAAACTAATTTATAAATATCAAATGAAGCAATCGAATATTTATTCTTAAAAATTTTCTTCTCCACAGAAACTAATTTAGTCAGTCGTAAACTGATATCTGAAATATAAGAAATAATTTCAATTGTAGTTTATTACCTTTTAAATATTATTTACAATATTAAGCTGTATAACCTTTAAACATAACATATACCCGAAAGTTTCCTACACGATACTTCCTTTGGCAGTGTAGAGATTAAAGAGCCGCCTAATGTCGTTAAACTCTGTATCTAGGAGCTCACACCGTTTAATAATAAGCCGTAATTTCCTTATTAGACAACAAAGTAATAAGAGTGAAAGATATTAGTTTAGTAACAACCCCTTAAGCCACCGTACCCCTTTATCGTCCCTCCTGATGACTTCCCATTAACACATTAAGCCAGACCTGTATCTCTCATTTTCCTTGTGAACTAACTTCAATAGACACCGCAGGGCTACATCAGAGAGGGGTTGGAGGATTAAATCGTCCTGTAAGGGGGTTTTCATTCAATATCGGTAACTCAGGCAGCATCCAATTAAGATTCAACGCCATAGACGAAGGGGGCGGGAAGACGAGACAATGAGCGTGATAAAGTGTTTATAGCGACCGCAGTGACGCCACCATCTACGATTGTAAACGGTTGTAATATATATATATATATATATATATATATATATATATATATATATATATATACTGTATATATCTTCCGCGTATTTTTTGTTGCGTAAGTCACTTTCATCCCCATCTTTTTCTGTCTGACTGATCGACTGAGAGAGGTTTCTTGATCCTTATCAGCTGCCTTCGTCCCTCTCCCACCCCACCATCACCACCATGCCTCTCTCTCCCCCTCGTCTCCGGCCGGCTCACCCTACTGTACACAGCATCGCCTTTCATCCAGAGCTGAAAACACATCAATGATCAACCTCTCTGCTCTTACGACTAATGCAGCTCCTGGTAATTCTTAGTTATCGTAATTTATTTTCTTCCGGACGTAGAGATATGTGGGAAAACTATCTGATTTTAATTTCACTTAATTTGAAACGAAATTAAGTTTACATGCCCATATTTCAAAATCTTGCATGAAACTATTTCTAATGTAAAACTCAGAATAATTATTTAAATACACAGCCCGATGATACATTATTTGTACGTCAGGCAGAGAGACAGTAACAAATGCCCGGCAGGAAGTTACTCTCTTAAAAACATATTTTCTCGAGTCTTGGAGATCTATTTATTCATCGACTCATTCGTATTGTTGAGTCTTTTAGCATTAGCATCGTCCAAAACACGCCCTATTGTTATCTTAAGGTCTCATTCAATCAATCAGTGCCTTCGTTCTTTAATGCATAACTCTTGTTGATGTTTATCGACAAAGGGAACCAGTTTACCACTGTCGATATTTCACGAAGCCACCAACGAACACTCCATCGCGACGCAATTTTCGTGTTTCACGCGTGTCGTTCACTGCACGCCCACACTCACTCGAACACGTAAAACCAAGTTAATATTACTGATGAGAAACGCTTCAAGAGCTGACTTACATTTTATTACTGAATTTAGCCACCTGATTATCTGGTAATACTCCCATATGTGTATCAATTTTTTGTTCACATTAAGAACGGTATTTGTGGATTAACATAGAAATTATGAAAGCAAATTAGTGTTTAACAATAATTTGGAAACCGAAACCTTACGAGAAATGTCCATAGATTTCCCACGAGCCTGACGACGTAATAACCAGCGGTTCGGATGATCAAGCAATTTTCTATAATTGTATTTTTTTTTATCGGACAGAAGCGGCTGATGAGGAACTGAGTAAACAGTTCTTCTGGTTTATGAGAAATATCCGAAGCTTCGTCAGTAGGGCTCGGAATACCGGTTTCTTCAAAGATTCGTAAAATAAATTCCCCTTTAGATCTACGCTCGAAATATACAGTACTCTTGTTTTTCTGTATTTTATTTTCTCCTACAATGGGATTTTAGTGTGATTTAGAGAGTTTCAAGATAATTTGGACTGAATGTCGACTACATGTACGAATGCTACAGAAGGCGTATATACTATGCTGGTTCAGGGGCACACAGCGTCTCTCTCTCTCCCTACACAAAATGAAGTTTAATACACCTTCAGAAGTTTGACTATTGTTCCAGATCCTCCAATAGTGGTAGATGGTTTTGTCCACGACCAAATTCCTTTTCTTTTCCTCTAATAAACTCCATCTTCCCATTCTCACCCAGCTAATTTTGCCTTAAAATTAACCATCCAAATGCTAATATAACCAAACCTAGCCTAAATTAGACTATCTTCACACAACATAACCTAACCCTTCAGGTACAATTGGGGAATGTTCTATTAGGTGAAATATGCTGGGGTGTCAAATCTTCATGTGATCTGGTCTATTAAATGTGTTACCGGACACACACACACACACACACACATTCCTTTTCAAAATAGTAAGCAATATTCTATTTCAGCTGAGGGCGAGGATGAAAAATCAGAAACGATTGAAAACCTTAACTCAAACGATCAGTCAAAACACCTCTGATAAGGTAGTGCCGATAACCGTTTCTGTTAACGTGTAGTTTTTTTTATTTTTACTTTGGGCTTTACTTATATTTTTTCTTCTTGTAAATTGAATCGCCCCAAGACTCACTCCCTCCGCTGATATGATATTTTACACACGGATAAATATTTTGACATTTCTTTACTGTTCACTGCACGGGCGCCGACTAATCTATAAATTACTGTCGGAATTGAAGATAATGTATCTTCCAGGAGTCGAGATTCACAAAAAACTATGTATGATGAATTTTCCTCGTAAATGAAACTTTTATAATATACACCAAACTAGTTGAATTAAACGTAAGTACAAAAATACCAACAAAAAATAGCATAAAATTTACCATAGCACACTACCTGAAATAAGTATTCGTCTATGAACATATACTTTCTCAGGGAGTGTGTATATATATATATATATATATATATATATATATATATATATATATATATATATATATATATACACACACAGTCTGTACTCACCCCTGAAGATGTGAATTACATGAAAGCGCTTGTTTTCTTTTTCCTTGTGGTTATCAGCATATACCTGGATCACGCGCACTACAGTGATTTGCTTGCATATATATATATATATATATATATATATATATATATATATATATATATATATATATATATATATATATATATATATATATATATATCATAAAATACCACCAGACCCAAAATAACCTCTTCCAGCCTGACCATTTACCACCTGCTGTCTGCCTCAGTTCATCGTCTGTAGTAAAAAACTTTCATCACTCCGTCTTCCCCTCTTAACTCATTATGTCCTAAACACTCATTTTTTTTAAATATCTCCGCCTCCTGTCTCTTTTCTCCTGGAGGATCATGTATCTTCGATCTCCAAAATCTCCACTACACCCCAGTTCTCTCTCCCCTAGTCCCATCCTCCAGCCCCCTTCTCTCCAGCACTAATGAAGACGCTCCTACGGCTGGCAGGTCCGCCGACTGTTGGGATAAGCAATAAATATTGTGATAAAGTCAGGGTATTGAATGGCAATTCCAGGGATAAGACCCCACGATTTATACATTCATTTATTTATTTATTTCTATTGTTTCTTGGGGTATGGGAGCTCTGTGAGGCGTTAAGGTATTCTTGTCCCAAGATCTATCAATACCTATATATTTTTGGGCTATATACCTGGTGTTTATTTATTTTCTCAACTCTTGCTAATGTCGCCACGAATTTCTAATATATCTCTGTAAATCCACATATCTGCCTTTTTTGTGACTTTCTGCACTTATGGTAGATTGTACAATTTCGAAGCTACAAGATATATTTATGTCCGCGAAAGACAACCCGTTGTCACAGTAATCCATCCAGAAAATACGCCAAATTTCAGATAAGGCTCTCTTAAACACATGCAAGTAGGGACAAATGCATCCTGACAAGATTGTCTCGAACAATTTACTATGGCATCGGGAAATTAGCTAGGTAAGCGTAGTTGGTGAACTGTACGGCAACTACAGCCACTCAGACAACCGCCGCAGACTCGCTGCATCGCAGCACTTGGCTAGGAGTTGGTCTGGTCGAACGAGACTAGTCTCCCACTGACAGTCAGAGGGAGGGGACGTATGAACGCTCTCCTGGGACTCGCTCTGTGACGTTCGAAGTTGACCAAACTTTATGAATTATCTTGTGATTTGTTTATCGCTGGAAATTTGTGATGTGATGTACGAGGGAAATTGATGCGACTTCAACGAGTTATAAAAGGACAATTTTTACAAACTTTTTAAGTGTTACGAACTTTCAAGGCTTGAATGACGTCAAGTGGCTCAATAAATGAAAAGTTAAATCATAAAAAAAGCCAATTTGTTCACATAATTGAGCAAGAACAAAAAAAATTCCTTGAAATCTAATCGAAATATTAACCAATAAACTTGAGTTTGTATATTCCTTCCGCTGGAGAATTTTAAGTGAAATATCAAGCCGTCCCTTGACCAGCGCGCAGCGTCGAATTGGTGGAATCTCGGCGTGTGTCAAGTGCCAAGCTGAGCCACATTTGAGCCCAGTTGAGCCCAGGAGACAAATGTGAAGGCTCCGAGGGTCTTACCACACACACGAACATCTCGACTGGCCAAAGGGATCAGAAAGGAGTGTAGTGTGTGTGTAGTGGTGGACTCCTGGCGTCTTTAACAAGTTTGTGGGCAGCTTGTAACGTTTTCAAGCTGTGGGCAAACTGAGGTGTTTACTAGTTTTGGGCAGCTTGAAACGTTGTCAAGCTGTGGTTGGTTTGAAACGTTATCCAGTTGTGGGCGGCTCGAGACCTATTCAAGTTGTGGGCGTGATATTTAGTGGGCGGCTTGGAGAGTGTGGGCATCTCACAGGATGCGTGTTAAAGTGGTATGATCCTCTCGCTGCCCCCTGACACAGCGCTGGAAAATTATGTCCAGGTAAGTCTCCAGGATAGATAATTAACCAATTGTTTTTAGGAAAGATGAATAGGCTATTATCTTTGTTACCAGAGAATGATGCATTAGGCCTATATACGTCACTTCGTAGGCCTATCCTTGAAGTTAGTATACTTAAGATTTAATTTTTAGGTGATACTGAAAGTCGAAACTATAACAGTAACACCGTGTAGGTTTTCTTATCCTACTGGATTTAATATTTTTACCGAGGGAAAACGTTATATAATGGAACTTCCGTTGTTGTATAAACGAATTTTTCATATCGTATCTGATTTAATTTTCTTCGTAACTTTGGAGAAAGAGCATCAAAGTTTAATATTTTTATTCTAAAGAGGCAAGAGTGAGGAACTTCTTTAAAGACATTAAATTATTTACTACTACTACTTCATTAATTCACTAATACATATATTCGTTGTTACAGTAATTAAACTAAAAAGATGATTAGTTCTTTCGTGGTTCATTTGATCATAAAGTTGATAGTGGTGCAGCTATGTGATTCCACGCAGATGAGAAACAAACAAAAATAGTAACTGGAGAAGCAGGAAGCCTTATCAAAAGCATAAAAATACGGCAACATAAGAACTCTTAGTGATTTTTTGGTGTACGAGAACTAGAGGAACAGCTTTTGTCTCAAGAGATCTACGTGGATTTTTTTCCTTCTTGAATGTTAGAATTATAACTGGTATCTTATGTCAGTGGTACGTGTAGGATACCACAAATTATTACTCAGGTCAGGTGATTCGGGATATCTGATACAGGACCTTTCCCCTCCTCTCGCTCCACCTGAGGTCAGGATTAGTCTGAGGTTACATGGCCTTACCTTAATTAATTAACTACCGCCGCACTGGTACGTTGTGTTATGGATACGACATCGCTGTTGGCACTCTTGTGAATACGAAAATCATCATACTTGTCTGTGGTTATCTCCCACCGACAGAGTATTGATTTTAAATTCTAAGTTGAAATACTGTATGTTAATTGTTAAAAAGATAAAAATTACACTTACACTTGTGCAGAATTAAAGTTTATCTAAGCTTAAGAACTTATTAGCACCGTAAATTTTTGGGAGGAAATGAGGTTTGGTTAGGATAGCATTAAGGTGATTAATATTTAGGTGAAATAAGTCGGGGTAGAGATTCTTCAGGTGATCCTGTATGTGTATGTATATATATATGTAGGTTATGTAAGCATGTCCTTTTAATTTTAAGTAACAAGGGTGATTCCTGGGGCAGGAGACACTTGCCTGAGACCTATATTTAAACATTTGACTATATCTTATACAAAGTTTTATGTACTGAGGAAATTACGTGTGCAAGGAGACACTCAATGTCGTGAGATACAAGAAGTAAAAGGTAAGATGCAGCTGTTACCCATGTGTATAAGGTGTTTGAACAGTGCCAGTAACAAGGTGTGGGGTAGCGAGTAGACTGCAGTAGAACACCTAATTTGAAATAACCAGTGATGATAGTTGGGATTTCACCAGAAGGTAGACCATTAGGGTGAGGGGAGGGTGAAGAGGGAGGAACTGAGCGACGGACGTGGAGGGGTGGGAGACTGGAGGTGACAGATGGATCACTGATAAGGCGCATGGCTTTACACTGGATTTTGTCGACGAGGACTCGGGAGGACGGAGGTGCACTTTCCTTAATGGGAGGGCAGGATTCCACGCGAGGACGAACTGTTGTACTGTACTGAGTGAGTACGTGAGGGGTAGAAAGTTCTTTGTAAAGTTTTTATTTTACTGTACTTATCTTCCACAATGTATCCTACTCATATCTGGAGCATTTCCAATAAACAAATCTTAAAAAAATATATTCAAAATTCGTTCTCTAGATTGTAAAAACTACTGTTATAGCGAATTCTTTAAACTTTGGTTCCTGTTTACGTCTTGTAGTGTGAGAAGTGGATTAGTCTTGAACCTCCTGTCTGTCTTAGGTTGGTACCTCTGTGGCAACACTTGTATGGCTAGGCTAGTGTCTCCCTTGACCCCGAGAACTGGATTATTTCGTCAAACAGTATATACTGTATATTTTATTGACTAATTTTGAAGTCTTGTTTTCATTTATGGAAACATTATATACTATATATAGCTACAGTATATGTATCTACATTCATTGAACTTATAAATCCACCTTTTCCTATTATTGATACAATGTAAACAGTTCAATACTTTATTTTCAGAAATAGCTTTGTTAATTTTGTTTTCCTCAACCTTAGCTGAGTTACAAGACTCATCTTGTATTATTATAAAGCAATAAGTATAGCCTCCCAGGTTGGATAAGGTTCATTTCAAGCCGTTAATGATGTGTGTACTCCCTATGTCAGTCCGTGTTAGTAACAGTGTGATGAATCACGACTTGAATCATCCAAGGAAGAAAGATTGAAGGAGTTAGATTCTTAAGCTTTTTATTCTTCGAAAATAAAAACGCCTAAGCCTCATATTAAATGTAGTTTTTATTAATTTTATTAATTACCTCAATAGGCTACCCATCTTTCCTAACCAAACGAAACATTAATGTGTTTTTCGGGCTTGAGGGATGTTTTTACGAGTGAATGTAGCAGCGACTAAGACCAAAATCTTTATTATCTTTGTCTATGTTTTTCTTCTTCATTTTACCTATTCCCAAAGGTTAGGGTTCGGCTTCCTGAATCTGTCTCTGGACACGAGCATCTGTCTTCAGTATTTATTAACGTGTCTTCGATTTTATTTTACCGATACTAAAAAATAAAAATAAAATTATGGTTTATTGTGAATTGGTTTATTATATGACGTCTCGATTTAATACAGTATTAGATATAATTAGCATTTGTTTATTTCTTTGATATAAATGCTGTTTATCTTGTTTTTAATACGCAAATTCACTTGAACTTGTTATTCTGGGTCGTTATTGCACTCGATAAATTACACCGAATGACCAAATGGACAAGATTTAGTTCCGTTTTGTTGACTGTTATGTGTTCCATAAGTTTAAGTGTTGAGGGAAATAAACGAGGAAACGTAAATTAGGTAGCGTAAAAAAATACGTAAAAATGTAAATGGATCGATCACCTGGAAATTCCTCGCCCCCAGTTTATTTCACCTGAAGATAACCACCCTGTCGCTACCTGGGGAAGTTTAATTGGTTTAGGTTAGGTTAAGTTAGGTTACGGTGGTTAATCATCAGGTGAAATTAGCAAGAAAAGGAACAAGGAAAAAAGAAGGTAAAAAAAAAAAGAAACGAGGAAGATTAGAATAGAAAAAAAAGGAATCGAGAGACGAAAAAAGAAAATGTTTTGTGAAGGTTAGAAATTAAAATAAAACAGGAAGAAAACTGCTGAGAAAAAAAATGTAGAAAGACCAAATAAAAGATAATCAAAACATGGAACAAACACTGTCCTACATTCGGCTCAGCTTGAACTAAAACACTGGGAGACTAAAAAAAAAAAAAAAACCGCGCGAGGCAGTCTTTAATCTCAGCTCCTCTTGGTAATACTAACAGCATAGGAGTCTGGGTCTTGTCCAGTTCGCGCTGTGAGGATGTAGGGCTGCCGGTAAGGTAGTCCATAACTCAGCCAACGCACCGTTAAAATAGTAAGAGTCAGTCAGGTCAGCATCTCGTGATTCAAATAATTTAGTGAGAAATGACAAATGGCTGCACTAGAGGGAGGTTGTAGGGAGGAGGGAAGGGCACACATCATTAGCCTGTAAGACATACAAACGATTGACTGATATAAAATTATTATGATACACAGATTAAAGTTCTTTATTCTGATCAAAACTATAATTTGGCTGCTACTGATATTTGCCCTTTGGATCACGTGAAGATTAGACACCCCCAACTTATTTCATCTGAAGATTAAACACTAATATTAATCTAACCTAACACCCCTCTCCCCTTCCCTAGTAGCTTAAGGGTGTTTAATCAATTAAATAAGCTGGGGTGCTTAATCTTCACGTAATCCTTGACTTGTTTATTTTACAATCACGATAATTCCAGTATGTGAAGGCAAACAAAACACTGCAGAAAATGATGTAAAATGAAAGGACTCATCATCAAACTTCTGGCTGTTAATTGGTTATCATGCTGTAAAGGCGAGGAGTGACTTTGTTGTTGTAGGAGGTAAATGAAGACAGGAGGCTGGTGTGTGTGATGTGCAAGGACTTTATTATTCCACTTAATTGAACCTGGCCAAGGATAAAAAGTTCAGAGTTAAAGAGTTCGCGCGTACCATATGTTGTTATAACCAATTGTGTTTATATTTTATTAATTGATTATAATTATTTGTGTGGGTCATGAGGCTACACTTTGTTATATCAGTTAACGGTATGGGGGGGGGGGTTGGTTACAGTATATTATTATGAATTATACACAAGTCTTACCATTGATTTTAGCTTCAACTTATAAGAAAAATATTCCGGTTCAAGAGTGTGTATGTTCGTATCCCACTCAGCCAAAGTTTTAATCAAATTTCTTCAGAAACTTCATTTGCTTTTTACTGTTTAGTTTTGTTCGGTTCCTTGTGTTATGTGTTTGAGTTTCATCCTGATAAAAGATAAATATGTCATTATTTTTAATTCCATAAGCGTACAGTGTATCATCATTATGTATCTGTTATACCAATACAAAAGCAGTACGATTATAGGAGAAGAAACCTCATTATTTATACTCGAGACATGAACGGTTATTATTGATAATTGCTTGGTCACCTAAATTCTAACGTGTACATTTAAGCTGATGATTGATATGGATAAACTAATATTTGTAATGGGATTATTATTTCTCAGGATTGATATTTTTGTTCTCATAAGAATATTTGTTTTAACTTGTATTACAGTTACTTTTTGGACACACACACGCGTAAAGTAATTTTTTTTTTCATGGAATGTTGGTGAGGGCGAGATTATACCTCACCAGGTAATGATAAATACTTGGGTGAAACAGGGTAGAATAGTCGTGTTGGTTAGACTTGATTAGACGTTTCATAATAACCAGTAATTTTAAACGGTTCAGTGCCCATAATTTATGCCTTGTTATCTATACATAATATATAATTTTGTTTTCTTATTATGGGAAGTATATTGTAGTTGTAATGGGCTGGGGGTACAGAGGTGATTACTGTGATTTATGTATTATGCCCAGTTTATTGAAGTTTAGTCAGTTCTTCCTGGCAGGCACACATGGTCTACAACTAAATCCCTTCGTTATGAGACTGTGTGAGTTTACTTTGAAAGTGGAGGAAGTTTTAACGTAGCCTAATCTTGTTTTTGTCCAAACGTAGTCATGTTATGTAAACGCGGGTATTAACGTTTGAAGTTCTAAGATAGTTTAATATTTTTTTATTGTCTACGTTTTTGTGTGTACAGTGGCTCCTTACGACACAAAGGTAAGCCCACATGGAATTATATAACTACAGTACCACACTTATCAGTTACTGGAAATTCTCGCCATTTTCCCACAACAAAATATAATAGTACTCGACAAACCTGTGGCGTAAGAGTACATTGGTCGGTACTGTGTTTAAGAAAGACAACTATGATGTGAGTTCTCTGAAGATTAAAAGGTACTTGAATCCTCTGCTTATAGAAATGTAGGTTACCCCTTTTTCTTCGCAAGATAAAGTAGGTTGCATTAATCCGAACAGATCAAAGCCTGGCAGCATGTAAAGTTAGCATGGGAGTGTCTCGTCAGGAAGGGACCAGTCAAAACAATCACCAGACGGGGGTAAATATTCTAGTTATTTCCACTATTCACTTGTTTCAGGAGAGTTTGCATTGTTTTTATTATCATGGTTGAAGAATAAAATGCATTTGGAACTGGTGTTACAACAAAAAACAACTACTCGTGTGCTACAGCTGCTAATTTAGTATCTGGTGCTCTTAGTGTTTCTCCCACCAAGCCCCTAATGTCTTTCTTTCGTGAAACAGACGCCTTATATAAACAACTCTCGCTTCCTACTTACAACCCCCAAGAGCTGAGCACCTCCTTCACATACTTTTGGGTCGCTATTGCTAATGGTGATCCTCAGTTATTTATCAGAGAAAAGTAATATTAAGGATATGAAGTTTCGAGATGGTGGCCAGATTACCGGTGTTCAGGTCTCTTCAGAACGAGGTCATAGGGTACAGAGCCCCCCCACCGCCCCAGGTCTCATAAATTTAACCAAGAAACGATCCCTATCCCTTCTCAGTATGCTTCTACGGCCTTTAGTTTTTGCTGACGAATAATAATAATAAAAATAACATAGTATAACATAATTTAACAAGACGGGATTTTTCATTTGAGGATTTTCATACCCGAAGACTTAACCTGAGTTACATTAAGTCTTTACTCGGACCCTTGGCAGAAAGAATATTTCACCATAACTTATTTTCCTCTTATCACAGTGTTGCATGAATCTTAATATATGTAACAGTGATAAACTTCCTCGGCAGTTCAGACGAAGTATGGTCTATAACTGCCATCCGTTCCCTTCTCATAAATTGGTCACCTCCCAGCCCTCTAATGATGATGGCTCCCAATTTGGTCGAGTTTCCACCCCTTTCTACTTCATATTTTTCAACTTCTCATTTTTTTTCGAAAAAGTTTGCCTCTGCCACTTTAATGGAAATATTGCTGATATTATCATCACCAGACAAGCTGTCGATTACTATGACTGTTGAGAATTGTGGAGGTGGTGGGTGGCAAGTGGGCCTGCGATGGCTGCCCGTGCCCATGTAACTGTCCACAATTACCTGAAAATTGATGAGAGAAGCAGCCAGCGACAGACGTCCCCAGTGTGTCTGGCTGTGTGCCAGAGGATGGGGTGTAGCGCTCACCTGATCACTCAGTTGATGAACTACACAAATTCGAATTATTAAGTAGCAATTGTTATATTGATTCAGACTAGTTTCGATGTGTTAAAGCAATGTGCCATCCGAAAATAAATCATTTGTAATAGCTAAGCTCGCAACGCGATATTTGTTTTTGGGTAAATAACATTAATTTGTAATACTGTAGTCACTGTAACCTACATATTTGACGCTTCCAGAAACTACCAGTCTCTGGGGCGGTGACCACATGTAATCTATCCCCAAACGTCCCGACCACTGAACACACACACACACACACACACACAAAACACCAATAGCTGAAAAGAGGTCCACAAGAATGCATAAAAAGGAGTTTCTTTATTAAGTTTACTGCATTACGAATATAATCACAAAAATTAAATAGTTAAAAACACGAACAAATTAATAATGGCGATGAACAGTAGTAATGTAAATGATAATGGTGGAGTACAGTATATAGGTACACCAGCAGGGGGTAGACCAGCAAGTGCAGACGTGGGTTCAGAAAACAAGGCTGACACTAAACTTGGTCACAAGCCAAGTTCACCCAAATTCGGAAGAAAAAAATCCCTCGCGTGAAAAATCATTATCAGCCTGGTTAAGAGAGACGAGCATTAGGACTGACTAAAACGTACCGTAGCTCTCAAAACCACGAAGCAGAGAGAGAGAGAGAGAGAGAGAGAGAGAGAGAGAGAGAGAGCTCCTCGACCCCCACCACGGTAGAGTTGAATGATAATGTGATAAGTTGGTTCTGGCATAGTGAAATAGACCAGAATTGATAAGCGGTTGAAGTTCTACTTAAATTCGTCTCTACAATTTCACGCCATTAAATAAAGATACATAACACTAAAATTCTGTGAAGGTTACCCCCCCAAAAGGTCAAAATTTGTGGGAGGTTTGCACGTTGAGGATGAATATATTATCATGTATTATTAAAATTTAGTGTTAAGAGCTGCTTGAAAAGACTGTGTTTTTACAGTGGCTTGATGCATGTTAGCAGAGAAGCAGAGCGAAAGACAGGAACTATTTTAACAAGCAATTTAGTGGTGCAATTAGCGCTCGGCCCCAGTTACCGTATTGAACGTAATTAAGTAAGGGTCGCATTGCCAGATGCCACGTAGTTTGACACACGTCTGTTAGTACTGCGTATTTAAGAGTAGTTATTGATCTGCCATCAGTCATGGTTGATGGGTGAGAGAAGACTGCCATTTAGTGTCCCCATATGTAAAAATTACAAACGAGTAAGGTTAATTAACATGATAGACGGTACTGAACGTAAGTCAACTTTAATATCGCCTCCAGGACATGATATATTTGATTATTTCTTTTCGAGCATACCCTCAAATCATAAACGAACTAACTTGTGCAGAGATTTTTGAATTACTCGTACCATCAACAAATAAATGGTTTTTATTCTTTTTGCAGTGTTAAGTTGCTGATAATTGTGATTTTTTTTTACTGTTTAGAGGGGAGAATTTTTCGCTTGCTCGAGGCAGCTAAGAGCCCCCGGTTAAGGCTTCGCAACCACAAGGCGGTTTTAAATTGTGGTCTCGTACCCTTTGACTGAGGCCTGGATCGTCTGATAAACTTTTACGGGATCCATCAATCTTTCAACTTCTCAAGACCGGGGCTTCAATTTAAGCAACAATTCGATTTCATTTTCCCTGACAGTCTAACCTCCCATCAATCGTTAAAATTACAGCCTGTGAAAGTAAAGGGACGGCTAAAAAATTAGTAATACGATATTTGTAACCACTGAGTAAATCTTGAAAGAATAAAGTATCAATATAAATGAGAAAAAATGATTGGGGTTATAAAATATTGGAACAACAATATCACTGCGCATGCGTCAGGGCTCAAGTTACGGATCAAGCATGTCATATTACGCATTACATTATGATTACTCACGTTTTTAGCCCGACTCTACGAACTATATCCTAGCGAGGGTTTTAGTTTACACGCATGCGCAGTACCACACGTAATTATGCAAGTGCACGATCTAGGCTGGACCAGTCTCGTGTCCCGACCTCCAACCACCCAAGGTAAATCAAGTTACAAAAGCACCCGGATATATAGTCAACTACGCTGGTGTTTTAGGTAATTTGACTACGGTTAATGACGTTATTGCAGCCACTGTGTTTAGTATAATTTAACCAAAATATATCAGGTTGCAGCATCGTCAGTATAAACACGATGGTAGGGTACGTTTGCACTTAGTATAATGTAACGTGGAGTAAGTTTGTTATATATACAGTAAACTAAACTAACCCACAGCCAGTCAATATATACCTGACCTCTGGAATCAATCGGGCGTAACGTGCCTCACCTTACCAAAAGTCAAACACAGTCGAATTCATTTACAGGAACTCAATCAGCCTTAACATTTTTTTTTCAGGGTATGGAAGCCTTCGGTGCTCAGCTGCAACTGACGTAATAAATAACGAAAGAGAGTTGTTATCTTGATACTCATCCAAAGTTTACAGTGCCCAAAACTGTCAAACTCTGGATAAGCCAGCAACGTCCATTTCCCAGAATGACGCTGTTTTGAACCGCCCGGGCTAGGCTATGGAAGTTATACGACCCACTTATTTTGAAATTGATTTTAAAGTAAGGTGATTTTTCCCCAATGCAGCTTGTTAAAGGTATTGGATAAAGCGACTATGTTGAGGACAGTGCAATTACACAAGTGTTTGACTTTTTTAATAATTCATTCATATATTTTTTTCTGTAATTTTATGTAAAATAATACCGGTATTTATTTCTGGACAACTACAAATATTCAGAGAGGATCATCACTCACTAAGCTACGGACTTTTATTGATATCACAAACTTGGTGCAGTTCCAGAGTGCTGATGGTGTTTCATGGTGCATTTTAAAGTGAATACATCTGCTGGGAGTGATTCACCGAAGAGTGAAGACGAGATGGGTGTTAGGGGGGGGATGTGTGTCAGGGTGCCTTACTGGCCGAGTTGCGTTTAGTTTGCCATCCCGCTTTTCTGACTGACGCGACTGGTGGACGTTTTTCGTACATAAGGGACATTTCTTGGAGTGTGACGTATCGAAATGAAAGACTTTATTCTTCACCATTCCTATTTCATAAGGTTGTCGAATTGAAAGTTGTGGCCGTTGCAAGAGATGGTAAAGTTGTTCCATGTAAGACATTAAGATGATGATACTACTACTACTACTACTACTACTACTACTACTACTACTACTACTACTACTACTACTACTACTACTAATAATAATAATAATAATAATAATAATAATAATGATGATACTGTACAAAATAGTCATCACCCAAAGCGTCTAAACCTTTACACCGTACGTACAGTATTGGGCGGGACAAGTAGATAAAACACACATGGTTACACTGACATTTCCAAGCCGTAATGACCTTTGAAGTTTATGGCCAGCAAATCTAATACAACAGCTGACATTTCGATATATTCATCGACTTTATTTTTATATTATTATCACCCCCAATAAGTATATATTAAACTCGCTCACCTAGTACCCAGTTACTCGCTATGTATATAATATATATTTCAACGCACATATTTCCCCAGATATTACACGCTTTAGCACAAACAACAGCTTCAACACATATATCGCGTTATCAGTGCCTATATCAGCCCAGCCATTACACATTTCAATACACGGTAAAACATTTCAGTACAGTATATTGCAGTAGGCTTTTTAAAATTTCTACACTTTAGCACATGTTACCTGTTACAGTACATAAGACATTTAAAAAAAAGTACATACTACAGTACACTTTTAGTACTTATACATTACAGCATATAGTACACATTTTCAACATAAACACCATATCTACAGACATTCTTTGGTAGTCACCCCGAAATACAATACAGGAATATGAAGTTACTCGTGCGGGCCAGAGAAGCGGGTCTCGGCTGTTTTAAAGACGAATCCATTTCCGAAGAGTGTTAGTTGGAGGGACTGGAGGGTAGGGGTTGGGGGTGAGGAGGGGAGAATGGGCTGGATGAAGGTAAGTATGGGCTGGAGGGGAGGGAAGGAAGTATGGACTGGATGGGGGAAGGTACGGGCTAGGTTCAGGAGGAAGGTTTTAGCTGGAGGTAGGGGTCGAATTTCTTACTTTCGTATTGGATTTTTTTTATTTTGTTTACACAGAACTATTGGGAAGTGTGAATAAATTATTTGATACGGTAAAACTGTATTTAGTTTTACTTCTCTACCTTAGACTATTAATTCGCACGGAATTAAAAATTATATATTTGTTATTTAAGCTGGTATCGAAAAAAATAGCGTTGTTACTGAAGAAGCTGGTATCTAAAACAGAAAAAAGTTTTGAATTTGCTATGACAGAATAAACAAACAGTAGCCAGTTAGTTGTTTACGTATTGTCGATGTTTGGGACCACGGCATTAAAAATCATCGGGGGGGTCTCACAAACCAAACTCCCTCACCCAACTGAATTAAATCTAACCTAACCTAATTAAAAAGTAACCTCAGATGTTTAGATTAAGTTTGTTACGTTACTGTAGTTTTGGTTCTTGTCATCTTTAATAAATGGTTTAATGCCGTACCGTAATGCTCTCAAGTCACCATTGTCAACAGATTAACTGGGCACTTCTGTTCGTCGATATAATTTAATATGATTCTCATTTAAAATTAAAATAAGGGTGGCACAAATAACTATTAAAGGGTCAAGTACGACTTAAAATTCTCATTGTTTATTTCTCTTAAGTTATCAAAGCTGAATACAAATTTACTTCACGGAAATATGAAAAACTTATAACTTAATGAAGCTTGTAATCTCGAGTCACTGTATGTACAAATCGTCATCTTTTTTTTTAACTCAAAATCCCTCGAGTCGCCGGTTATTCATTTCCCCTTTAGTTTAAAATCGCTGGAAGCTGCCCAATTCCAACCTAAAAAAAATATTGAATTAGTTATGTTCGTAACTGCCAGCGTTAAATTTAAAATACTCCAATATTTCCATTTTTTCCAATCCCAAATCCATCAAAATTCTGACGGAGAAAATGAGAGAAAAGGCGGCGAAGACGTGGAAATGGGTCAGCTGGGGGAAAAACAGCGGTGCTCAAGAAAGCGGAAATTTTATATTTTTGGAGGACTGGTAAGATATTAGGCTTTTAGTGAAGGTTTTGAGGATATTCTTTTAGGTAATGTGTGTGGGAATGTTTTTATGGCGGGTTGTTTTTTGTTGTTCTCTGAGGGGCTGTGATGACTTTGCCGAATGACCTTACTGGTTATTATTATTATTATTAGTCTATGTTGTGGACTTGTAGTGTTGGTATTATTATTACTGTTACTACTTTTATTATCATGGCTTCACTGCAAAAAAACAAAAAACAAAAAAAACTATCAATCTCAGTCATCTTGTGTTTGCAAATTTTGATAAAGGTACGAATTCCTGTAACACACACACACACACACACACACACACACACACACACACACACACACACTATGGTCCCAGAACCCTTATACAGTTCATCTTCATTGTTGAGCTGTAAAGATGACTCGAGAGGCCAATACGGAATAGGTAGTGTTGCTAATATCTCTTGTTACCCACGCACTGTTTACTTCCCCATTCACCTCTCACTCCCCCTGTGCTGCTCAAATTAGCTTCGGAAAATAATCGTCATGCATTGTGTTCTTCAGCAATTTATTTTCCTGTTTATTCTACCCGTATTAGTTAGGATTTTTTTTAATAAATTTTTATGTATGAGCATTACTAAAATCTATCATGTTTAATGCGTGGGTATAAAGTTTCAGTATTAATTTCAGCTTGTTTTGTTAGTGCAGCTGAAATGGTACGGAGTTTACCTTTGAACTTTGTACGATTTTTTTTTTTTGGCCATTTGAGATACTATTTTTGACAGACGTACACTTCTTGTTTTAATCGAAAATATATTGGGATTGTTCCGCAGGGTAATTGGTTGTCATTGTTTGTTACTGGCTGTAAATGGTGGAGGGTATGGTGGATGGGTTATATGGTGGGAGGCTGGTGTATCGTGGTTAAGGTGGAGGTCAGCATTGAACGAGAATTTATTTGGTGATAGGAAGCAGTTGTTTGGCTGATTCTTGATATGAATAGGATACAACGTTCACCTCCTATTCTAAAGACCACTGGTGTGATCCCGGGGAACTCCAAGTCCACCCAGCTGTAAATGGGTACCGTACCTTACTTTGGTGGTGGGAGATGAAGGAGGTCGAGTGTAGCCTCCTTGTATCCACGCTGTTAGGCCTATAGGACCAACTTTCACCCTTTATGTGTACAAAAAGATGACATGTACAGTGATCCCCAGTTGTATTTTTAGGTACTATTGCATTTTAAAAATTTTGTTTCAGAAGGAGCTACTGTTTCTGAATTAATAAATGCAATGGAATGTTTACAAAGTGGAGGCTTGAGTAGGCACTCAGCGTTGGTTTGTTCGCTGGGGTTCGCCATCAGGTGGTCGACATGGCTCTCAGGAAGCAATTCTCCTGGTTTGTGTGGGTAATGAAGTGAGAGTGGAGGAGCGTGTGGCTGAGGTGAGGGACAAACTTCACTCTGTGTTGGGTTGTGCCACACGCCATCCACGGACTTACACAACCTGCTGAGATATAAATGACGGACCTAATCACGCCTAACCTAACCCTAATTTAACTTTTCTAGCCTAAATTTGCCTGAATTTATCGACATACAAGTTAACGTTACTTATACTAAAGCTAATTTAATAATGCAACTTAACTAGACCCATACGTGTACTAATGTTGCTTAACTAAACTAAATCTTTACTAACTGTACCTAATTCAGATATTGAGCTGGAGTCACGTCATTATAACTGGCCTAAGTTAACTAGACTTATCCTAACTTTAATTAACCTGACTACACCTAAATTTAAACAGACTTAACCAACTAGACCTATATTAACCTAATCGTATCTAACTAGACAAACCAACTTAACCAAACTTAACGAGTACCAAATCTAACAGGTACTCTAACACAATGAAACCCAACCTAAACATTTCAAATATTCTCTGTTAACTTGACTTGGAAATAGATGTTTGTAACGTCTGTAACGCCGCCAAATAATCTGACCTGACTCGCTAAAAAATAATGTTTCTGTAACCTGTCTGAATCCGTATCAACAATCCGACTTGACTATAAAAACCCCCTCCAGATATTTATATAACCCTCAAGTCCCTACCAGCAATAATCCTATCTAACCCATAATACTGTACTCAGGTGTTTGTTTATATGTGCCATGATGTTGAGTCATATATGGATATTGAGTTGACTTTACAGAACTAACACCTTAAATACCTGACTGAATCATTCCATTTAAATTCATATCGTAAAGTCATAAATACAGACATACATCTAATTTATTTATATGTACAAATATTCGCAGTTGAAAATATATACTGTATATATCCGAACGGAACGCCTAGTCAATGTAGGGAAACAGAATTACTGTAATCTCCTTCCCCCGCAAAAAAAAAAAAAAAAAAAAACACAGGCGGGTGAGCCAGCAACAGCGACTACAGGGCCAGCAATAATTTACCAGTTTAATATCTCTGTTATCATACCGGGCGTGGGGTGTGTCCGGGGCGTGGGGTGTGTCCGTGGGGTGTATCTGTGGCTTAGGGTGTGTCCGTGGTGCGTGTTAAAACAACAATCGGAAACCATCATGAGGACGGCCATATACCACCAACCTACTTGATTACTTTCGCTATGTTGCGTGGGAACTTCATTTGTTTTCTTGGATAAAAAAAAAACAATTACCGGCACCTGGGCATAAATATCAAGGTTAAAAAAGTCTTAGGATAAATATATATACTTATGAAATTTTGTTTTATACTGTATTATATTTACCCTTTTGTATGAAGTTGATGGCGTTCTTGGACTAGGCAGTTCTTGGCCTAGTGATTATGTTTACCATCGGTTCTATACCTGCACTGCACTGTCTATGTATGGACGTGTGTGGACATTTTACTTCAGAAATTTTTGTTTTGCGTAAAATGAGTAAAGGAATCGTTGTTTCTTCTAAGTGATGACGTCATCGTCTTCATAAGGGTAAACTGTACTGTATTTAACTTAGATCGAACACAGCATCCCATAACCTACGTCATTTCTTCCTGGTTAAACATTGTGTTGAGATGGTAAAGATCGATTGGGCCATTAATCAGCCTAGACGAAAGGAACAAAAATAAAGGAAAAAGAATAATTTATTTGCACGTGAGGAAGTTTAGTGTCCCTTAGTCTGATAGTTGCTGTTGATTAGGGAATAGCTTCAAGACGTTATTGGCTCTTCACTCGGGTATTATTTTCGACAGTGAACTTATTCGGATCCAGTCAATGGAGTCGGCGGTGTTTACGGGCAAAAACGTCTCCACTAATACTGGGAACCGCTACGAGAATCACTTCTATGTGTCGAGGTCAGAAGAGTTACACTAACCTCGGATACCGTTAAGCGGTTTAGCTCTTTGCAGATCGACGTATTCAGGTTTCTAATTATTTAAATGAATTTAAACGCCGTAAGTATAAGTAGTTAACCGTTAAAGAGGATTTGTTTTACGGCCGTGAGTAGATTTACGAGAGCGGGCGGTGCAGTCTTAGAGGAGAGACGCCTTGTGGACATGTTTGTAGGGCTACTTTTTTAGCCTACGGCGTGGAGTGCTATAGCCTAGTGACTCTGTTCATCAGTCTGGTTTATTGAGCTTACACCGCCGTGAAGTGTAGATTAATGGCTGGATAAGGTATGTATATGGGGCTGCTTATTTAACCACAGCATGGGGCACAGTAACTCCCAGCTTTGTTATGTGACCTGCGCTAATTACCGGTTGTAGTATGACTATATGTCGGTTCTATGTTGTTCATTCGTCCAGGTTTTTTTTTCACTAAAGGGAAAAATAAAAAAACCCCAGGCGTATTAAGGTTTAGAGTCACCATTATTTACCAAATCCTCTTCCTAAAGCCAAATCCGGTTGGGAATTTTCTTTCAGCAATGTTTGTTGAGTAAGATTTTTATTTGTTTGCTTTAACTCAAGTACATGGATCTTATATCAAAGCAAACTCGGCTCAAGTGGGGTTCGTTTAGGCAAGATGGTGGTGAAACTAATATTACGGGTATAATGCCTATCTCTTCAGCCTTCAATAGCTCATTAACAATTTGTTTAACTGAAGGCCACTTAGTTTTGTACAACTATTGTGAATTGGAATAGGAAAAAAATGAAATGTATCAGACTATATAAATGTAGTTTTAGATATATTGGATTGAAATGACTTTTGGTACGATAGGGCTTTGTAATTACATATATGGGAACCCTTTGTGCTTGCCTCATAAATTTCAATCTTCTACCTATAAAAACGGAGAAAAATTAATATTTATCCATAAGTGGTATCCGGAGGTCAGACTTTTGCATCACATCTTCCCCTTGCAGCTGTGTGGCAGACAATTGAAGACGTATATGGCAGGTCCCCCCCCCCCTCTCCCCCAGGAATTACAGAAATCCAATGAATTCCACAAAAGTTGGCATTCCCCGCCTCAGGACACCATTATCATAACCCCGCTGAGTTTAACAATAAAACCTTCTGGCGTGATGAACAGCCGAATGGGAGACGTTATAAAATATAGGAGTTTAACGTGCAAAAACGTTGTAGAGTTTTAAGCCATATATTTTAATGTTGATGAAAGGGTCTTGAATTCGGGCTCTTTCACGGTCGTTAAAAGTCGTTTTATTGAAGCGATGTTTTATTAAGTGTGGCTTTATAGCAGTACTTCAGTGTTTATATTATAGCCTGGCGTTCTTAAGTAGCATGTAAATTGAATACGAACAAGAGTCTGTTATTCATTCAGTTGGTGTCGGGACGTTCCATCAAGTTTTGTTTTCTATACGAGAGACGGGAAAGAAAGACAAACTCACTGACGTTTAGACATGGCCAACACATCCAAAACTTGGCAATTATGATATTTAATGGCCATAGAGAATATCATATATACCCCGCCTCCCGTCGTCTAATGGCCAGGTTACACATATAAATTGTGTTTATACTAAATTAGTTTAGACATGAAGAGTATCGTAGTGTTTTTAAAGTAGTAATGATTCTACTGGACTGACTTTAAAACATGAAATTATATAATCATTATAAATACGGCTTAGTGAAGGTCGAATTCTGAAGCTCAACCCCTATAAGAAGGGATGACGTTTACAAGTTAAGAATGAAAATAATTAATGATGTGAGCCACGTGAGAAGATTAACGACTGTTGAACGTTAAGAGAATCGTTGGTCTGAGATTTTATAAGAATCAACGAACGGTCAGGAGAAAGTGGAATCCATTAAGAGACATTAGTTAGCCAAATTTGAACTCCGGTTAATGTTTACTCGCCACGACTAACTAAGTTGAAGGTCAGCTGTCGACAACACAACGCGCGGCCAACCTCAAACACTGGCCACGAATTTTACTTGTTGAATTTGCACACAGGAGTAGCCACGTAATGAAAGCGAACATTTAATGAATATAAAAAGACACCAATACCGTACTGGCGGTGTAATAGTAACAGTGGAATTAGTATTGTGTGTGGAGGGGGTGGAGCAGCCCGCCCAGTTCCCTCTACTCGCTAATGGGGTTAGCTCGCCGGCAGGGTCCACAGTTTATTTTGTCCTCTCTTGGTTTTTATTGGTCGTAGATTACTAGAACTGCCAATTGACTTTCCTGCATTTTTTTCTCGGTCAAAGGACGTAGTTACGAATCAGGGATGATGGATGTAGAGACACGTTAAACAAAATACAGTGTGTGGGGCTTGGTGACTTACTTGCTTCCAGGTGAGGTTTACTAACACATGGCTGGAGTCTGTACGAACCTTGGCGGTCTGTCATTGGAGGGTGACACTTTACGGCAATATCTGATTTACTGTGGGTGATTTTAGTATTTTTTTGGTTAATATATTATGGTCTGTGAAAATAAATGAATAACGGTTGAACAAAGGCTGGCACGTCTATGGCCAGCTGTTCACGTCTGCGACCTCATTCGTTTGTTTGTAAATTCATATGACAGTAGTTATTTTTTTTTGGGGGGCTTTGTTCATTTGTCTGTCTGTCATGTTGTTCTAAATGATTTCCTTTGTCATTACGTTGGTATGTCCGTATGGGTTTTTATAACAAAAATAAACCAAGCTTCCGTTTGCATCACGTCGTGTTTGGCCAGTTAGAATAATTTGACAAATGTAGTCCACAGTTCTTGACGTATGTTTTTCACACTTCTCTAATATCTTGGACGAGTTCCTTCTAGGAGCTGCCGCCGTTTGCATTACAATGTTGAAGTCCTGAGAGCAATTTAAGCTTTTATTACACCCATAGAAGGAAAAGTATTTTGGTTAGTTTGTAGAATAAGAGTGTTTTGTAGTTTTTTTATACTGTATATATAGGCCACTAAACAGTATATTCCTGACTGAGTCCCTCTTCATCTGGCTGAGTTTTAATTACCCCAGTGCTCGCTCTTCACCTGATATATGAAAGCTTTGTGCGCGAGGTATGTTTTTTCTAGTGACAACGTACACCAGTGATACTCCCTGTGTCTTACATTATGTGAATATGTTTGTGGCAAAAAATTTAAATAATTATCTAATTTTTTGTTTATAGCCGACGTGTATTACTTTGTTTCCTTTATAATGATCTTATTGGCATCCTGAAAATTTAAGTTAATTTGCATCACTTACGACAATAATGGTAAGCGGGGGGTCCACTAATGAGCCCCTCATTATTACCACGAGGCTGCCTCTTGCCTTAACTAACCAGTCCATAATGCGTTGGAAGGCCAGTTCACCTTGGCGGATAAACCGTCACCAAACACTTTTTGTTCCGGTTAATTGGAAATTGTGTTGAGGCTAAACAGGATCAGGTTAGGTGTGGGTTTGATAAATGTTACATTAAAACACACACACACACACACACACATACACACACACACACACACACACACACACACACACACGAACTGATAAGTTCAGAGGAAGCGGCTACCAAGATTCTGGATTAACAACTTTTTTTTTCCTCCTCGCACTAATGTTTTTTTGATCGAGGCGAATTTGTGTTTTACTCTGTTTATCATCCTTATGTAAACGCCGGGGTAAAGATCAACACAACACCGACAACACGTGAACGAGATTCCTCTACTTGTGTGTAGCCCGAGGCCTCAGCTGTGTGTGTAACCCGTATAACATAACCTCTCTTGTTTTTAACCACTGTACAGTATATGAACAAGAGTGTCAAGATAAAATACGTTGTGTAATTAATTTTGTAACGTTTCCGACTATTATTTTGTATTACATAAATTGGTTGCGAGATGTAACTAAGCTGATTGTAAATATTCAATTTGTTTTGTATTTTATCTGTGGGTTAAATAACATAGAGCCTATCTTTATATTCTCATGCTCTAAAAATATTGTAATTGGTGGTGTGGTGTATATATTTTAAGACTTTAAAAATATCCCCTGCTGTATTCCTCGGGTATATTTTTCATACTTTAACAGCAGCACCACCTGGCTGCCTTCTTTTATATTTTACACTGTGTAATATTACGCGGGATGGAGCGTAGCCTAGCATGCCGGGTCTTGGGAAGGGGGGGGGGGAGCATCGGAGCTCTGATAATAGTGAAGACTTCAATGCTAAGCCAAGGATTAAATTTACATATGATTACCTCCAGAAAAGGATACAAGATGACTTTTACGCGCATGCAAATCTCACGTGCAATGAGTTTCTTGTTCACTCGCTGGAAGGCATGTGAGGCATTACATTTTTTCCCTCTGTTTAACGTAAAGGTTAGGTGTGTGTGTGAAGGTTTATGACAATGCCATTTAACGTTGAAGATGTAAATTTGTGTAAACAGTTAGCGTGGTTTAACCTGAATTATGCCTGACACTTTATCATTCTTCCATTGATAGAAACATGACTTTACTTAAAAAAATTTCAGCCTGGCATAACGACCGATATTAAATGCGATTCAGTTTGTGTTTAGGCAGGAATTTCATGGTATCTTACGCCCGGGGTGGATATGAAAGGCTTGTGGGCGGTTAATACAAATTTCATCAATCACAAAGACAGTATTTCCCAAAACACACAGATTCACTATTGTAACTAGTCTGAAACACACCAAGGATACTCACTCATACATACAACACTCTACCTTATTAGGGTGAGTTGAACTAAGAATTGGTTGTCTTCTCTTATTACTACCGGAAGAAACGACCATCAGAATGACTTATAAAAACTAAAAATTTTTGCGAAGATTTTTCAAAATTCCAGTAATATATATATATATATATATATATATATATATATATATATATATATATATATATATATATATATATATATATATATATATATATTCTGCAACGTTGTGAATTTTTTGAGATACAGTTGAATGAAACTGACACACATGTTACAGGGGAAAACGATATTCAATTTCAGTGAAAGTTGTCTGTTTCCTTGATGGTGCAAAACGTAAACTTTTAACTGGAAGGCTGGCGTGGGATGCACTACAACACGGTACAGGAACACACAAATATCCCTCTACAGTCTGATATATTAAGGAAGATACTGAATGATCACTATTATAAAGACACAGAAACAGTTCGATACGTCATCGTATGTAAAGAGTAAATTAGGTTTATCTCTACTGTTTTTTGTGTACTACGTAAGAATTGGGCACTCCAGCTTATATCACCTGAAGATTAACTACCATAAAGCGTACACAGGCATGAGGTGTCCTGATTGGTCCTTATACTCAATAACGTCACCCAGTGCTCTAACTAATCCTCATCCTACACACGACTTACCTACCCAACCTATCCAATACCCAAACCTAAGCTAATGTGAGTTTTTTATTATAGCATATCAGTGAGAGAGATATTGACTTCAGTGGGCAAAATCCAATCAGACCACGAGACGTCCGCTTGTATGTTTTACTTCAGCTCCTCACTACAGCCTCCCTTCTACACCTCTCTCTCCTCTCCATCTCTTTGGTCCTCCTCGCCAAATTGGCCCTTTTCCCCCCAATTAGAAGCTCGTTCCCCCGTTAACACAATTAGAGAGTCCCACAAATAGTTTTAGGATTTTTTTTTTTATCCTTAAATCTAAATTGGAGGAGCGTGTTTTGCTTTGCTGCAGCTGTGTGTGTGTGTGTGTGTGTGTGTGACCAGTGCTTCGATATACAGTATCTGGTAGTCAAGGTACACAAAAGTCTTTATACAGAGACAAAAAAAAATAAAATAACCGGAAACAGTAAAAAAAATGCAAATCGATTAAATAAAAAAAAATCCGATTTACCTAAAAAATAGATTTTGAATTTACGAGAAAAAAAAATCGTGATTTTTTTTCAACCTTGTAAATATCCTTTAAAGGTGGATACCCTTAAAAAGTGACCATCGTTTAGAAATGAATTGCCTTAAAAAGTGAAGAGCGGCCAGGCCTAGCATAGGATTATTCTGCTCATCTGTGTTTGACAATCAATTCCAATTTTTTTGTCTGATGTGAAGGTTGAGGGTAATGCTGCAGGTGAAGCAGAATAATGGAGATATATAAAATAACGACATTTAATATTTAACAACCTGCTGCGTTGTTATTCAATTCTCAACATTTTAACATAATACCATTCAATATTTAATTAACCTGTTAGATATTGTTATTATTTTTTTAACATTTAAAATGAGATCACCATTTAATATTTAGTTTACTTTGGAATTGGTGTTATTAAATTATTATATTTTTTAAACATATCTGTGTGTGTGATGCCATTCATTATTGGATTAAACTTTTACAATATTTTGTTATTCAATTTGATGTTTTTCCTACATTATGAATTGACGTCATTCAAAATTTAATTAACCTCTGGACCAGATTTTCAGTATTTAACTCGTCAGGTGATATTATTCTGTATACAGTGAATCTCGGTCACATTAATTATTTAGTTTAACATATTCCAAACTGTGGATCACCTGAAGATTTGCCACCCCAGCTTATTTTACCTATATTTTAAAAACCAACGCTAAAATTAACGTATTTATTATGGCTTTCTATTTACTGGCTCAAGTTAGAGAGAAAAATTAGTGGATATGTCTGATTTGTTGGGTAAAGATCAAGAAAAGCCATCGGTAGCCATCATAGTGTGTGTGTGTGTGTGTATTCAGACAAAGTCATTCGTGAAGAGCTACTGTAGAAGTCCCAGGCTGCTAGGAGGGTAGAGTAATACAATAACTTAAGTCCCCCTTCTCTTCCTCCCCCTCTTCCGTTCATCCCTCCTTCCCCCCCCCCATCACCTTCCTCCCCCTCCCCGCTTCCCCACCCATTCTTGGTCTTTACTCCCAATTAGCCATCTTCCCCCCTCTACTGTTTGGCCCATTACTCTCCCCAATTACAGTCCATTTTAGGGGAGGGAAGAAAGTATTGCTCCTTTACTTCCTCTCTCCTTCTCTCGTTCCTCCGAAGACTTTTTACCCCTCTCTCTCTCTATCTATTTAAGCTTTCCCTGTCCCACTCCTTATTCCCTATTCTGTATCTCCTCCTTTTCCTCTCCCCCCTTCTCCCCCTTTTTCCCAATCTTTGAACCCTTTCCTTCTAATCTTATCCCTCCTAATCATTATCCTCCTTCCCTCTCCTAAAACCCATCCCTGTCATAATCCCTCACCCCTTTTCCCTTCTCATAATCCTTAAAATCCCTTCCGCTCCTAATCCCTTATACCATCCTTCCCTCTCCTAGTTCCTCAACCCTTATTCTCCCTTCTAATCCCTTAAATGCAATCCCCGTCCTAATCCCTTATCAAAGCCGCTCCACCAATCTCATCTATAAACGTCTTCCGCTTTCCCCTTCCTATACTAATCAGTAAAAACCCTCCCCCTTGCCTAATCTCTAATCAAAACCTCTCCGCCCCTTTCTCCTTCCTCTGGACCAATCTTTACCGCTATTTTTTTTTTGCTCTCTCTCGCTCTCTACCTTTATCTTCTCCTTCAGTATCTCCATTTTCTTTTTTTCTACACTCCCTCCTTTTTCATATCTTTCTCATGCCTCTTCTCATCACCTCTGCTCTGCTCATCCCCCCCCTTCACGTCTCCTAGTCTTTCTCTTCACTTTTTCCCATCCCCCACCTTAATTCTACTCTTTCCCCTTCTTCCTCACCTCTCCCCTTTCCCTCACATCTCTTACCCCCCCTCAATTCTCCTCTCCCCCTTCACCTCACCTTTCTTCTCTCTTCCCTCAAACACGATAACAATGGAAGATCTTAATTGATACTGTGGCGCGTCTTAGTAATGATAGCCTCACCGTTTACATACTACCGCCAAGGCTTAGTCGCTCTCCTAATAACGCGATGTCCAATTGAATTTTCGTGGCTTGGGGAAGGAAGGAAGGAAGGAAGGAAGGAAGGAAGGAAGGAAGGAAGGAAGGAAGGAAGGGAGGGAGGGGGGGAGGGAGGGAAGGAAGGAGGGAGGGAAGGAGGGAAGAAATAGTTGTCCGGACTTAAAAAGATTTTTGGATCACCGGGAGATTGCGGTAGACACCCTAGGTTACTTTGATGTGATTATAAACACACTAATTTAAATCCATTCTAATCCTTGTTGGTTGTGTTTAAAGGGTATTTGATCGTCTTGTGAAATAAGGTGGGATGCCTAATCTTCAGTTGATCCAATGTTTATCCGTATTTGATGAAAAGTTTGTCCGTGTTCCCAGAGTGCCGCGTAGAACTATTAAAAAAAAAATCTCCCTCACGTGAAAATAAAAGGTCGGTGAATCAGTCAGTAACGGCAGTCATACGTCTAAAACTGTCAAAAAGTCCTTGAGCTGAGGCGGGGAGGAACCCACAATGGTCAAACAACAAATATGAGATTATTTTGTCAATTTTTTACAATTAAAAATATCTGATGACATTGTGAGGGGAGAAGTAAGGATAACCTGAATATTAGCCCCCAGCTTAGTTTACCTTCACGCTATCTGGGGGGTGTTGTTAGGTTAGGTTAAGTTAAGTAAGATTTGGTTATATTAGGTTAGCGTTAAGGTGGTTAATCTTTTGGTGAAATAATTTGAGGGGGGCGAATCTTGGTTATCCGAAGGTGCTAAAAGAGTCTTGAACAGATTCCTATCACAGGGGGAGGAACTGCCACTGTCGACAAGTAAAAAAAACAGAATATCTCGGCGACTTGGGTAATGAGGAAAGTTAATAGGTTGTATGAGTTAGGTGGGAGATGTGATGCTCCAGAGTTTTGGTGAAAAGTTTGATTGAGTGTTGATTAAGCCACTGAAGACGATGGTTTAATCCTTTTAGGTTTATGGTTTAACCCTTTGAAGATTACAATGTAAACCAGCGTTTAGAAAAAGTTAGTCATTTCCCAGAGGATGTACTGAAACAGGAATACGAACGTGTACGTCTCACGTGTAACTCACACGAATCAGTACACGCAGACACACATTATTGGCATTAAATCACTTTAAATTTGATGGAATTGCGATGAGTAATGACAACTTAAGGAAGGTGAGTTAATACTTGTCTCTCCCTCCGACAGGTGGCGGGCATGGCTGGGAGCAGCTGGGGCGACGCCGAGTGGGGGGACCCTGCTGACTGTGAGTGCGGGGGGCCACCGCCCCCCACCTTTATGCTGCCCCCTCCGCCGCGCCCTCCGCCACCCCCTGACGAATCCCAGGAGGACCTGGGCGACTGCGAGGGCCCCTTCACCTGTCCCAGCCTGCTGGGGGCCCGGGAGGACCAGAGGCCCACTAGTGGCAGGGCCCCCATGGCCGTCGTCATCGTTTCCGCTGCTACACTCGTCGTCCTCGTTGTCGTCGCAGCCATTATCGTCTGCAGGTCAGTGTCATCACCTTTAGTATACCAGGGCGACCCTGAGAGGGGCGTGGACGGTGACAGTTTCACAATTAATCTTCAGACTGGATTGCACAGGAAGATATCTTACTTCTTAACGCTCAAGTCACCTTATTTAAGTTCCTAAAGTAAGGCTAACTCACCCACGCAATATTTAACTTTGGGAATTAATAATATATGTGTATACTAAAGCTAAGCTGTAATAGGTGAGAACTAATAAAGTGTATAACAAACCCAACACGGGTCTCCAGGACGATGACGCAGCGCCCCACAACGCCACAATTTGAGGCTTCATGCCCTTGTAGTTATTTCCTGGTGTAATTGAGGGGTAGAGAAGAAACGTCTTGATTAAGGTTAAACACGTCTAACAGCAGTGGTCCTGGCGGGTGGAGGCGCTGCCATTAAAAAGACAGAAAATTGTCGACGTCCGTGGCCAACAAAACAACTTAGTTTACGTCGCCCCCAGGCAGAAAGTGGGCGGCCCTCTGTCTGTCTGTCTGTCTGTCTGTCCGTCCGTCCGTCCGTCCGTCCGTGTGTGTGTGTGTGTGTGTGTGTGTGTGTGTGTGTGTGTGTGTGTGTGAAAGAGGTAGGGGGCGAGAAGGTTACGGCACTAGCTTAGAGTTTTTGGTACCGAGCCCACCCTAGAAACCATCTCCACACTAAGAGACCACACGCCCACTTTCAAAGACTTCCCACAATACAGAGACCACGCCTAATTTGGAGATCACACGCAACCCCACATTAGAACGCCCACTCAGGAGGCCACCCACGTCACCCTTAGAGATGACGCCCTCACCAAAGACCACCAACGTTATTACACCAACACCTAACTCACTACATGAAGCAAGTATCACCAACACCAGACTGCACATGAAGGAAGTATCACCAACACCAGACTGCACATGAAGCAAGTATCACCAACACCAGACTGCACATGAAGCAAGTATCACCAACACCAGACTGCACATGAAGCAAGTATCACCAACACCAGACTGCACATGAAGCAAGTATCACCATAACACAACGTCCCACCAGTGTGAACAACTTGCCGGGCGGATGAAGCGAGTAACACCGCCTATACCAGCTCACTGTATTCCTCCGTTATGGGCGAACTTGACCCATTACGCGACAGTTGTGGTGGGTAGTTGGGGACAAAATCTGCCTGACAGTTGTGCATGGTTGTTACGCCCGGCAGACGGTGAGGGGAAGACGGGGGGAAGGGGAAGGTGGAGGTCTGGGTGGTGAGGGGGAAGGGTGGAGGTCTGGCTGGTGAGGGGGGAAGGGTGGAGGTCTGGGTGGTGAGGGGGGAAAGAGGAGAAAGGGGTTGGTTGTTGCTGGTGTTAATACTGGTGTGTGTGTGTGCGTGTGTGTGTGTCTACTGTAGTGGGGGTGTGGGTATATATTTAATGCTTTAAATATTAAGTTTACAAGAATCTAAATTCTGACTTCCAACCTCTAACCGGTTTGGGTGTGAGAGACAGACATATATCAGTAAAAGTGGTGATGTTTTGCGTCAGTTTGCAGGTCTGGTATCTACTTAGGGCTGGGACCACGCCTGACTGCCCACAGACACCAGGTATAATCCTATTATACCAAGGAAATCATCTATCATTGTGCTGACCAATCATAGCCATCAGCGATTTCTACCTGCAATTTGTATTCTGCAGTTACTTATACGACACATATTAGTTGATCCTCCGCAGCGCAGATCTCATTCAGAATAATTATATCGTTTCAGTGTTTTATTGCGACCGATTCCGTGAACATAAGACAAATGTCATAGTATCTGTGGGTGTAAACATCTCGTTGAATTCATTGGGTAGAATTATACTGGGATGGGTGGGCCGTGCCTCGTGTTTTTGTACTGACCGAGTAGGATACCGTTTGTGTCTGTAATCGAGGCCCCAGTTCATTGCCGAACCCTCATTGTTGTATGTGGGACCAGGCTTCTGTGCTGAACCTTTAATCAACCAGGCTAATGCTCGCCATAGTCTGCAATCTCGGCATATTTACAAGCCATAGCCAGGCTCTTGTGGCATACCTCGACGGCTCCTGTACCCATCTACTCTTGATGGCGTCGACTGCACCATCCAAGAGGTTTGCATTAGGCTTCGCAGTGGAGTAGTACTGCAAAATGTAGGACTTGGGATGGCAATACCGTTTTCTCGATATGTGTATTATTATTATTACAGTTTTATCAAGGCAAAATCAAGCGCCTGAGATTGAAACATTTACGAGTCAACCAAAGGGCGTCACGCATTACAAACTGATTGAGTTACGAGGGCTGGCAAATCTCTCTCTATTTTTGTGCGTCTTGTGATAATATTTTCTGCTGGGTGCATATTGAAAATCGTGCCATGCTTTTCAGAAGAGACTCGTGTCGTTTACAGATTACAGGAGACAAGACTTTCCAATATTCCTCTCCGGTGTATTAGACGTAAGAAAAGTGGTAGAAAAAAATAAGGTTACGAAAATGAAGGAATTGAGGCGAGAAAGAAAAAAAATTCAGGCAGGTAGAGAAAAACAAAAGAGAAAAATATCCCAAAACAACAGTCTAGGAGGACAGACATTTTTAAATAGGAATTGAGACGCTAAACTCAAGAGGGAATTTTAAGCGAGAAGGATATTCTTTTACTTTTGTTAAATTGTTAATAAATTTATGAAAAGACGAATCTGATAATTATAACTAGGAGAAGAATCAGATGAGAAGGTTAGTAAATGAGTGGACATAGTGAAGTTGTCTTGAGTAATATAAACTGGTGTGAAGGTAAATTACTTGAGGAGTTGAAGTAGGCAGGTCGATAAAGTAGATCAGTCTGGGAGGTAACAAGTAAACAAATTGGTGATTCACTTGAGTAAGTAGATGTCAGGTCAATAGCGGAGGAGACCATGAGTTGAATTAAGTAAGTAGATCAAGCCACCATGTCATTCAAGTGAGTCGATGAATAATTGATAAGATAAAACCCAGGTGAGTGAGTGGCCAGGTAAGTGTGGGGCGCCGGCGGCAACACACACACGCCCTCCCACCGTCCCCTCCCCACACACGCCCTCCCACCGTCCCCTCCCCACACACGCCCTCCCACCGTCCCCTCCCCACACACGCCCTCCCACCGTCCCCTCCCCACACACACGGTCCCTCCCCACACGCGGTCCCACACACACGCCCTCCCACCGTCCCTCCCCACACACGCCCTCCCTGGTCCCTTCCCACCGTCCCTTCCCACCGTCCCCTCCCCACACACGCCCTCCCACCGTCCCCTCCCCACACACGCCCTCCCACCGTCCCCTCCCCACACACAGTCTGGCGCGGTTGGCTCTGGTTTGTTTACATTCCGAGGTCCCGCTACCACACGCGAGGATTATGGCCACCAGGGCATGGCTGGCGCGCGCACACACACGCGCACACACACACACACACACACACACACACACACACACACACACACACACTTACCTTCTTAAACAACCCAATTTTTCATTACCCAAATTTTCGTATGGGATTTCTTACATAATTGGGTAATTAATATTTTTATAGATATGTATTTTTTAAATTACTTTATGGCTTCGCCTAGAGGTCGCGGGCTACAGACGAACGTGCAATGATAATAAATAAATGTATCAGAAGATAGTGTTGTTCGCCTGCAGTGTACATATAGCGTTACATTCCAAAGAAGAAATGAATTGGACTAGCGGTGAGTGAATTATTATTGATAAAATAATAAACATACAGGGTTCACGACCACCAAGGGTACATTATGCCCTTCTTGTACGTGTTGCAGCCGAGTCAATATTAGACGTGGTTATATTCGAAGTGTTTTCAAATGAATTTAGTATTGCATGAACGTAGTTATGTATATTTAAGATATTACAAGACCCCACGTTACAAGACTTAGAGCCAAGCTCGTTTAACGCCTCGCAAACTGGTATACTTTACACTGAGAGGTAAATCATCTTGGTGTTTTCTTTCTGTTTTAGATTAAAGTGCTTCAACTACAAGGGTCATTAAGCACCGAACACAGATAACATTTGAAAATTATGAACACAATAAATCTCTTGGTTCTTGCTGTTGTATGTATGATGTTTGCTCGAGTAAAAACGAACACATGTTTATACAAGTTTTATGGTTAGTGAGCCTTACTATCGCTTTCATTATTAAACATAACTTGGGGAGCTTGGACTAGCAAAGGAGTGCGGAGATTATAATCGAATCAGATTATCCAATTAATTCACCAAGGCTGCCGCGTGCACCTCATCACATGCCAGATTTTAAGCAACCCAACTCAGACATTCAATAAATGCCTATTAACTGTAAGCCTCTTCAAGCGTAATCTGTATAGTATATTATCGGCAACGAGATATTGTGGGAATAACGAGCAGAAACGACACACGCATTACTGTTCCCAAGAGCATATTGTTTTAGTGTTAATGTTCTCGCTTCCTTTTCGTTGTACTGAATGTAACACAAGAAGAACTTATGTATCGTAGTGCGAGGATTAAATTTTCCTCTTCCACTATCCACCACTTATTAGGCTACGCAGGTATCCAATGGCCCATTGTGGATGAAAATATCTCTAATTAATAATTGACTACAAAGGACACAAGTGGATAAATATATGTGGCAAGTTCTCAGGAGGAAAATATCAGTACAGCTCACCTCAGCACATTCCTTCACGCCCGGGCCACCAGTCAGCTCGGACCCCTCAGATCACCTTCACGGGGGTTTCATGTTTCTTAATGTTGTTGTGTGAGGTTTATGGGTTTATTAATGTTTTATAGCCATGTAATAATGCAGGTTGGGGCCTTTCACTTTGTGTCGCGTGTAAGTCGATACCATTTACCCCCGAGTTTTGTGGCTTCTTGTTAACTATAATAATTTTAGCGTCTACTTCCCGTGTTTTGTTTGAGTTGGAATTTTGTACTGTTTCTTGTGCCTGTGTTCTGACTTTTAGAAACGACAGTAAATATTTCTAGATAAAGTTATAATATTGAAAATTGCTCGTGGGATATTGCCTTATCTTTTTATCCAGGAAAAATTTCTTAATGGAATAATGTGAAAGTTTCATGTGTACTGGCCTTAGGAGTTTTAACATGATAAGCTTATACTGCAAGGTCCGTGGATCTATTTCCGGATAAATAAGCAGAGTAAACTTGCATACTGTGTGGGTGTTTGAGAAAATCTGAGCTCTACTACACTAAACGGGGGCCTTCAACCCTGAATCCAGGAGTGAAGTTGAAGCTAGAGGAACAACAACATGGAAATACTGCAGCAGTTCGCACGTGATTGGATCAGAATATAGGCACTTTGACGGTGATTGGATGAAGGTTGTGCGCTTGTGCCTCGTGTACATAACGCACATAGCAACATTCGGCTAAATTAGATTCACCTACCCAAGCCTAACACGGCCCTTTACGACGTTAATCAGCTTAGCACAGCCTAACCTTAACAAATGACTTGGTGTGTGTGGGTGTGTGTGTGTAATGGCCATAGGGGAGAGCCGAGGTAGTATCCACACTACATTACCTGCCCTTGCTTGCTGGCTCACAGGCACCTGGAGGCGGGGGAGACGCACACGCTGGGGAGTCAAGTTTCTCAACATCAAGTGCATGTGGTGTTCGTTTTACTCTAAGACTTAAGAATATTTTAGAATCTTTAAGAATTTTTCAGTTGTGATGCTTTATTTACGAGGCGTTGTTCTCCGATTCTGTAACACTGGAAAATAATGGTTAGCAAGAATTAAGTCATTGGCTGTGCTTAGCCTTACTTGGGGAAAAATAATCCTCGCGTCGAAAAATGTCAGATTCAGAAAGACGCGAATTAGACTAGAAAAACAAATAAGCTTCTTGGTGCAAAAAAAAAAAGAATGTTTTTAAACCCGAGAGGTCCAGGATGTCTTGAAACAATACGGTAATTATATTTTATACATTATTACAAGGATTTTTTTTTACATCAGGTAATGGTGCACATAAGTTTCTTTTTCGTACCTCGTAACTTTGCCTCTTAAAAGTGATGATTACAGGGGGAGAAGGACATAGAAAGTGTGATTTTACGTCGAATAAGTAAAAGAAAAAAGTCACAAAAGGAAAATCAGGTAAAAAAAGTGACTAAACACAACTAAAATAATACTAATACTGAATATTTGCCACCAAGGGAATGAAATAACGACCACAGAACATATTGTTAACGTGCAGGTTACTTGACTATTATACTCCAGTAAGTCCACCGTTCATAGCTACACTGGTGGTCTCCCTCTCACTCACTGCGGCTGTCAGTCAAGTACAACACTATTATAGATATAGGAATATGTATAATATTTTAATGTTATGTCGCTTAGGGGAAAATTGGGCCTTTATGAATGATGATGATGATATTATTATTATTATTATTATTATTATTATTTAAGGACAGACAGATTAGCGATTATCAACTATAATATATATATATATATATATATATATATATATATATATATATATATATATATATATATATATATATATATATATATATATATATATATATATATATATATATATATATATATATATATTTTTTTTTTTTTTTTTTTTTTTTTTTTTTCAAAGACCTTTGTGTGTGATTAATGTTCCTCAGGAAAAACAAAAAAATTCTTCACGCGAACATTAAATTATACTGCTGAAATTCGCACATAATCTAATTTTACATTAATGCAATTCATAAAAAAAAATTAACAAGAAGACAGGATAGTAAATAATCATGGGGATATATATGTCATATTTTCAGTGAATTATCGCCATCTGAATGTTAAGAGTTATGATGGGTTTAATATTTTATTGATGTGAATAGATCAAGAGCCAGTGTGTAGTGAGTCAGCGGATGGTCGCTCTCAATCACTGGAGTCAGCAGGTTTTGTGTATTTAATGGCCCATGTGTTCCACCCTGGACGGATTCATAAATATTATAGACAGGAAAAAAAATAAAACATATCTACAGGTAAGGAAAATACGAGAGGAAACTGTTGGTATGGTATAATAATATTGAGTTTGGAATAAACTGGTACCATGACTTCATTAAAAGGTACAGGTGACTTATTGCAATGGGCGAGGTTCGATATACCTTTTGTACTGTACACATAGGAATATTAGACCACATGGGCATACATTACCAGTTATAAATGAATAAGTACTGAAGGGTAAGATTAGTTCTCAACAGGGAAAATCAGTACAGGTCACCCCAGCACATTCTTTCATGCTCAGGCCGTCAGTCTGTGTGGACCTCAGATCACCTTCACGTGGTTTCATGTTTCGTAATTGTTGTTGTGTGAGGTTTATGGGTTTATTAATGTTTTATAGCCTTGTAATAATGCAGGTTAGGGGCCTTTCACCCTGTGTCGCGTGTGAGGCTACATCTTTTTTTTTTTCAACAGTTTTCTGGCTTCTTGCTAAATATAACCATCTTAGCGTTTACTTCCTATGTCAGGTTTTAGTTGGAATTCCATACTGATTTTTTTTCACGCGTGTTGACATTTTAAATCTGCGGTAAATTATACTTGGAAGCGATAATATGCAAACTTCACGTTAGTTTCTCTTGGCTTTGACTCAACACGAAATCCACCATTTAAAATTGAATACTTTCATTATATGTAGCTGGTCGTAGATGTTATAAGGTCGCACTGATTTCGAGGAAGCAGGACTGTAGGTGTATTTGAGAGTATCAATGGAGACCCTCAACTCTGGCAGTACGAGTCAAGTTCATGTTAAGAGGAATAACGCGGGAATACTGTAGCAGGCACCCACGCTCACACGGGATTGGATTAGATTACGAGTACCTTGACGTTGATTGGATGAAGGCCGTGTGTTGTGCCTCTTGTACACACAGTTTCAATTAACAGGTGCAACATATTACATTAAATAAGGCTATCCTAGTCAAGCTTAACATAGTCTATTATAACGTGAATCAACTAAAACAACATCACTTCGGTACTTGACTTGATGTGACTGTGTGTGTGTGTGTGTGTGTGTGTGTGTAATGGTCACATGGGAGATCCGGGGCAGCATCCACTTCATTAGGTGAGCCTGCTTGCTGGCTCACAGACACCGGGGGAGGGAATGGTCACGCGCCCCCTCCACTTGCCAGTCTCCCGCTACACTCATCATCATCACCCTCGCTCAGTCACACTTATCACCGTTGCTATCCTTTCCATATTCTCACACTGTAAAAATGATTATAAATGGCCTCTATTTAACATGCCCCCTTCTCGTTGTTGATGATATAAAGTATTTTTTTAGTTGCTATAAAAATACTTGGTGATTTTATTTCTTTATATGGAGTACGCATGTGGTTAAGCGTAGTACTTTGGAACAATCTCAAGATGCAGTGATTCCCATATGATAGTTCATACCTGTAATTTGGTCAGTCACCTTCTAAATCGTTTTTGAGGAGCCGCGCGAAACTTGAGGTAATAATATGAACCATTGTCACACAGGAAATATTACAACTGCACTAAGACACATTAATACTGATTTTTTAACTTAACGGAGAAAACAATGCAATGGGTGTAGCCCAACTGTACAGTCAATCGATGGGAACCGAGCAATTTTTTTTGAGCTACGTATATTGCACTCACAACGAGGCAACGTATTGATCAGTGCACTTCGGAGATCGTCTTCCACCGCCTACTTATTGGGAGATGGGACTTCCCTCTCCCATGTAAGTAAGTCTCGCCCGCCCTGGTGAAAGTTGTGCTCCCCGTTAATTTAAAGCCTACTAGATTGACCAGACAGGACCAGGTAGAACTACAGTGTGTGTGTGTGTGTGTGTGTGTGTGTGTGTGTGTGTGTGTGTGTGTGTCAATATCCCGGTGTCTGTTTTAATCAGAACAACATTAAAGCGCTTAAACGTATTTTTCAATTTGGTGAAACAAGTTACCGTTGAGGGGATTATATTTTTTTGGTGTTTTGAGTTAACATAAAGGAAATTTATTGTGTGTAAGTTTTACACCTGTGGGGAAAATGTGTTTAATACTAACAACTTATAATAAAAACATTTTGTCTTGTGAAAAAGCCTAAACACCGTTTTGTAAAAATTATGAGTTGTAAAGTTGGTATTTTATGGATCAGAATTGCCTTTTTCTCCTTTGGGCAGTGAACACATGTAAAAATATATATATATTTGTCTTGTAGCTTTAAAAAGTTTTATTTTGAAATACATTGGAACTGGCTGTAAAGAACATTTTATGAATTTTGGTGGTGTGTGTGTGTGTATAGTGTATGGGTCAGCGTTTTTATTTCATCACAACAGCCCAATAGTTGTATGGTAAGAGTCAGCAGAATATAAAAATACTTTTGTCGTCCCTTGAATCAAACGCAGGTTTTTACCCTCACACACTTTTTGTATATAACATTTGGATTTAGAAAGATATTTTTCAATTCGTTCTCCTCCCCTTCCCTTCCTCTTTAACTATTTGACATATACAGTATAAGTGACCACCTCTGTTTACCCCAGCAGACTACGAGGCCGCGGACGGACTCCCAAGGGGTGCACGGAGCTGAGCGGGGCCATCATCTACGACGACCTCCCCTCCGCCCCCACCATTGTGCCCGCCCGCACACGCCCACGCTTCAAGCCCGTACCCATTGACGGGGAGGAGATGATGGGCATGACCATGGGCGTTCATCTGTACACCCCCGAACCCCGCAGTAACCCTCCGTCAGAGCACCTCTATCAGAGCATCTCCTCAGGTAGGCTGCGAGCCTTGACAGTATTAAGTTCGTGTAAGGTAGAAATTGTTTGTGGCTGTGATCTCACCGACGTGTGTATAGTTACCGTGTATGTTTCTTGATGCACTTTAGTACATAGTTTCACACTGTGTTTGTGTCCCGCAGGTAGTGAGACGTGTAGCTACAGCACCAGTGACGCGGCGGGGCAGGACGGTCGAGCCCTCCTGCGGCCTCCACATCCCCGGAGTGTGAGGACCTCCACCCTGGCTGACACCGACAGCGAGGAGGAACCCCTGGCGCCCATGGGCGTCCTTGGGGAACCCAGCGACAACGACACGCCGAGCATGTCGCCAGCCCATTCCCGCTACTACTGTGCCAGCGCCCCACCCCGTACCTCCTCTCCGGGATCAGATTACGAGAGTGTTTACTACGTGGGCGGGATGCGGCGTGGGCGTCCCCCTACCCCACAAGAGCGCGGTCTACCGCCTCTTCCCTCCCGCACTGACAGGTTCAGAATCTACTTCTCAGTGGATCGTGGGCAGCACCGAGCACCTGGACGGCGGGGCAGGCGGCAGAACCAGCACCACCACCCGAGGAACCCACCAGAGGCAGAACCTCTCTACGAGAACCTCACTTAGAGCACCATTCGTTTAAGCACTAATTTGGGACGTCGCAGCACCCTAGTCGTCCTCTGGTGGTACAGTCCTGTCCCCGGGTCGTAGATGAACCGTCTCGACCACCACAGTTCACGCTCGTCGTAGGTGATAACAGGACCGTCAGTACTAAGGCCAGGTGATGCGAGGTGTGAGTGTGTGTAGCACTCAGTTCCGTTTGATCTCAGGTGTAGCGAGCTGGCTCAGGTGTGTAGGGACCCAGCCAGACGGCCTCGATGGGGAATGTGTGTGATCTCCCCGAGTGTTGAATAGGCAAGATAAGTGACCCGCTGGAGTTTAACGGTGATACGGAAATATGCGAACTGGAGATTAATGATACAGAACTACGTGGGTTAAGCAGCCCACAGTAATGAAGGGACACTTGGATGGTAACCTTGTAGTGACCTATTGAGAGGCGGAGTGTTGAGTGAACAGTGACACATGGCTCCTGCCCGTGGCGCTAACAGTGATGTATTACACACAGGTGGCCGAGTCTACGGTAATACACGGATATAAATAAGAAGACGCCACAGGAAGGACATCTGGACGATTTCTTTGGAACTATTGAGTCTCCGGTGATGTCAAGTGGGACGTTATTTTTTTTTCTATATGGGAATAAAGAGAGAGAGAGAGAGAGAGAGAGAGAGAGAGAGAGAGAGAGAGAGAGATATGGTTGCAATATTCAGAAGAAGGAACATAGTGTCGATATTCTGAGCCTATGAGGGGCGTCGATGGATGACTGCCAGTGTTGTGGTTCAGTGTTAAGGGAGTCTTGTACAACACCCAGTGCATTTATAATCAACCTCTGTTGTTGGTTAGTATTGTGGCTATTTAAAGAATAATGATTTGTAAAATGTGCTCGACGCATTTAGTTCTGATTTGTTAACTGTTTTAGTGTTTAGTGGATAGACCGAAGTGAAAGAAAACAGAATCACAAAACGTGTGATTTATTTTTGGTGCTTGTGTCTTTCGTGAGTGACGTCATCGGAGAGTTAGTGACGTCATCAAGTCTCCCAGGCACGGCACAGGCCAAACACTGGCAGTTTGGGATTAAGCAAAAGACTTAAAAGTGTTTGCGTCCGTAATGAGACAAAAGAGACAGTGAGACCTTAAGCCTGGCAGTACGTACGGCTTCTGCGCGCCTCCTCGCGGACCGGCCGTACCTCAGCACGTGCGCACTTGTACGGTAACGTGCCACGTGTGTGAATATTCAGCCTACGGGAGTACCTTGGATATATTTTGTTAGGTGAACCTGCTGGGGGGGGGGGGACTCAAGTGAAGGTTGTGCGGGCCCAGACATACCAAGGACCAGGTAGTGTTCTTAATCACCCCAGGTAATTAAAGGTGTTCTTCCCCCTTGTGTGATGAACGAACTTACAGCGCCTGCGCAAGACGCCTCAGGGTTGGACAAGACGGGGCGATAATTAATTAGACTCCCTAGGTTGATGGTAATTGTGTAAGAGAGTTTGCGAAATCCCAAGGAGATTGTAAATTTCTTCCCAAAAGACAATACTAAACCCAAGAATATTGTAATTGTTCAAGGGAATTTGTGAAATAATTAGGTAGTGGAGAAAAAAAAACCCAGGGAGTGTAATAATAAAAAAAAGCACAATGATAATGGCCCAGGGAGGATGATAGAAGGGGTGGGTAGGTACAAGGAGGTGGTGTACTGGATGGGGGTTGGGGCGGGGCACTCTTGTAGTAGCGTTGTCTGAAGGTGCATTCTAGTCCTGGACGTCCGAGCACACGCTGACTCTTTCACTCATCACCTGCTAGAGTTATTATGTGACACACCAACACACACACACAAACAAACAAACACCTGCTGTCATACATTCATACACACATACCATACATAATTTTATACCTTACATTCATCAACTGCTTGTTATTATGTGGCACACGAACATATACAAACACACATAAACTTACATACATACATACATTCATTACTTCTATCATACAGTCATCACTTGCTAGTGAATACTGTGACACAATTATACAAATACATATATACTATCATACACAGGTTCAAGTTTAACTATACATACAATTAACACATACACACACACACACACTCATAATTTCCATCACTTTCACCAACACACACACACACAGGTCCACAAGTAGACACCCGTGCACACCCAGGTAATGTGCACGTCAGGATACAGGTTAACTCACACACCTGTGGGTCAACACTACCACCCCTCTGCCAACTTAACATAGACGGGCGAACCTCATTTACCATCATGTTTTTTGACTTACCTGAGCCAAAGGGTGAACTCACGACACCTCCAAGTCTTCTCATATTTTTCTTTACGATTTTTTACCATTTTTTTTTCTTCTAGTAAAAATATAGTTATAATTTTCAACATAATATATCACCCTCCAGAAAAAAAAAACCCACTTGGTTGTTAGGGGGGTGGTTCAGGAGATAATATTTTTGTTATTGTTTTCACTTTAAGGGAAGACTTGGGTGTGTCGCCAGACCACACCACAGGGAAGATCTTTAAAAGCATGAGTCTTAGTTACTGTTCTTACATATCAGTGTCAAGAGTCTTCAGCAGTGTATAGCCTAAGTCTCTCTCTCTCTCTCTCTCTCATTCCTGACTTTCCCCTCACGAAGATCCATTTTTATTTTCATGTTCCATTTTCCTCCTCACACACGCACACACACAAACCAGTCCTGTGTTCCCAGCCTCTGTTAGTGTGAGCTCTCGACGAAGCAATTTACTCGAACCTTTACAGGGAACCGTTGTCCAGTGGTTAATAAGTCATATGATAAAAAAAAGTTACTTTTCTTTGATAAAACGGATCACTACCTTTCCACAATAAGGACGAGACTTATTCAAATAATACAAATAAACATTAAATTAGTTACAGGTGGACAATTATTATTAAGTTAATAATAAAATGTCCAAAGTGTTATTAACCAATGTGCTTCTTTTTCTCCAATAAGAGCAGAATTGATTGTGGTTGAGATGGAGGCACACAAAGTACACCTGTGTTGTTTGGAGTGTGTTGTGTTTTGTCGTCAGCTCACGCCATCATGAGCTTCTGAGCATCATCTGGGTATTAGCAGTATATAATCTTTTTATTCTCATTATTTTTCTGTATGTTATATCTTATCTTCACCGAGTAAACAGTGTAAAAGGAGAAGGTTTATTTAGTTTTATACAAACAAAATTATAATTATGTTTAAAATTTTCATAATGTGCAAAGTTCCAACGAATTGGTTATGAATTTAATTTGATTTTTACACATGAAAACTGAACAATTGGTTTATTCTTTTGTTTTATATTGGTGAAAATTATCTGGATTACACTGCCAGCTGATTTATTATTGCCAGTACCGTTGAATACATCCTTCCAACCATTCCATCTTATTTATCCGGGAATACTGTACATTATTGAAGAGTTCATGGGTAGAAAAAAGGGAAAATGTTTATATTATACTAACTTACTAACATTATTTGTGGTCATTTATTTGTCACTGGGTTAAGGGGATATGTTTTATATACAGATTTGACTTTAATTTACAAGTTAATTACATTTACAAACTTAAGTCATTTACTTAAAAATTTACTGATGTATATTTAAGCCTGAGTATCATGACTTAAACCCCCAGAATATAGAATCATCTTATTTATGGGGACAGGCATTGTATTCAAAGAGTTAAGAATCTTACTCAAAGGATTAAATCATTGTACTCCAGAGGTTAAGTTAACGCATTAAACGAGAGAGAATTATTGTACTCAAGAGAGGGTTGGCATCGTACTCCAAAGGTTAAGTTAACGCATTAAACTAGAGAGAATTATTGTACTCAAGGGAGGGTTGGCATCGTACTCCAGAGGTTAGATTGAATTAAAAGGGTTATCTTAATGGAGTGAACTAATGTACTCAAGGGGGTTTGGCATCGTACTCAATGGGTTAAATCTGCATATGCTAATTTTAGTTACTGGTTTAAATCAGCAGGCAATAACTCCAGGAGAATTCTAATAAAAAAACAACAACTTTATGTTCCTAAACCCGAGTTAGATCGTAATGGCCAGGAACATTAATTTTCATGTAATTTAATTAATATTCCATTTTCTTCTCGCTCTACAGATCTCTTCAAAGTATAAAAACCCCATCGATTCTTCATTTTCTAACACAAAACACCCCGCTGTTTCCTTTTCAGATCTGTTCTTTCTCTAATTCCGCATCACTAAGTATTCTTTTCTCTTCGAACAATTGTATTCTTTCACTGATAACCTAAGTCCTTGTACGTCACCAGCATCCCTCCTTCACTCGCCATTGCACCATTATTATTTTTTTCGCTCACTCACCAACGCCTCATTTTCTTTCATATTATTTTATGTCACTAATATCCCATTTATTTACCGGTATATTTGTAAATATTTTCTTTCAAGAGTTTATCTCGTTTTCTTTAATTGGTAAAATAAACAAAGATTTTCCTTCAGTTGTTAAACATCCATTTTGTTTCATGAGTTATTCATATCCTATTTTCTTACATTAGTCAACACTCCATTTCCTTTCACTTTATACTGTACAATAATGATCTTTTGTTGTCGCACTAACTAGTCACCATAACGACTCTCATTTGTTTCATTACTGATAAAAAAATATTGTTTTATGTTACATTATTTTTTATTAAAGCGGTGAGTGCTCAATGTGATATACTTATATATTAATATGTTTTATAAGAATCTATTGTATTATTCAGACGACCAGTGTTTTCTTTACTCCTTAACAAACCAGATAATACAGACTGGAATATTTATATAGAATGTCCTGAAGATTAACCACCCTCATGCTAACTTAACCTCACCCAACCCCCCTCCAGTAGTGTTAGTGTTGTTAATCTAAAGGTGATATAATCTGCGGTGTCTAATCTTCAGGGGAAATATTTGGTGGTGCTTAATCTTCAGTTGATCTATTGTTAAAAAAAAAGCAAGACTAAATTTATTGACGAAAAATTAAATACTTTGAAACTGTATTACAAATTACATACAGGATCTTCACGAGAGAGTGTTTTAGATCTTTGTTACAGATAGGACAAGGAACTCCTAAAAGATGATGAAGGATGCTTGCGTCATGACCAGAAAATGTGTGGGGGAGAGAGGTCATGTGCCTCTGACCCTGACTGATCACATTATCAATATGCTGGAAAGTGGGTCATCGAAATTGATATATGAATGGATAATAAATAACAGTGAATAACGAGGGAGGAAGAACTAACATAAATCCTGAAATAACCTGATTAAAAGTAAATAAAAAATAATAATGATGAATAATGTGGGATAATATACAATACTGAACATAACGTGTGAGAATTTATCGCTTCGGTCTGGACTGAGAGAGGAAAACGACAATCAAAACAGCACATAAACACAACCAGATTACAAGACCTCATCTTCCACAACACTGACATATTACCTTGGGTGTGTGGTGAAGCTGGCTTAAGTCGGGTTACCTGAAATATTACTATATTGTGTGGTCAGCTTGGGGAGATATAGGATAAGACGAAGAGGTGTGAACCAATATGGCAACAGGGGGTACTGCTGGTGGCTGTGAGGGTAAAAAAAAATATAGCTGATCATAATCGTTAACGAACACCACTTACTGGGAGTCAAAATGATAAAGAGACTGTAATACATCATAACAGAAAAAACGCCCATCAGTAATACCTTTGTGAGACGATTAATATTATATACCATGGTGGATAATGTTGATTCATGACTAAAGATACGTATTGTCAGGTAAAAAAAAAAGAGAAGATATTTACTTTTATGATTGAAGAAGAATGGTTCCTCTGGCTATACTATAAGACTACACCAAGATGATCTCTCTTTTACAATCTCATAAATTCTGTTCTGTTGCCATGAATACCAAGTGAGGCAGTTATTCAAGTATGAGGTTCCATCTTTTGTTAACGTTCTGGTGAAGGTGAAATGTTGTTCTATCTTTCTGAATATCTGTTACACTGACTTAGTAACGGTACTAACATTAAATAACTTCAGGTAGATATAAACGAATTTTTTGGGGAGTAATTATTGTATTCACATTCCTTAATAATACTGTTCTTACAAATATCACCTTGAATTTGATGGACGGTTTTCATTACTGAGTAAATATCATGTTAGATGATTACCTGTTACCTGGCTCAGTATCCATCACGTTAAATTTATGTTTTTATGCTCAATAACGAGACACAATCACTACAAATTACTCTTCATTGGTGAGGTATTGTGTAATAGAAGCAGCAGCCATTACTTTGAACTCTAGAATTATGATAATGTTTTGAGGGGATCAAGAGCAGAGGTTCTACACAGGTAATATATTATTTTGACTTTCCATCACCGAATTAATAAAAAAAAAGATCAAAGTTTATATATTTTTGGGGGATTATCACAACAACTCAAGGTACATCTTCAGTTACAGCCTAAAGCAGCTCGATATGTTACCACGTATAAAGAAAGAACAGCTACTGATAGCTTTCAACAGCATTTACGTGATGACAAGATACAGAAGAAGCCAATGTAACGCAATTCAACACCAGAATTTTTTTTTTTAACTTCCACTTAAAACATTCAACAACATCTGACAGCTCGTTACGATACCAATGTCAAACTCAACAGGATTTACTACCTAGACACGATGCATTTAACAATACCTAATAACTTTCGAGATACAGGTAGTCCAGGTAACCACACACACACACACACACACACACACACACACACACACACACACACACACACACACACACAGTCACCAGCAGGAATTACCAAAGAAAACCATTCCAATATTCAGATCAATCAGAAACTCCACAACACGTCACATTTTTCTCCTCAATGCTCATTCTTTTCTTAACACAGTCGACTCTGACGTCATTAGCTGGCAGGAGGAAAAAACAGGCAAGAACAAATAGCTTTTCAAACTAATTAATTTTCAGAAATTAACTTTACTGGAAGTTTGAGCGTCTGTAAGAAGACCTTAAAACACAAGTGTCCCAAGCAGCAGTGTTGTCAGCTGAAGACAAAACATTCAACTTCAGTAATGTGTTGACAAAATCCTGTGATAACAAGGTAGCCAAGCAGTGTTACCAAGCCCGGGGATACCATTTAGTTCGAGCAGTGTTACCAACCCCAGGTATACCATTTAGTACCAGTAGTGTTTTCAAACCCGGGGATACCATTTAGTTCGAGCAGTGTTACCAACCCCAGGTATACCATTTAGTTCGAGCAGTGTTACAAACCCCAGGTATACCATTTAGTTCGAGCAGTGTTACCAAGCCCGGGGATACCATTTAGTTCGAGCAGTGTTACCAACCCCAGGTATACCATTTAGTACCAGTAGTGTTTTCAAACCCGAGTTAAGACATCCAACCCAACAGTGTTACCACCCCAGGAAGATATCCTCTCCAGCAGTGTTCCCAAACTTATAACTAACTGTCAATCAAGAGAGTATTACCAGACCTGGGCTGATGACGGAGACAGTAGCGTTTACCAACAATAAATCGTTACATTACCTTGAAGAAGCACCATAGAGGGTTAATGGCCTCTGAACCCCTCAACACTGTTACCATATCCAGTGCGTTTTGATGTAGTGTTTCCAGAGCAATAATACTAACCAGTACAGTAAAACCTCCATTTAACGGACATCAATCTAACGGATACAGTCCGTTATATGGAGGTGTCACATATAACGAACCTCGATATAATGAACTGTAATATCCTATATAGTTCATTATATAGAGGTCTCATGTTAATGAACCTCGATATAATGGACTGTAATATCCTATATAGTGCGTTATATGGAGGTTTCACATCTAACGAACCTCGATATAACGGACTACACTCTCCCATATAGTGTGTTAAATTGAGTTCTCACTGTGCTCTAATAAATATAAAAAGCCTATTAATATATAATCAACTATGACGTCACCATGTCTGAGGGTTGGCGACCACAGTCCCTCAATCCTGACACTATCATCAACAGCGCCACAGTGGAAGTTTTGTCAAATACAGGTCGTAGGGATACAGTGTTACCAGACAGAGGGATAACAACACCGTTATTAAACCTAAACCTTATTTAACGTAACTTAATCTAACCTAAACCAAACCAAACCAAACCCAGCTAAACTTAACCAAAGCTAACCTAACCTAACCTAACCTAACCTAACCTAACCTAACCTAACCAAATCAAGTCTAGCTAAACCTAACCTAACCACAACAATAAACTTACACCTAATATTATGGAGTTTACTTTCCTATGGTTCCACGAAACAGTATTACCAGCTCCAGAGGTTCTCCAAGTCTCCCTGCCCCACAGAACAATGTTTTCAGATACAGAGGTCTCTAATGCGATGTTACAGTCGCAAATTGCTGTCGTATATCATCACAACATCCTTAATAATGGTGCAGCGTTACCAGAACCCAACTGCCTCTACACAGTGTTACCAGACCTTACCCATCTCCACAGTGTTACCAGACCTTACCCATCTCCACAGCGTTACCAGAACCCAACTGCCTCTACACAGTGTTACCAGACCTTACCCATCTCCACAGCGTTACCAGACCTTACCCATCTCCACAGCGTTACCAGAACCCAACTGCCTCTACACAGTGTTACCAGACCTTACCCATCTCCACAGTATTACCAGACCTTACCCACCTCCGCAGTGTTACCAGACCCAGGATTCTCAAGGACTCTTACGCTAATTTTATCTTCCTTAACTGATGATGTATATAGGTACATAAAAGGAACATCTAGTTACGAGTCTTAGTGCAATTACAGCGCCATTTTGACCGCCATCTTAAGAACCGTAGATTAAGTGAGGCAGTTTGTTACATTCTCTTATTACCATTTATGGGAAAATTTTAACAATGACTTTTAAAAACTTGTACCCAGAGCGATTTTGATACACTATTACCAGATACATACGTTTACGATACAGTGATACATTAATGTTGTTCTATTCTTCAAGTTATACAATAGATGAGGTCAACTTTATTACATTAGGACGGTTACTAAACACGGGGTGAAAAAATGTCATGATATGGTGATAAAATACAAAAGAATTGAGATTTGATTAGGTAAGGTTAGGTTAGGTTAGGTTAGATTTTGTTTTGGTTAGTGTTAGGTTAGGTTAGTTTGGCGTTAGGTGAAGTCACAAGTACTGTACAATGGCACTTTCTTCCTACAGCTGTATTGTACTGTACATTAGTTGAGACGACGAGTATAATGTGGTAGAACACTCAGTATGTACGAGGCAGCCATGTACACTTGATATTAGGAGATATTCTAAGGTCAAAAGTAATTAACTTTTACGATGCAAAAATGCCTGGTGTACAATACTGCATTAAGGAAAAGTACTGTAATTTTTTTGATGAAAAGGAGCATGCAGGACCCCCCTTGGATCCGCCCCTGCATGGTACACCTGTAAGCTTCATGGTACACCTGTAGGCCTCATGGTACACCTGTAGGCCTCATGGTACACCTGTAAGCTTCATGGTACACCTGTAAGCTTCATGGTACACCTGTAGGCCTCATGGTAAACACGCTCGGGTGCAGTCATTATCTTCTCCACAGTTTGAATCACCTGAAGATAAACCATCCTAATCGTTTACCCAACCCAACCTAACTTAACCTAACCCAAGGCAGCTTTAGGGTGGTTAATCTTCAGGTGATCTCAGTTCTGCCAATGACCAGACCAAGAATCATCCTACTCAATACACAGTGAGCTGAAGCTGCGGACACCTATTTCCGCCTGCGGTAATTGCCTGCGGTTACTATTTGTTGTCCATAATCCAGTTGCCGCAGTTTTCTGGCGGCCCACCGCTTGCGGCACGCCCTTAATCACCACCCACCCCTATCCTCCTCCCCACCATCTTCATCCGCGTCATCCCCTCCCCTTCCTCAATCCTTCATGCCCAAACCGCAAGCGGCAACTCACAAACACACACACACACACACACACACACACACACGATCGCCCAGGGTAAAGTAATGTAGTGAGAAAAATAATAATTGGCAACTTTAGTGTGGTTCTTTCCTTCTCCCTAACCCACCTACCTATACCTCCTGGTCACATGGGTAATGTCTTCATCGTCAAAGGGTGGGGAGGAGGTGGCGGTAGGGGGGGGGGTGGGAAGTAGCGGTGGGATGGGAGGTGGGGAGAGGAAAGGGAGGGTAGAGGAAATGAAGAGTGAGGTGGCGAATGAGAAGAGGTGGTGGTGTGGAGGGAGGAAGAGAAGGTAATAGGTAGAAGGAGGGGTAGGAGGTGTTGAGGGGAGGGGGGGGGTAGGAGGTGTTGAGGGGAGGAGAGGAGGAGGTTCTTTCGGCGGGCACTTGCCACCTCAGGTTGTGTTGTAAACTTCACCTGCAGGTACACACACACACACACACACACACACGACATACATGCACGCACACTCACATAAATATTAGACACACACGCACACACCCTGTCTGAACCACCTTGCCTTACCTGGTGTAATGTCTTCATCAAGGTGCAACGGCAGGTGGGATCCGACCGTCCTACCTTGACCACCCACGTAGTACACCTCTCTCTCACACACACACACACACACACACACACACACACACACACACACACACACACAGATACACATACACAGAGACATCCCTCACGCCACCTGCCCGAGGACCTACCTGTACTGTATACCGTATCATTATTACTATTTTATTATCATCACGATCATAACTTTTATATACAGATCATCATAAAGTCTAAGAAAACAAATAATAACACTAACCAAACAACGAAAACAAACACAACATATGAATAAAAAAAACAATAATAAACAAATAAAACGCTATCATAAATTACAAGTAAATAAAGATAATGATGACATAACCTTACCAAAATACCTTTCAAACTATTAACACATTATCACTATCAACAACAACATCAAGACCCGTATAGGTTGAAGCTCTTGGTTGGGCAGTAGTAGTCGTAGTAGGCACCAACACCTCCCTCCCTCCCTCCCTCCCACTACTTGACCGCTTCACATTCCATTCACAGATACAATTCATGACCCTCACAATTTTATATGACCCGACGACGTTAAGAGAGTAAAGCTGGATGTTGTGAGAGAGAGAGAGAGAGAGAGAGAGAGAGAGAGAGAGAGAGAGAGAGAGAGGAATCATGCCTATTGTAACGTGATAAACTCCTCTGCATCCCTCTTGTCATTCTATCATGCTGTGGTCATATCTTAATTCTATCATGCTCTCTACGTTGATGTCTTGCTTAGCTGTCATGTCCTTATCTTGAATGGCTTGTTATTTCTTTAAAGCTACAACCACGCCGTAAGTATGTGATTGTAACCAACTGTTGTTTTGTTTTGGCTATTGTTATGGTCTTGTGTGTAGTGTCTTATCTCTATTGTTTGTATACATATTTAAGGTCCGAGATTTGATTTACCTGAAGATTAGGCACCTCAGTGTTTAATTATCAGGTGATATAAACTAAGGTGTCTAATCTTCAAGTGATCCCGAGATTAAATACTGCTCATTATTAATCAACTCACAGAAGTAAACAACAACCATCATCATCATCATCATCATCATCATCATCATCATCATCATCATCACCACATACGCAAATACACAATGTTGACAAGAAAAACACAGAACAACTCACAACATACACATAATAACAACAACAACAACAACAATAATAATAATAATAATAATAATAATAATAATAATAATAATAATAATAATAACAATAATAATAATAATAATAATAATAATAATAATAATAATAATAATAATAATACCCACACATGTATTTAGTCACCTCACAAAAATATAAATCACACACCCACACGAGCTCACACACCTAGATCGGCGTAATCTCACCTGACAGTCCCTTGGCTACGCGCGCACGCACATACACACTCAGGTACGTTCAGGTCACGGGCAGGAAATAGTAAAGATGAGGCGGCGTGGTGTGAGGGTTACGGGGCCAACTTGCGATTACAACACTTTTTTGGTTAAAGCTCAGATGGGGCCCCAAATCCCAAGTGGGGGGCCCCAAATCCCAAGTGTGAACCAAAATCCTTACCCCTATACAACAATCTTTTTAGAATTGGGGGCTCATTTGACAAGTCTCCCCCCCCCCACCTTCCCCTTACAACAGCTTCCATACCTCATCCTAGTTCTCCTCCCTTCTCCCTCTCTCCCTCCACCTGCCCCTTCACCCCCCTGCTCCCACCTCCCGCCCCTCTTTCCTTCCCTCACCTGCTCCTCCGTTCACACCTCAATCACAAATTTCATGGTAAACACGTCTCGGCTCGGCCCCTCACCACCCCCCCCTCCCTCCCTCTCTCACATCCTCTCTCTTTCTCTCATCCTGTCCCTTTATTATTCTCCAATATGCCAGTCATTGTTTATCTTCCACCTCTCTGGCATTCTTCTAATCAACGTCTCTTTCTTCCCCTTCCCCCTCTCTCTCTCTCATCATCAGCGTCTTTCTTATTCTCCAATATTCTGCCAGTCATTATTTATCTTTGCCCGTCTCTCCTTCTCTTTCTCTCTCTCTCTCCTGCTGTTTTTCTTCTTTCTTTGCTTCTAGTCGTTACTAATATTGTACCTATTCCTTTTTTATCCATTTTCTGTAGAGTTTTATACAAGGACTTTTTATGCGTGTTGGGAAGACCTGATCACCCGTAGAATCTCCATCCCAGGTGATTTTTTTTCGAAACACCTGTGAAGCGCTCAAGTGGAATGGGAGAAGCAGGTGTAGAGTTCCGTAAATAAAATGTTTGGTCGCCTGTTTGAAATTCGGACATACTAGGAGGTCAGTTCGGGTCCCTTCGCACCTCACCTTATTTCACCTGTTCATCTCAATTAACCTCACCTCACTTCCACCTTACCACATTTTACCATAATGTACCTCACCTCAACTAAATGCACCTCATTTCATCCTAACTCACCTCAATGCACCTCAATTCACTTCCCCCTCAACTCACTATACCTTACCTCAACACGCATCACCTCTCCTCAACGCACCTCACCTTAACGCACCTTACCGTCACACACCAAGGTAGCCCCAGGCGGTCACCCAGTCCCAGCACCATAATGTCTAATGGCCAAAGCTCACAGGCGACTCCGCGGGTATAAGTAGCGATATCTAATCAAGACTCTGACCTTAATGACGCTATTCTTGGCCAGAGTGCACATAACCAACCTACCGCGCAGTCCTGGACGACCCAAGACCAAAAGAGTTAAAAGTGCATCGCCTGCTCCCTCTCCTACGACTGGTCAGAGGCGATCCACACCACCTTATATCGTTCACTTTTCATCATCTTTCCTATCCAGAGAGCTTCGTTCGCTAAATATGGTTTTACGAACTAATAATTTATGTTTAAAAGTTGATACATAAAACTAAATAAACATACAGCTTTACTAATAACTGGAAAGAATTACGTCCCTGGGTTGGTTGATAATAATTAATGAGAATGAGAGGATTTCAACCATAAACAAAGTCATTGAGGATTGGTCGATTCAGTGCTGCGTCCTTCAAGACCGCTTCATTTAACTCCCGCTTCACTTCACCTTTTCCGCTTCACTTAATGTCCTTAGAGTCACTTAGCGTCTCCTCCCGCTTCACTTAACGCCCCCGGCACTTAATTCACCTTCCCCGTTTCACTTCACTTCCCAGCCCACCAACAGGAAGAGGGGAGGAAGTGTGTCGCAGGCGAGTGGTGGCGGGTCTACCTGCCCTCGTACATCTTAATTACCTCCTCTTCACCCCCATGCCTACCTGTGGATATATCTTAATTATCTCCCTCTACTTCTCTATCTGACTCCCTCCCTCCCTCCCTCCTACCCGCTTGACCATACATACCATCGGACACCATAGGATCACCATACATATAGGATCACCATACGCTATAATGTACACAGGGCGTATACATCCGTTACGTTACGCTACAAGGGTTTATAGGTACACCGAGTGACTCTACATAATGTACACAAGTGACTACATAATGTAAATAAGTGACTCTATGGTGCTAAATGACGCAACAACACGCTACTTGATTTACGCTACATAACAATACAATGCCCATTTACAATACCCTCCCTCATACCTCTTTGTCAGTCATCCCAGTAGAGAAAACGAGAATCTACGCCACCGTGATCATTTTATTTCCAGGATGACAAAAGACACAGTTACTCTCTCAAAGTATTTAAAATTTCTTCGCACTAACGATAAGACAAAAAATCTTCCCCAAACTCTTGATATTTTTCCAAACTAATGTAAATAATTATATAACAAATGAAGTGACTAAAGATGACTGAAGTTAAGGTTGAAGTTTATTAATTAGGTCCCATTAATTGCATCTTTGTCTTTCCTAGGATTAAAAAAAACAAAAAGAGGGAAAATAAACACGATAGCTATTAACTCCTGTATACTGAGTTATTGATGGATTATACAACATGAAACAACGATAAAACCTAACCTAAACTTAACCCTCAAGGTAATTTAGGGTGTTTAATCCACAGGTGAGGTAAGCTGTGATGGGGGGGGGGGTTAATCTTCAGGTGATCCGAACATACATCATACATTACATAAACATACATTATACAAAAAGATGTATTATACTGACCTACTCACGTGGATCCGACAGTCCCTTGCCTCACGCCGAACTAACGATCTGTAATAAAAATAAACAATAACATTAGGTTTATGAGAGAGAAACAGACTCAAAATATGTATAAGCAAAAACAGCGAAAACATAACGAACGAAGATCAAGAACAAACAGCGAAAACATAATAAACAAAGTCCAAAAACATGCCCTAAGAATTATTGAACAGAAGAATCAATAATAACGATGGTAATAAAGTGAAGTGGAGAAGCCGATGTTGATTTGTTATTCATTGTACACGATGTTGAGGCTTTTGTAGATTCACTTTATACATTCCTGCCCCGCTTACTGTCTTTGTTTAAGGAATCAATCAACACACACACACACACACACACACACACACATTCAGTAATACACTCACATATTTTATTACACACAGAAGCATACGCACACACATATACACATACACGCATTCAGAAGCATACATACACACAATGATAATACTGTATACCGGTACTTACCTAACATACAGTATAATCCATTCACCAACACACTACTTATAAAAGAAATTAAATACTTCACCAACACACAACCAACCTCATGATCACCCAACCGTTTAAGGCCAAAAAACCACAGAGGTACGTAGATGAGGAGGCAGAGAATACGGTTGGGAGACTGGCCTTCATGTGGACAGTTAAGAGGCAATAGTATAACAAAACTCGCTGGGAGAGACGAATAAACCACAAAAATGTCATTAAACACACCATTAAACCATCCAGGGTATAAAACCTTACAGGATCACTAACTACCAATTCTCCCCATGATGTTTAACTACTAATTATTGGTTTGTAAAGATTATCCGAATTCGTACGATGTGATAATGATCAGATATGGAATTAATTCTATTCGAAGCAATGTGTGTTTATATTCTGTGTTCGAATCTTTACAATGAGATGGTTCGTAATAACTTGGGTATGTTCGAATCCTCTCATCATTGACATAACAAGCTTTAGCTATTCAAATTGATCGTTCGAAACCTTTATCATACATGCATACATACATACATACATACATACATACATACATACATACATACATACATTACCAAACTATGATAATTATACAAAAGTTTGATTCAGTTTCAGATTCATCAAAGCTTAAGCTGCGTTCACGTGAAATAATAAAAATCTATAACCGATAATAAAAATAATACTCGACATCATATTTACTTACAGTACAAACTATTGTTCTGAAATTTAATTGAAATTCAGTGAGGATTCGAGTGTTATTGTTTTTTATGAAATTAATGTACAGTGTTTAGTTAGATAAAGTCACCGTGGGAACCGTTTGGCTGGAGACACCTGTTGGCTGGTGTGTGTGTGTGTGTGTGTGTGTGTGTGTGTGTGTGTGTGTGTGTGTGTTTGTGTTGGGTGTTGGGTGTATTTATTTGTATGTATGTATGTATGTATGTATGTATGTATGTATGTATGTATGTATGCGAGAGTGTATATGTGTATGAACAAGGTGATACAGGAGCACAAGTCATGAATATGAGGAGTGTCTGTGAGAATGACTGGGGTACTATGTGGGAGTATGAGGTAGTATATGAGAGTATGAGGTTAGTATATGGGAGTATGAGGTAGTATGTGGGTGTATGAAGCAATATGTGGGAGTATGAAGTTAATATGTGAGAGTATAAGGTAATATGGTGGGAATATGAGGTACTTATGAGCATGCGTGACAGTAAACTCAGCTATGTGGTGGAACAGGAAGTGAGTGTCAGAGTCTCTATAAAACTCGGAACAACCAACAGTGTAGCTGTCGTGTGTCAGGGTAAAGATTTAGTACACACACACACAAGACACATTTCCAAGACTTTTTTTTTTACGTTTTCGGTGAGAGTTTTACAGAGAGAGAGAGAGAGAGAGAGAGAGAGAGAGAGAGAGAGAGAGAGAGAGAGAGAGAGAGAGAGAGAGAGAGAGAGAGAACTTGAAAAAAACCGTATTAGAAAAATAAAACAGTGACAACATAACCGTGTCACAAAGGTTCACATGCAAGCGTTTGTGCCTTTTGTGTTTTAAAGCAACTCCCGAATGTCCACACATACACACACAGACACACACACACACGCAAAACATCTGACTAGCGCTATCAATATTGGAACTTGTATTTTCTTATGGGGGAGAGGGGGGAGGTGAGGAGGGGAGGATACGGGATGGATGGGGGAAGGGGAGGGTGTGTGTGTGTGTGTGTGTGTGTGTGTGTGTGTGTGTGTGTGTGTGTGTGTGTGTGTGGAAGGATATGTACTGTCTTGTCCTCCTGTAGGTAGGTAGGTAGGTAGAGAAATAGGTAGGTTGGTCGAGAGGGTGTGACGGTACACAGTTGGATAGGTATTGGTAAGGTAACACGAATATTGGTTCACTCACTCACGTGTTGACTAGGCGATCCATGTCACAGGAGAAGTAATTACAAAATTTTTACGATATAATTTGATTTATTATTTGAGGGGAGTTATCAGACACACCAAGTTATATACTGAACGGACACAAAACGACGGACGGACGGACGGACGGACGCAGAACGATTAACATATAATACCTTAATTGTTGAAGCTCAGTAATACATTATAACATCAACATCAAAATACACACTTTAAGACCTTAGTATAGTTGAAGCACACAAATACATCAACAACAAAATCCCTTTTAAGTGATATGGAAAGACAAAACAAAAACATACATTACAATTATTTACCTTATGACTTAATTTACTAGTCTGAAAACCTCTTATTACGCCCATAACCTCTGGAAACATTTGCTGGAAACCTATGGTGATTTGTATAGTCTTATTTTGTAGTATGTTTGGAAGCTATGATACTCGTGGAAAATATTCATAAAGCCTCTGAAAACCTTTAATATTTGTAAACACTTTTAGAAACCTTCACCAAGTCGTGAAAATTTACGATCACTACTGGTACCTCATTAAGTTTAAGGAGTCTTCATTAAACTACGGGAACTCTCATTAACCTGCTGGAATCCTCATTAAATCTCCAATCATCTTTTTTTTTATCATCTTGGCACCCTTATTAATTTCATACAAACCTTTGGAAACTTTCAGAATATCCATGAGAAAACGCTGGGACTTTGGAAACCACTGGATTTTATTTTATTTTTACTTTTCTTGGTCATATTAACCTGGTCACAGACTCTCAAAGATCCGTGGGTTATTTTTCCGCTTTGAAGACGTGACACCACAACTAACTGGCCTTCTTAACCAACCGTCACAAGACAACGGCAAGATGGCCTCCAAAAATACCACTAATACTCTACCGTAACAAATGTCTTCTCTTGTCCTCAACTTGAAAAATATGAGTTCTAATATCGTGCATCTTACCGTAAGGAATATTCATCTTTAGTGTGTTTCTCCGTAGCTGTGATATCTGGCTTCATGGTGAAAACAAAATCTATCTTCAGGCTGGGATAATGGCGGCGAGGGAGGGAGGGAGGGTGGGTGGGTCTCTGCTACAGGAAGCATTGGTCGCTAGTGTCGCCAGGCTATGTCGCATCTCCCTGGTTTCCCCCTTGCTTATTACCTGGCTATAAAAAAAACCCCGTAACTCTTGTCACTGTGGTTAATGCATCCTGGATATCATCAAGACATTACAGAGACATATTGGTATCATCTCCCAGGGGCGCTGGGGGTGGACTGCGGACTTTGTGTTGGCGAAGTGAAACGTGACGGCTCATGGCCATTCTCTCTTAAGACTATTGAGACTCTACGCCTGATCACTATAAAGCTGAGACTATTAATACACAAAAATTATATCAAAGCAAAGTGAAAATCTGCCTGTGTGTTATATTACAAAAGGAATTATAATTACACAAATAAAGTAAGTGAGGATGTAGCTGTCGCCGTGAACGATGGAGGGGGGGAGGGGGGGAGTGTCTAGTCCTTACTTGTAATACTACGTTAAAATAACATATTAATTACGCTTACAGTCATCAAAAAGCACGATAATTACGTAATTATAGAGGAGAAGCTTCCCCTTACCTGACACAAGGGGGGAGAGGCAGAGCAAGCAGGGGAACCGCGCATCGCTGACCACCTATACCCAGTCAGTTTTCTGTCTGGTGGTCGTCCTGGGCTGGGCTGACGGGGGGTACTGTAGGGCGGGTTTTTGGTCTCCCGCCAGGTTCAGTCTTGTCAACCGCAGCTTCATACGCTGTTTGTCATCGTCTTCATATTAACGTCAATAATCTATTTTTTCTATATATTATGGACTAAAAAACAGGTGCAAATACATACATGCAGAAGCACACACACACACACACACACACACGTATATACATAACTTACTCAATAATTACTCATGTGTATGATATAATTTATTGGTCACTTAAATATGGTGGACGGTATATCACGGGATGATAAACCAACAGCTATTAATCACGCCAGTCACCCTGTAATCCTCTTCGTGTAAGTTCCAGTCTAGTTGTAAGGGATTAAGCTCAGTCAGGCTGGCCTGAACACATGAAGACACAGTTCGACACCCGGCCTCTAGACACCACACACACAAACAGACACACGCACTGATATAATAATGGTTGCCCCTCGTGTAACGAGGATGGCCGGTCCAAAGGCCACTTAGGCGTGAATTTGTTTAAGGTGTAGAAGCTGTCGCCAACACTACAACCACACCCTGAGTTAACCAGTTGCATGACCCAATGTCAAGGAATAGTCCGAAAAGATCGGACAACTCGCCAACTGGCAATCCATTACCCCGGAACACGATCCGCAAATCGATTAACATCCAGGTTCCCAATTACTGCTGGGTAGACAGAAGCAAATGGCGGGAATCGAACCCGAGTCCACTCACTTGCGAGGCGAGCATGCTGACCATTACACCACAACTGAACGCTCATCGCACCTATGTTCTCGGTATTTTGTGTCATGAAATATAACCAAACTTCTTGAATTGTTTCTTTATTATTATTAATATTCATATTTTGTATTTGTCATAAAACGAGAGGCAGCAGCAGAACACTACGCCCCAGCACCAGGGTTGGTTGGTGCCTGTGTAAACACACTTATACAGTACATGAAAATATTAACACATACTTTGAGGTAAATTATAGTTTAAAACTGAAATATTTGATTTGTCAAAATGTCAGAGTTTTATGTATAAAATTATTTAGGATTTTAACTTAAAAAAAAGGTCACCCTTAACAAGCTGGGACTGAACTAGGACCCATCAGGACCCAGACGGTCAACCCGGCAGTGTGGTCGCAGTGCCTCTGTGATACAAACTTTGTAAAGTGGTTATATATTACAACTTCACTTCTCTCAACAGAATATAATAGGTATTTTCACGGAGAATAATTCACCCCTTTAATATCTTTGTCACTATTATAATATAAACATGACAGTATTTCCTAACTCATGCTGGACCACCTGTAGGGCTGTACTACACAACATACACCGGTATGAGCTGGACCTCCTGTCTGAGAAATACCACTGGGGGGGTGACCTGAGAGGTGATGGTTGCTCAAACTTTTCCAGGCTGAGCAAATTAACAATGCCCGGCATCCAGGACGTGTCCCGACTAGTGGCCGGATAAGTGATGTTTCCGGGGTTTCTTACTTGGGCGAAAAAATCAGTTTGTCCATCTCTACTTTGGGCAACAGTTATCTGTATCAGTCAATGACATTTTCGCCCAAGTGAAGTGATTTTTCGCGCCCATGTGAAATGTACAGTATACGAGTACATTCTCCCTTATGAAATGCGTCCCAACTGAGAGGAGAAGACGGGTCCGTAACCTAACCTAATATAACATAAACTAGCCTAACCTAACCTAGTCTATCCTAACATAATTTGCCATCTATATTATCATGGTGGCGGTGGTGGTGGAATTTTGTCATCTTTACTCTTATCATTATGGCGGGATATACTATCGAGGTAGAGAGGTTCCCGGGTGTGAGTTTCAACCAGCACGACCGACCTGACCCTCAACACAGCCAACAGTCCATGCTCGTATCACAGGCGTCAACAACCCTCAATTATATTCCCTGGGTTCGTACCTCAAGAGTGTCGTCATTTTCACTCGCGCAACGAAGAAAGGAAAATAAATACTAAGGGGAAACTGCTGCACAAGTGGACAAAGTTGCTAGAGTGATTTGCTTGCGAGAGAAGTTAAAAGTCGAGGGACGATTCGCCTTGAGAGAGATCCAGAAAGTGTCCAATGATGTCACACACACACACACGCACGCACACTGATATACACAGACACACACACACTGATATACAGTACACAGAGGCACAGACAGACAGACAGACTCATATACAGACACACACATACAGATACACATAAACAGACAGAAAATAGACAGTTACAGACAGACAGACAGACAGACAGACAGACACATGCACTCCTCAAAATTTACCAAAACAACGCCGGTACCAGCAGTCAACATCGCCCAGTGTTGTAATCCGTCCCACAGTCATCAGTTTATATAATGATCAACACCAGACGAATGAGCGCTCGTCTTGTGCTCGTGGTGGCGATCATTTTTGGTAATACTAATTGGCCAAGACGAGCGAAGAGTTCCCCAAGATGGACCAGGAAAGCAATCAATCCACTATGACCGCTACCACCACCATTACTGCCACCACTATCCCCCTGACCACTATCGCCAATACCACCACCACCACCACCATCACTAATACCACCTCTACTAACCACCATCACCACCACTACCACCATCGCCATCATCACCACTACCATGACTACCACCAAGTCCTTATGGAGGTAATGTTATTTGTTCATGCATGGTGGTGCTCATTGTGTGCTGCTGCGGGCTAAGAGTTGTGTGGGAAGGAGGAGGATGAGGGCGAGGGCTTCTTGGACTGTGTGTGTGTAGAGCCGACACAAAAATGAGAGAGAGAGAGAGAGAGCTACCCGCATCATACGCCCAAAGTGAAGCACGACCAAATAAACTACTGCAGGAGGTGTGGTAAAGACTCAAGTCCTCAGGGTGACATGCAGAGCCTCGTGACTAAACCACCTAACTCAGCCAGGACTGCAGCGCCCCCCCCCTCCCCCCCTCCTATAAATCTCTCTCACCTCTCAGTTTTCACCGAATGTTAGGTCACGAACTCCTAAGACGTAAGAGCAGCTTTACTAACTCATCACCAAATAGATACGTGTTTTATATTTTTTGTTTAATTTTAATATTTTTTTTCTGATTCTAGTGTGGAACAAGGAGCAAGACAAACACCCACACTCGATTTATAACAAACATATATTTTAGTCTCTCCTTCACACACACACTACCCACCAAAATATGCTATAGTACTTTAAAATCTTTAGGATACTTTTAATTTATGGTATATTATTAAGAAAGAAGTCAAGTTGTAATAATAAAAACTAAAAAAAAAAACTCCCTCAACTATAAAAAAAAAACACCGTTGGATACTCGTCAGGAAAGTCAGGCATATGGCTGACTAACGCACCAAAAAGATCATTATTTTCTCGTTCATGAGTAATGTTTTTTTTTCTCAACTAGATGACCTCGATGCACTGCTTTCTCTCCCTGTTGATCTATGACTGAGGTGTGACGGGTGATGATGGGGGAGTTGTGGTGATGGGTGATGGTGGGGGAGGTGTGGTGACGGGTGATGGTGGGGAGATGTGGTGACGGGTGATGGCGGGGGAAGTATAGTGACAGATAACGCAGGAACGACCAAAATTCCCCCAAATCTCAAATAATCCCCCCAAAAAAAAAATCCACTTCCCTAATTTTTACGAAAATTTTCCTAAAACTTTAAAAAAAAAAATTCGACACCACATCAATATTTCATAATATATAAGAATGGAACTATACAGTGGATCACCATAGAAGCCATTACTACCCGGAAACATCTTACGCCTGCATAACACCACCACCTCAACATCAGAGCTATCAAGGTCAACACCACAACCTGGCCTTTACAAATCACTCGAGTGTAATTCCTCCCACATGTTATCATTCTTGCATAGAAACTGTTATCATTCTTGCGTAGTAAAACATTGATATCAAACCCATACGATATTTATGACACACACTATACGACACTCAAGCATCAATTAACTTACCTTAATTACTACAGTAACATAATGTTAATATTTTTTCCTTAATTAAACGCATCTATGTTGATATTAGATACCAAAAAAACCTTTTCTATAATCACTTACCAATATTTTTTTTCTATCTATTTGGTCATAGTATAAAGGGAGAGAGAAAATCCCTACTCTTCCAGCAGGCTTGGGTAGTGTGTGTGTGTGTGTATGTGAAGAGAAAAAAATCCCAATTATGTAACGTAAACGACCTCGTGTGGGATTTTATTAAGGGGGGGATTCTGCTGTATCATCTCTTGTACAGTAGATATTATTATTATCATCATTGTTATTATTATCATCATCATCATCATCATCATTGTTATTATTATTATTTCAACAGCAACATTAGCAACACCAAACTTCCACCACCTGGCCTTCAGAGACTCAACCTCTGGCTAGATGACAGCAGCGAGAACAAGTTTTTACAGGTGGGGTTTAAGACCATCAGCTACCTGGTGCGTCAATGTATATGAGCTACAGGTGAGGATTTTAATTAACCTGGGATAATGCAGTTGGCAGTGTCTCTCTTTTCATCGTGGTTTCTCGTAAGACATTCCTTTCTCCTTTGGCAGATGAAGGAATAATGCCAACTTTGTAGTAATAATAATAATAATAATACTACGTGAGGGGAGAGGGGGGGGGGGCAGGCACGTCATACCGAGTGTCGGATAACTTTTTCATCCGTCAATCCATCGTAATGGTTGATTGTCACGGTGCGACCTTCACCCTACACCACACCTCTCATCATTCTTCCCTCCTCTTCCCCCTTCTACCTCCCAACTCCTCCCCTTCCTTTTTCTTCTACCCTCCTCCTTCCGCTTCTACTACCTACCTCCTCCCCTCCTTTTTTCGCCATCTCCTCAACCCACCTTTTGCAACCTCACTCTCTTCTCTCCCTTTCCCTTATTTTCTTCCCCCTCCTCCTCTCCTCTTCCTCCTCCCGAGTAGACATGAGGGCGTGGGTCGCGTGTCACCCCTGCTACCAGTCACCGTTATTATGCTGGCGTTCTCGGCGTCCACTTGTGTTTGGTTAAGCACATGGTTGTTATTGTTTGACCTGTGGCTTGATTACTTGGTCTGGCTACTCTCAGATTCTGGCTCCTGTTTGGCTAGACCGGGCTATTTACTGTTTGGTTATATCGGACTACTCTTCGTCTAGACTGGGCTATTATTTTGGGTAGACCGAATTAGTTTGACTATATCGGATTATATTGTTTGGCTACACCGGATTACTGTTTGGCTACACCGGACTAATCTTCGGCTACACCAGACTAATCTTTCACTAGACCGGCTACTATTAAATACGGCTTACTGAATGGCTGGATTTCTGTCACATCTCAAGAGAAATATAAGAGATTTAAGTCTAAAGAATATAATATACATATTAATCCTATGGACGGAAAGAAACCCATCTTATAGTTGTAATCAAGTAAACCAGATGGGAATTAACGGCTGAATGGATACACAAGTAGAAATCAATATCATCCCATATATATATTCACACAATGGTGGCGTGGGGAATTACTGAGGTAAATCTAGTCACGGTATGTATGGTGGGAATGTTATTTCGTCTTAGCGTGAAGTTAATTTTTACTTTAGGGTTGGTGGGGGGGAGGGGGGTGAGGGGGCAGGTCAATGCTTAGGGGTTATTTCAGGGTTTCAACGAAGGTCTGACACTGCTTTTTGGGTTAATGTACTCACTGTTACCGATCTGAAACACACACAAACACAGACAGACAGACACAGAGCTCCGTAAAACAGGATTATGCCACTTTTGAACCCTTAACATGTCCCCCTAAACGGACGAGACAGTCAGCCGTGTCTCCCTCGCTAAAAAGTGATCTAAAATAGCCAGGCAGCCTCAGACCCGCCCGCCACCAGCGTGTCAACAAAGGTGGCTGGTTGGCTGGGCGTAGTACTGGTAGCGAGTGTCCTCCCTCACCCTGGCCCAGAGAGCGACTCATTCACAACACAGTCAACACCCACAACGAATCAGATCTACCGTCGAGGGTTGTCAGTGACTGGGTTTTAACTGTGTTTAAAATGGCGGGGGAAGATGTATATTCTGTTTGGCTTTCATGCCGATGACTCTAAGATCGAGCTATGGAGGAAGAGTCTGAAGGTGTCTGAGGTACAGTAGAGTAGTATAGCTTCACCCTTGTGTATGATCTTCCCTGAGTCGGCCAAGACATTATAATTACAGAAGCAAAAATCGACAGCTTAAATACATTACCACAGTGACGAGGTGGGTGATGGTGATCATTCTAGCATGAGTTGCATTACTTTCTGAAGCCACAAGAGTCCATTTAACCCTTAGATGAGTTTCTAACCTAACCTAACCTAACCTAACCTGACCTGACCTGACCTGACCTGACCTAACCTAATCTACAAGTTGACAGCTGTGAGCGTAGAGTGAGGTACGGTTCTCCTCCCTGTGTACTTCCTGCCCTGCCTTTACCACAACCCTCCCCTACATCACCCTACACCACAACCCTCCCCTATATCACCCCTACACCCATCACAGTTCTCCCCTACATTCCCCCACGCTCCCCAACGCAATTCCCCTCCACACTCCGCCTCCCCGTGACCACATGTAGGGTCGTGCGGCGCTGATTATGACCGCTGACTGAGTTCCCCTTTATTTACGCCCCGATGTACCGTCATAACGCAGTAATTGTCTCATTTCCAAGACAAAAGACGGGCGTTGCTTTTGTCTTATTCCTGCTGTCGCTTGTACTGTTGTTTTCTGCTGTTGCTGTCACCCTGTCGAGGTTCTCTCCCTCCCTGTGACAAACTAACCGAGTCATACTATGCGTGAACGAGGTCTCTCAGGCTGAACCCTTCACTACAAAACACAAATATTCCTTCCCCGACTCCAATCACCTAATCTGACACGAAGCCTTTATGCCTCACTACCAACCCAACAGCGTTCAAAAATTAAATCTTTCACCCTAAACACCGCGTCTAATGCCTCACCACCCTCCACTGCCACACGCCTCTCCTCTTTCCCCCCCTACTGAGTATCGATCACTTCACTACAAAATTTACCATAATGTGTAATTTAACGCAACGTACAATAGGTCTTCCTCTCAGCCTATCGCGAGGTCTCCACTGACTCACTCTGTTCACACCCCTTCCCCTGCTAGTGAAGCTTATGGAGTTCTTTTTGTCATGTATCTCACCAGCTGGATAGTTTAGGTAAAGTCTTCCCTCACGTCTACCTGGCTGATGTCGAGGTAACTTTTACCCTCACGTCACTCACCCCCCCTACAGTAGTCGTCACTCACGTCCTCTTAGTATCTAGTAGTCGTCACTCACGTCCTCTTAGTATCTAGTAAACCCGTATCTCTCCCCTCACGTCCCATAAGCAAGACTCCCCCTCACGTTCTCTCCCCAGTAGTCCCAAGTATTATAAAAGTTTCCCCTCCCTGGGCCCTCCTCCTCCTCCTCCTGCTGTTCCTGTTTTTCCTCCCATTCTTCTTTATCCTCCTCCTGCTACTCCTTCCTTCCTTCCTCCTGCTCCCCCTTCTTCTCCTCCTTCTCCTTCTTCTTGCTCCATCTCTTTTCCATCACCTTGCTGCTCCTCCTTCTCTCCCTCTTTTCTCCACCACACGAGTCCTAGGCTGACGAAGCCCCTCCACCATCAATACTGATTCACTATCTTCTGATATACTTTCATTCCCCTTCAGTTTTATAACCTACCTTCCGTCACCCTCGATATACCCTCCCTCCCCTCTCACCCTCGATATACCCTCCCTCCCCTCTCACCCTCGATATACCCTCCCTCCCCTCTCACCCTCAGTATACCTCCCCCTCACCCTCGATATACCTCCCACTCTCACCCTCAATATACCCTCCTGTGCAACATATCTGCTCCATAAACCAAGTGTTATACGATATATCCCCGCCATATATCGCTCCCCCATGGGTTGTAAACGCTTTTCACTCATATATTTTTAAAGTGTAAATTTGATATCTATTTTGTTTTCCACCTCGTGTGTGACATCACCTGTCTAGTGTGTGATATCATCTACCTGGCGTGTGACATCAGCTGACATACTGAGCCTCTCTATGGTAGGAAAGAACACACACACACACACACACACACACACACACACACACACACACACACACACACACACACACACACACACACACACACACACACACACACACACACACACACACACACACACACACACACACACACACACACACACACACACACACACCTGAGCTATACCTTACCTGGCGGGTGATTAACTTCCTATCTCCACTTGGTTGCTGTGTTTGCCTTGAGTGACTTGACTGGTGGATATTTTACGCGAGTGAGGAAGATTTTACTGATCTAAGTATGGAATGTTTTCTATTTTCGTTTACATGAGTAGAAAAATAGTACTGATGTTTTTAATAATAATGATGATATTGATGACGATACTGCGAGAAATGATCATATTGGGACGAGGAAGACGATAATGACGATGAATGAGGATGACTGTTGACGATGAATGACGACGAAGAATGAAGATGAATACTGACAATAACGATGAATGCTGACGATGAATACTGACAATAACGATGAATGCTGACGATGGCGATGGTTCCCTGTATTCGAAGCTTCTCATACCAGAGTAAGTTTGTGGTTTCCGAAGGTGTACTCAACTTTGCAACTATTCACGTGGTGTTTCCATATTATCATAGTTTCCCCTTCAGGAGTGCCATTCTGAGTCTCTCCTTCCTCGAGTTACCTAACCTAACCTGACCTGACCTGACCTGACCTAACCTAACCTAATGTTCATATATCTTCATCCATTCAAATAAACTCTTCTTATATACATTTATTTTGTGATACATTCTCACTCTTCATAAATTGTGGTTGTTCTTCTTCTCCCTTTCTCGCAATCCTCCCTCCCTCCCTACTCTCCTTCCCTCCCTTCTGCTACCCTTCCCTCCTTCTTCCTACTCTATCTCTTACGACCCTTCTCTCCTTCCCACCCCCCCTTACCTTCTCTTCTTCCCTTTATCATCCCCTCCGTACCTCCTTCCCCCATCCTCTCCAACCCTCCTCCTTCTCCTCCATCCTTCCTTCTTCCCCTCCCTCCTTCCCAAGCCAATATATACTTCGTGCCTGTGGATAATCTATACACTTTGACAGGGCCATACATCCTCCTCTTCATACAGTCTTCCTCTTCCTTTATACAACGCTCAACAAGTATATATACCACTATGTATACAGCCATACTCCCCCCCTCTGTATACACTCCTATACATCCTCCAGTATACAATCATACATCTATTGTTTATTGTTATACTTCTCCCCTCGGTACAGACATACATACATACATACATACATACGTACATATATACATCTAAATAATATCCTCCCTCCCCCCAACGTGTACACATCACTCCCCTATATCACATCTACTCGACCTCCTCCTCCTCCTCCTCCCCACGTTCCTCTCACAAATTCGACCTCCTCATCCTTCTCCCATACTCGACCTTCTCCTACTCCTCCCACAAACTCGACCGACTCCTCCCACAAACTTGACCTACTCCTCCCACAAACTCGACCTCCTCCTCCCACAAACTCGGCCTACTCCTCCCACAAACTCGACCTCCTCCTCCCACAAACTCGGCCTTCTCCTCCCACAAACTCGGCCTACTCCTCCCACAAACTCGACCTTCTCCCCCCTCCAGCCAATATAAACTTTATGTGTTGTGGATCCATCGGTAAATCACGCTCGTCACGACACCCACTAACTAGTATACAATGGCGCCCCGAGGCCTCCATTTAGCGTGAATCATAATCGTGTTCAGTGTATCGCCGACAGCAGCGGTTTTGTTGGTGACGGTGGAGAAGGAAGAGGAGAAGGAGAATGAGGAAGAGGAGGAGAAGGAAGAAGGGGAAGAGGAGGAGAAGGAAGAAGGGGAGGACGCGCTGGTGGTTTTGCTGCCTGTTGTGGTTGCCGTCACCGCTTGGAGAGGAGGAGAGGGGGGTCAATGTCGTCGTCACTACCACCATCAACGCTACTGCCACCACTATCAATCACAATCATCATCAGATCCATCACTACCACACTCACACCACCAGACCTAAAGTATCATCAATCATCAACTAGTAACTAAGGTCTATCATTCCGGGTCAGTTCCTGTAATTATGTAAACACAACAAAGTAAATATAGAAATTACCTGTTAAACCAAATAATCCTCTTCCCTTTAAACCCCTTAACAAACCTAAACCAACACAGATCCAACCACGCTTAAATTTTTAGGTCTGAGCAGACTCGTAAAAATAATATGTAAATGAAGTCTAATAGAATCTGACACCAAGTAGTCTTAGACCTTTGCTATCGTGGGTAAAGAATTTTGTAAGGTTCCTTTTCTAATACAGTAAACTCTTTCACTCCTCCCCTAATTAGCTGTCAGAAATTCAACCCTTCACTTATATCATCATCAGTCATCTCTGTGTCACAATATGGCCGCCAGTGTTTACATTATCATATACCGAGTCATTATAGTGTCACAATATGGCCGCCAGTGTTTACATTATCATATACCGAGTCATTATAGTGTCACAATATGGCCGCCAGTGTTTACATTATTATATACTGAGTCATTATAGTGTCACAATATGGCCGCCAGTGTTTACATTATCATATACCGAGTCATTATAGTGTCACAATATGGCCGCCAGTGTTTACATTATTATATACTGAGTCATTATAGTGTCACAATATGGCCGCCAGTGTTTACATTATCATATACCGAGTCATTATAGTGTCACAATATGGCCGACACCAGACCACGGAAGAGGGAGGGATTCTTCTCCCCATCGGCGTCTTAACTCAACAAAAACCTGAATCTGAGCCAGAGGAAGGGTGGCGAGAGGGCGAAAGGGAGGGAGGGATGAAGGGAAAAAGAGAGAGGGAGGGGAAAGGTTAGGGATTGAATTATTTACAGTACGGCTCCCACACCTGCACTCCTGATGCGCCCGGTGGTGACGTCACAATCATTGGTGACGTCCCGAGTAGTGATGACGTCATAATTCTTGGTGAAGTAATACGTGTCCTGTGAGGTAAACTGCTCCCTGAACATTGACCAATAACTGTATCTGCACCCAGAACCTCATAATAAATCGTCGGGTGAACAGAGCCACCACGCCCAAGAACTCTCTCAGCATTTTGTGTCTTCTCGACTAAGATTCGAACCTGTATCCTCTCAACTTTGCCAGAGCTTCGACACAAGTTTCCAACGAGGGTATTCCTACTCGTGCCAGACTCTAACCAAGATTTTCTCGGGCATCGAACCAGGGTCTTCTAGGTAGTGAGTCATGAGAGCCACCCACTGCCTAACTCCATATTCGCGGGCAGGAGGACAAGGGGAGGGAGAGGCAGGTTACCTCAGAAGTTTATTATAGATTTATATTAATAATTGAAGATATCTTAAAGGGCAAAGTGGTGTTGTGGCGAGCAGGCAGTGGGGGTGTGGCGAGCAGGCAGTGGGGGTGTGGCGAGCAGGCAGTGGGGGTGTGGCGAGCAGGCAGTGGGGGTGTGGCGAGCAGGCAGTAGGAAGAGAACAGGCGGGCGGGGGGGGGGTGGATAAGGAAGTGCGGTGGTGTGGCGAAGCAGACAAGTTAAGCGCCCAGAGAGGTAAGCAGGTAATCAATCAAGATGTCAGCCTCATGTTTTAGGGTTGGCGACCCTAGCCCACCATTCTAAACATAGCCACTCATTCTTTACCAAACCCTTAGTACATTTTCTATCTCACCGGTGACTCAAGTGTTTTTTTTTTTATTCGTCCATCTCAATCTCTATCTTCCCCTTGGTCCTTCTACCCTCTGTTTGATCCAGGGACTAAAATACAACAATAAAGGTGACCGAGAATTCGATTTGAGTTAAGTTCGAGATACATTTGTAAGATAAAAAAAAACCCTATCATCCCTCACATGCAAAATACATCACTCGGTCAGATCAATAGTTGTACATTATGTTATGGAAATATCTCCATACAATAATTTAACTAATACTAGCAATTCCATGAGAGAGAGAGAGAGAGAGAGAGAGAGAGAGAGAGAGAGAGAGAGAGAGAGAGTGAAGTATCTCTTTTACCTCACACTTGACCTCACAATACAACCCTGATAAGTCATCCTCCTCCTCCACCCCTCACCCCCACCAAAAGATCCATTAGGAGACCAAGAAACTCTCGTCTATTGAGTCAGTAACGGGAGCCAATGTACGCCCGGGAGACCAAGGTAACAATGGATAATTTCCCGCACTATAGAGGTGACCGACGCTGCCTCCACCACCTACCCCCACCCATACACCTGGAGGATAGTATTGGGTGTGTTTTTAATCCCAGTACAGTCTAGGATGACCAGCGCCACTTCCATCACACCCCATACACCCGGAGGATAGTATTGTTTTTTTTTTATCCCAGTACAACCTAGGATGTATAAATGTACATAAGAGATTCTGTTTTTATCCCAGTTGTGTCCAGGGTGCCTAAATGCGTATTTTTCTTACCTGGAAGACGAATTAATTAAGCTTTAATTTCTTGGTGAACGAGACTTTTCATTAACCTCCCCACAACTGTTTTGGTCAGGGTTATGTTTTCGGTCTTGTCTGTCTGTCTGTCTGTCTGTCTGTCTGTCTCGCCAAAATAACTCAAGAACGGGTTTGTAGATTTGCACCAAACTCGCCAGATCTGATTAACGTATTACAAGGTAAATCGCACTCTAATTGACAGATTTGCAATGGTAATATATTTTTTTTCTTCCGTGGGATTAAGAAAACGCTGACACAAGACAGTCTCCAGCGGTGACTATCATTAATTTATATTATGAGCATCACTCTTTATCGGGCAGGGGGGTTTGTATCCGCTTAGGTGAGACTCATTATTATAACAGAATTAACGACGTATAAAAAAATAATTATAATACAAAGAAAATGAAAATTAACCGAAAGATTTGAAGATAATGATTTTTTTTTGTAAGGAAAGTTTTATTAGAATCAGTAATTTAACTGCTTGTTTATTATCAGTAATTTATTGCTCTGAAAACTAGTGTTGGGATAATATTTGTGTACACAGCAGGAGTGAGAGAGAAAAAATGCACTCAATTGGAAACTTCCTTGATAGGTAAAATTACTGTTCTCATCACCTTCCCTTCCTCCTTTCCTACCTCTGTTCCTTCTCTCTCCTCTCCCTCCCTCCCGTTCTCTTTTTCTCCAACTTCCTCTTCTTCCTCCCCCTCCTACATTTTCTCCTTCCATCTCTCTATATCTGTCTACTCATCCGTTTTACTCCCTCTCTCTATCACTCTCCCTATCTACCTCATTCCCTCCCTCCCTCCCTTCCATCTCTCTACGTCTTTTCCCTTCCTCTTATTTCTACATCTCCATATTTATTACCCATCTTTCTTATTCCCCTCTAATTTCTCCTGTCATCTTCCTCCTCCTCCTCCTCCTCCTCCCGGATCTCCAACTGTCTCTTCCCCCACTCATTCATGCCTCTCCTTCCTCCCTCCCTGCATCTCCTCCCTGCCTCTCCTTCCCCTCCTCCCTGCCTCTTCCTCCCCCTCTCCGTCCCTCCCTGCCTCACTCTCCCCGTCCTCTCCGCCCTGTCATTTGATCTGCCGCCCATTCATCCCTCCCTCCACACTTACCAATTATATTTTTTTTGCCACTCCTCTCTTTATCATCGTCGCTATCTCCGCTTTTCATTACCTTACGCCGATTTCTTACGTGTGGTGGCTAATCTAATGCCATTTTTCCTTCCTGTAGTTACGTAATTATGCATAATATTTTTTTTTTCCCTCAACCTAATATATCCTGCTGGGTATTAACAGATTAACAAATATTTAGAACTACCAATTTGGAAAGTTTCTGATGGGAAAAAAGTTTATTTAAAAAGTTTCGTCTAAAGGAAGTTCCTATGAGTTGATGGTAATATTATGGTGTTGTGTTTGATTTAAATATTAAGAGAAATAAATGTAGGGATTCATTTAACTTTTATATGTGGCGTTATAAGCTGAGTCATGGTGAGTGTTGTGGTAGTGGCTGGTGGTGGTGGTAATGATGGTGGTAGTGACTGGTGGTGGTGGTAATGGTGATGACAGACACACACACACACACACATTCTCATTTCCCTCACCTGATACACATTTATACGAGTATATAAAATTTTCGATGATCATTACCCAAATTTCTAAAAAAAACTAAAAAACAACTCGACTTCAAAGCCTTCCACGTATTGTCACCAGCACATAAAAGAGAAAAATAAACACACACATCTACCAAGAATATGATCACCGAGCCTTTAGACATCACATTAGTTTTACATCAGAGGAAGTTAAGACAAGACTAAAGACGCGGTAACTAAGTCTTTGGCCTGGAAGATTATAAGGCTACAGAGGTGTTACTTTCTTAACACGTATTCAAAGGTTCTGGATGGGGGTTAAGGTGTTGGGGTGATGGAGGGAGTGGGGGGATGGAGGTTGGGGTGGTGGAGGTGGGGGTGATGGAGGTGGAGGTGGGGGATGGAGGTTAGTGGTAGTGGGGTGGTGGTGGATGGGGTGTTGGGTTGGGGGTGGAGGTGAGGGGGGGTTGGTGCTTGCTAAGACCCCACTCCCATCTATGTTGAAGCACTAAGGTCCATCATCTACTGCGGACAAAGACACACACTCACTTCTACAGTCCGTAATAATTCCAAATATTTTTAATATACTTAAGAGGGTAAAGTCTTTCTGGTTCTCGATAAACGTAAACAGATACCAGTCAGCTGATCAATGTAAACAAACACCAGTCAGCTGATCAATGTAAACAAACACCAGTCAGCTGATCAATGTAAACAAACACCAGTCAGCTGATCAATGTAAACAAACACCAGTCAGCTGATCAATGTAAACAAACACCAGTCAGCTGATCAATGTAAACAAACACCAGTCAGCTGCTCTATGACATTCTGAAATTCTCATCTTGTAAAAATCAATCACAACCATACCTGAGCCTCTCCCATGGCCATCCAAGTCCCCCAGGGCCACACAAGTCCTCCATGACCATCCAAGTCCCCCAGGGCCACCTAGGAACCCCCCAGCAAGACCTCACTCAGACCACCTGATTGAGTTATGGAGCTCCGAGGACCATTTCGGGAGTCGTGTAGGACATCAAAGGTGCAGGAAATTGGCTTCTTTTCATATTTTCCAGGTTGTGTTTTGAGGGTCGTTGTGAACCTCGAGGAAGAGGAGGAGGAAGGAGGAGGAAGAAGGAGGAGGAGGTGGGGGAAGGAGGAGGTGGGAGAAGGAGGAGATGGGGAAAGGAGGAGGTGGGGAAAGGAGGAGGTGGGGAAAGGAGTAGGTGGGAGGTGGGGGAGGGGTTGAGAGGAGGAGGAAGGAAGGCGGGTGATAATTTGAAAGAGAAAGAGGGTGGGGAGGAGATAAAGGGAGAGGAAGAAGAAGAGAATCAGTAGTAGGATGACTAGGAGAGAACAGCTGACTAAAACACACAACAGCTGACTAAAACACACAACAGCTGACTAAAACACACAACAGCTGACTAAAACACACAACAGCTGACTAAAACATTCCACAGCTGACTAAAACACACAACAGCTGATTAAAACACACAACAGCTGACTAAAAAACACACTACAGCTGATTAACCCAAGTTGTGTGTAGATAAGAAGATGCCCTGACCGTGTTCTGTAGTGTAGCAGCCATTAGTTGCCGACACTCAAGAATGGTGTGTTTGGATTGTGTCTTGTTTATCCCGTTCTCTTCCTTCCTTCCTTCCTTCCTTCCTTCCTTCCTTCCTTCCTTCCTTCCTTCCTTCCACCACTATCATTATTACCATCACCACAACTACCACCACAAACCACAACAACTCTCTCTCACCACACCACCAATTTCCTTCGCCATTGCCTCTAATCTCACAACTTCCTTCCTTCCTTCCCTCCCTCCCTTCAACATTACCACTCTCTCATCCTTCTCCCCCCCCCTCCCTTTTCAGCTCCTTTCCCTTCCATTTACTTCCCTTCTCTCCCTCTTCCTCCATTTCCTCCCCTTCCGTTTTCCTCCCCAATCCAATTTCTCTATTTCCATCACCATGACTATTCCTTCCCGCACCCCATCCCCATACCTCCCAACCCCCATTCCACCTCTTCCCAACCCCATTCCTTCCACCCCTCCCCATCCCATCCCAACACGGCAGCTGTCCTCTCCCCCATAAAACAGCACAATGGGGAAGAGGAGGACCAGGGGTGTAAAATCAGGTTGAATGGAGGTATTCACTGGTGCCGGGGGACGGAACACCCAGTACCCTCCACCACTCTCGCGACAACCAATACCACATCACCACAACAAACTCCACACCACACACTCGCCACAACAAACTCCACACCACACACTCGCCACAACCAATACCACAACACCATCACAATACCGTCATTTCATACCCCTATAAACCCTCACCACACATCGTAATACACCAGCAATACCACACACACACACTACCACAACCTCATACCCTACCACCATCCCTCACCATACCACACCACTCAGATATACTTTTCATTGTTTACTAAGTACTCTGCCACATAAAGGCTCTACATTAACGAGTATACCCATCTCTACAACTGACTTTAATCGATTTCATATGAGAGAGAGAGAGAGAGAGAGAGAGAGAGAGAGAGAGAGAGAGAGAGAGAGAGAGAGAGAGAGAGAGAGAGGAGGTGGGCAAGTTATACCCGCACATCAGCTAACTTCCGCTCTCGTCTCCTGAAGGCACACCATTAAACTCAATAAGCCTCCAGCACCGTGTACCTCCTCGTGTCATGCGGGGCCAGAGTGTTTAGTTATGCTCATCACATCCCACCACCAGAATAATGTGTAGACAGTCAGTTTCAAGACTTGTTCGCGCCAATACCGTCATTTACACTATAAATAATATATCAATGTTCACGCTTATATCAACACTTACACTATATCAATGTTCACGCCTATATCATCATCATTTACACTATAATATATGGATCTATAAGTATTTTACAAGCGTTTACGGTCATTTACAACGAATTATATCAATGATCTAGATTTTTCGATCATTTACACTGGAGCCAGTTAGGACTGGGGCGATTGTCTTGAGACACCAGTAGTAAAAGTTTTCACATTTGTTTTTGTTTCGAAGCATTTTAATTCTGTTTCAAAGTCTCGTTCCTTCTGATTCATAGTTTCTAATTGCCTTCAGTTCCGTTGCGAATTCTGTGTCAATTTATCGCTTATTATGTTTCGAATTGTGTTAAAAAATTTTGTTGATCATGTTTCGAATCCTGCTTCATATCATCACTGACTCTGCTTCGAACTTTAAACTTGATCCGTCCTATCTCGAGTCCCACGCTCTTGAGAACTGTTCAAGTATTCAAAGTCCTAATTAAAAGATACTTCAGCACTGTATCGAAAGTTCACACCATCAATCAAGTGGCGAAGGTGAGGTGACGAGGGCGAGGTGACGAGGGCGAGGTGACGAGGGCGAGGTGACGAGCAACTCTCCGTCAGCTATAAAAGACACCTGACAACATGGCGAGGCGGTAACCAGCTGTCAGCCAGGTATAGAGAGACCAGGTGATAACACAGGCGAACAAGGGGCGACGATAACGACACAAGGAGGAGACAACACGATAATGGAGGATGGTCACATGTTGGCTGTGATGTTGCAGCTGTTGTTCCCATTCCAGCTGCTTCTGTTGATGGTAATTCTGCTGTGTGTGTATACTTTTTATTAGACACGCTGTATGTCTTAGCCATTGACATACAGTATATAGCCATTAATACTTTGTTATTATTGTTATTATTATTATCATTATAGTCAATGATATATATATATACTGTATACTCAATGGTAGGCAATGGTATAATTAACCTAAGATATGTTAACACTTTTACTCTCGTCACTACCAGTTTAAGCCCCAGATTCTCAAAGGTTCGTATGTGAAAATTCTGCCATGTTGGAGAGGTTATAGGAATACACTGAACAGGCTCACGTGAGACATAAACCAAGATAGCGGGTAAAACTGCTTCGAAACTGTAACGAGAGTCGACCACAGCTAAATACGTTCTCTTATCTCCAGTTACGAAAAGTTAAAAAAAAAAAAAACCTTACGAATATCTTAGAGAATCTTCCCTCAAATTACAAAATCTTAGCTAAAATATTCTCTCGTCTCCAGTTACGAAAAAACACCCCAAAAAACCTTGCAAATCTGTTTTTTCTTTTCGCGAGTCGTGTTCCGAACGAATGAGTCAGACGCTCGGTTGAATCCATCTCGGTATTGACTCGTTCATGACCCGTAAAGGCAGATCGGCTGAAATTTTTCTCCCCAGGTGTTGACAAGACCTCCACGAGATCTCCTGGGTTAAAAAAAATCGCAAGGTATGTAAACTCGGGAGATAAGTTAATGAAGAGGAAAAAGGAGGAACGTTTGAAGGGGTGGGAGGAGGAAGAGGACTCAAGGAGGAACGTTTGAAGGGGTGGAAGGAGGATGAGGACTCAAGGAGGAACGTTTGAAGGGGTGGAAGGAGGAAGAGGACTCAAGGAGGAAAGTTTGAAGGGGAGGGAGGAGGAAGAGGAGAACTCAAAGAGGAACGTTTGAAGGGGTGGGAGGAAGAGGGGGACTCAGGGAGACACGTCCGAAGAGGACATTGAGAGAGAGAGAGAGAGAGAGAGAGAGAGAGAGAGAGAGAGAGACCGCTTAATACTCCACGTCTGGGAACTTCTTGGCCAAACTGTGAGAGACGTGGAGGTGATTCAAACGTTATAAGCTGACCGACACGAGAACGGTTAGCTTGTCAGAAGGAATTGGTTTTGTTGAGCCTCTCTCTCTCTCTCTCTCTCTCTCTACTCACTTTATCAATCCCCAACAATGAGGGAGGAGGAAGAAGGCAGATAAGAGGGTAAAAGAGAAAGGAGAAAGTAAATATAGATAAAAATGGGTAGGAGAAAGACAAAAGAGAATGATAAGGGTTACAAGTCACCTAGGGGGAGGGGGGGGTCTTATCTCCCTAAGGGCGTGTAGAAGGGGGTGGGGGTGGGAGGAGGGTGTGGGGGGGATTCTCTAGTCTCTTGGGAAAACTCCGTCAATGTGTACCTATCTTATACACACACACATGAACGTAAACTCTCCCCTTACATGGCACTAAAGGGAGCCATCCACCAGCCGGTCTTATATCACCTGTAACTGTATCTGGATGGTAATGTTTACTCTATGGTGGAGGTGTATAGAGAGGGGTGAGGGATGATAGAGGGAGAAGGAAGATATAGAGATGGGTAGGAAGATAAGGGAGGAAGGGAAAGTAAAATAACGGAAGAGGAAGAAAGGAAGGAAAAAAAGGAAGAAAGGAAGGAAGGAAAGGTAAGGAAAGGAAAATAAAGAAAGATGGAAGAAAAGGCAGGAAGGATGGAGAGAAACTGGAGGGGGTCTCTTGTGGTAGTAGACAATTGCAAAGACTTAAGGTAGAAACAATCTTGGGTGCGTCAGTCAGCTCTATCTAGTCCCATCCTGACAAACACACATTGATGCAGCTTATGACCGATTCTGTCACTGTTGTTCCTTGACAGGGTGACATGACAACAGTACACTGACAGAGAGAGAGAGAGAGAGAGAGAGAGAGACACGTACGTCTTTCCACACGCTCGATAATATTTCTACTCCTGTATTAATGAGGAACAGTCGGGGGTTGAGACGAGTAATGAGGCAGCTTCACTGATAGGTGGTGTGAGGAGCTGAAGATGAGAGAGAGAGAGAGAGAGAGAGAGAGAGAGAGAGAGAGAGAGAGAGAGAGCTGTAGTAGGTATCACAGTGTCTAGATATCCAAAAAACCCGTTAGATCAAGGAGTCAGTTTAATTAGGGTAAATATTCAAAGACGATTAACATTTAAAAATTCATATACGACCCCCCAAAAATGACTAACAACCCACACCAGTTAATGAAGCAATTAGTGTGAGAGTTTAAGGGCTACAACAACACATTCCTCCAGATTAAGAGCGGAGACTACAAGTGACAATATATAAGCTTGGGGGGGGAAGGGCGGTGTCTTGATGTCTAGGATGATAAGAATGTTACAAACACCTTCGTCATCTTGGCTATGATTCGCTGCTCACTGGGCGATGGTCATTAATATGCAGAAGAAACAGTGTAGGAACAACACCGCCCCCCTTAGGCACTTCCCTCTCATGATTAGATTCCACTGCCGCTACATGGGAACAACGCGGAGGAGGAGGAGGTTGTGGTTATGGAGGTGGTGAATGGTGGAGGAGGAGATGGTGATGGAGGTGGAGGAGGGAGAAAAGATGGTGATGGAGGAGGAGGAGGAGGAGGAGGAGGACATTCCCGAACACATGAGAACCAAGGGAGCAAAATATGAAATAGGAATTGAGTCGTGAAGAAACTTTGACGTGAAGAGATGAAGGTCAAACTTTTGTAATGTCCTTTTGAGATTAGTTTGGACAACAACAAAAGATTCACCAGAGAGAGAAAGAGAGGGAGTGGGACTAGAGAGAGAGAGAGAGAGAGAGAGAGAGAGAGAGAGAGAGATATAATGAGGGATGCCGAACAATGAAGAGATGATGAAGACGACGGCTGAGAGACGGTGAGGAGATAATGGTAGAGAGATGGAAGTAGAGACAGAGAAGAAAAAAAAGTAAATACGTCAGTTTTATCTCCATCTCTCTTATGTCTCTTGGTGATCAAGTTTAATTTTTTATTATTTTTTTAATTCATTCGACTTTTTGTTCTCATATTCTAGTTATTATTTTTCCTGTGAAGTTTTATCTATTTTTTTGTTTTCACTTTTCGTTATTTTTTTTATATGAAGTTTTATTGTTTTTTCTCACGTCATTGATTTTTTTACTTTCTTTATTATTCGCTTTTCTTTTTTATTTCTTTTACTTCTTCGTCTTCCTCCTTTTCTTCCTTATTCTTCCTTCCTTTCTTCATTTTCCTTCCCTTCTCCTCCTTTTCTCCGTCTTCTTCCTCTTCGTCTTCTTCCCTTTTCCATTTTCTTCTTTTTTCTTTCCTTTTTCCCCTACTCTTCCTTTTCTTCTTCTTCATTCCCTCCTCCTTCATTCCCTCCTCCTTCATTCTCTCCTCCTTCATTCTCTCCTCTTTTAAAGTTACTGGACATTTCTTTTATTTATTTCTATCCTGTTTTTTCCGCTATACTTTTTCAATCACTTTCCAATTCACTTCTTTTCTTTTACTTTGCCTTCGAGTTATTCCTTATATACATATTTATCACATCTTTCTTCATTCCCTCTCTATTTATCATTTATTCTATACTTTATACATTTTCCTTTCCTCTATATATATCTCATCTCAGTTCGTGACGTCACTATATCACTTACCGCGTTTGTTTACATTTATCGATGACGTAACGAGCGGCCAGGACTCCCGCTAATTAATTACGGGTCGTGTAGCGGAGGTGAGGCCCAGCCAAGACCAATATTTATACAATACCTTAGTAAATATACGAAATTATACTGTATTAATATATAAGCTTCAGAATACAACAGTGTTTAATGAAATATATTGAATTAATATTATTACGATACTTTGCGAAAATTTGAGAATACAATAGTGATTTATGAAATATATAAAGTAATACTGTAAAAACTGTTTATGATTTTTTAAAAATATTTTACTATATGATAAACCATTACTAAATTTAATATGAGTAATCCAATATTGCTTTATAAAACTAGAAAAAATAATAAAATAGTTCTTAATAACATAAATACAATAATATATGAAACAAAATAGGAAATACAGCAATACAGTAATTATCACTCACTAGTAATTATATCAACGTTAGACAATTACGAGAGAAAAAACAGTACCTTAAATATCCCCAAAATACCTGAAAAGAAAAAAGAAATACTGAAAGATATTAACTCATTTCAGATAATAACTCAGAACTGTAGCAGAAAAAAAAGATCACTTCCCGCCAAACTGATTCTCTCCCTCCCCCCGCCCCCCAAATTGGCGCGCAACACGGGTATAAAACCATAACACGAGAGCTACGAGCCTAAAACTGATGTTGTGTTCTAGCGATGAAATATTACCCCACGGATGACTATTAACGTTTAAACACCTAACTTTACGAGGGTGAGATAAGAATTGACTCTTAATACCATGTAATTTGGGGCAGGTAAATGATGATATATGGTAGTTTCTGGGGCAGTGGGACGCATATCAAGATTGTTTTGAATTTGAGGTTTTTTTTTTCTGAGTTCGTTTTTTTGGTGTTTGTGGTTGTGTTATGAGGTGAGGGGTGGTAGTGGAGGTGTTTGTAGGTGGTGTGTTATGAGGTGGTTGTGGTGGAAGGTGGAGGTGTTCGTGGTTGTAAAAAAAGTAAACAAATATAAACGTAAACAAAACAATAAATCAGCTGATCAACGTAAACAAAGGAAACACATCTTTCTCCTCCCCTGTCGACACATTTTAACAAGTCATCATTAGTGGAGGTATAGAGGAAGGCGACACACACACACACACACACACACACACACACACACACACACACACACACAGCAGGCTTGGTTGATCATTAGTGCTCTTAAAGGCGTCAGGGATCTTGGTGAGGGAAAAATCTCTATTGTGTGGGGAAAAAATCTCGTTGGTGAGGGGGGGGGAAGAAAATTATCGGTGAGGGGAAGAAAGTTCAGTTGGTGAGGAAACTCTTGGTAATGTGGGGAAAAATCTTGATGGTGTGGGGAAAAAATCTCATTAGTGATGGGAAAAATCTCCATGGTGTGGGGGAAAAATATCATTGATGAGGGAAAAATATCATTGACGTAGGGAAAAAATCATTGGCGAGGGAAAGAAAATCACGTTGATGAGGGGAGAAACTCTCGATAACATTTATACATCTGAAGACGTGAGAGAAAGTGGTTCAATTATTAATTATTTTTGTAGTAATTAAGGAATGGTTAATAATTATTGGAAGTAGGTGGAAATAACGAAAGAAGACAATTAGAAGACGATGACGATAAAAGTGGAGCTGAGAAAGAGTGGAAGAGAAGGAGAATGGAAGAAGAAGAATGCATGAATGAAGAAAGAATGACTAAATGAAGAAAATAGAAATTTAAGAAAAAAGGAAGAAATTAAAAAAAATATATAAACAAAAAGAATGAAAGTAAGAAAAATGAATGAATGAAAAACCAACAAAAAGAATGAAAGACGAAAGAAGAATGAAAGAAGAACAATAACAACAGCTACAGGTTCCTTGACATCCAGTAGAGTAGTGGCAATCGCCAGGGCCTGATGCTATCTAACGTGATATTTGTCTGTCTATCCTGCCTGGGGGAGGAGGAGGAGGGCGGTGCATGATGAAGAAGAGGAGGAGGAAGAGGAGGAGGATGAAGGAGAGGGAGAGAAAAGGAGAAGGAAAGAAGAGGACAAGAATGAAGGACAGGCGATAGGAAGAGGAGGAGGACAGAAGAGGAGGAGGAGGAAGAAGAATGAAAGAAATGAAAAACAAGAAGAAGAAGGAAGTGCAGGAATGAAAGAGAAGAATGCCTACTAATAAATATTGAAGAAAAAATAGAAAAATAAGGAGAATGAAAAAATAAAAGTAAAAAATAAAAGGAAAACAGGTGACTGTCTCCCCCCCCAAAAAAACCCAAACAAACAAACAGACAAATCAAAGAAACAAACACTCCCCCACAATTCTCTGGCATCCAGTAGAAGGCAATCACCCCAACTGATGCTATCACTGGCCAAATTTATCGTCCCATCTTACCCCAAGAATGAAAATAAAAAAAAGGAAGGAGGAGGAGGAAGAGAAGAAGGAGGAGGAAGAGAAGAAGGAGCAGGAGGAGTAAAAGGAAGAAGAAGGAGAAGGATGAGGAGAAAAATGAAGGGGAGGAAAAAGGAAGAGGAAAAGATGAGGAGGAGGAGGAGGGGGATGAAAAAAGAAGAGAAAACAATTGAAAGTATCAATAAGGAAGTCAAAGGAGACGATAACAAGATGTGGCACTATAGCAGGCACTAGAGGGGAGGGAGGTGGCACTCACTGGCACACTTACTCCACGTTGATGTTATCGTGGGTGAAATTTATTGTTCTATCCTACCTGAAGAATGACATCAAGGTGGTGGCCCCTGTAACACACACACACACACACACACACACACACACACACACACACACACACACACACACACACACACACACACACACACACACACACACACACACACACACACACACACACACACACACACACACACACACACACACACACACACACACACACACACACACACACACACACACACACACACACACACACACACACACACACACACACACACACACACACACACACACACACACACACACACACACACACACACACACACACACACACACACACACACACACTTTCAAACGGTCCAAACACGAGATAAAATAAGTCTTTTTACGTAACAAGACATACTAAGACATGCCACAATACACTGAGAGGTGTATATCAGACATGTTGAAGCTACGTGACGAAGTGAGTCATAACATATCAAGTGTAAACAATCATGTCACAACACACCCGTCAAGACATATAGAAAGACGAGACAAGAAAAATATCCGGTCATCGAATTTCTTATAAACGAGAGACAAGTTAACCAGAGGCACGACTACAGTACCTAACTCCACTACAGGTTATACTATCTCCCTATGACACGAGTCTGATATATAGTCACAGGAGGTTAAGTTACGGGTCATGTTGTGTGCTTACTATCTAACGTTGGTCATCTGATGCCTTGGTTAGCGCTAAAGTTTATCGCTGAAGAGTAATGGTCCATTAGATGAGAATATATTGAAGAGAAGAAGAGAGTGCTGGTGAGTTGTTCTCTCAGTGTGTCCAGAGGCTGATCCCGGAGCCATATCTGTGATCGTTGTTACCTGTGGCTGTTGGCATACCTTGGCACCACCAACGTATGGCAACTGAGATCTCCATAGCAACTGTATATGACACCTGAGACCGCCATAACAACTATATGACTCCTGACACCGCCACAGCAACACTATATCTGACACAGCCCGACACAATATATGACACCTGATACACAAGAACGGCAACAACAGCTAAAAAAAACAACAACAACAGCATTCAATCATAATCACAACAACACATTAACACCAATCATAAAAAAAACAAGCAAACATGACTAAAACAACAACAATCACAAAGTCAATAGAAACAAAAACAGGAAAAATAACAACAATAGTCAAATGTTTACAAGAAAATACTGACACTAGCGCCCCCCTACCAGCCATAACAACAACTACCACCACAATAATACCATCACGTCACTGCACACAGGCGCTGGCAAGTATGAGCGGGAGGTAACACATTTAGTATGTACAATAACAAGGAACAAAAACGCCACACAAATGCTCCACACAACACCGACAACCCCCAAACACGTGTCCTGCAGAGAGAGAGAGAGAGAGAGAGAGAGAGAGAGAGAGAGAGAGAGAGAGACGTAGCTACAATAACAAGCCGGGAAAACTTGATACACATGACTCCAACCAAATACTCACTAACGCTGCAACCAACCACAACTCCTTACCATAACACCTGTGCTGACGAGTGTAAGCAAGGTACAACACCTGTATAAACAACGGCTAAGCCTTGAGCCTTTCTACACATCTGTTTTACCTGTGTAAGACGAGGCCAATTACCCTCCCCCCTTCTTCCCCTTATAATAGGTGATTGTTATGCCGTATTAACTATATACCATACCCGGTGGTTTGTGTGTATCCTCTTAACGACGCAATTATACGACCCTTAACGACTGTTCCTGTCTTGTTAGTTTGAGACTCCAATTAACAAAAAACCATTTTGATGGGTTGGTTGTTTACGCTTGTCACTACAGTATTGTGGTTCATTAGATGTCGCTCTTGTTTAGTTTAAAAGCTATTCACCTGTTAACGGCACCTGTTAACGGTTGTTTTCCCACCTGTTGGATCTGTTTCACTTTTCTCACCTGTTACACCTTTCACACCTGTTGTACCTGCCACACCTGTTGGACCTGTCACACCTGTTACCGGATTCTCTTTACCTGGTCTTCGTGTGTTAATTAAGGAATTGCCAGGTGGGAATTGCAGACCATGTGAGACCGTGTAAAGATCACCACCACCAGCTGCTGTAAAGACCACGAACACCAGCTGTTGTAAAGACCACGATCACCAGCTGCTGCTGTAAAGACCACGATCACCAGCTGTTGTAAAGACCACGATCACCAGCTGCTGTTAAGACCTCAACCACCACTATCTCAACCAAATGGCAGGAAGAACAGCAACAATAGTAGAAACAGCATTAGCAAGACCAATAAACCAGCAGAAACAGGATGAAGAGGAGGAGGAGAGAAAGGAGAACAAGAAAGAGGAGGAAAAAAGAGGTGAAAAAGAAGGAGTAGGAGGAAGAGAAGAGGAAGGAGGAAGAGAAGAGGAAGGAGGAGAAAGATGATGAAGGTAGGAGGTGGAGGAGGAGGAGGAGGATAAGGGGGAGGAGGAACAGCAGCAGTCACTCTCACACACACACACACACACACACACACACACACACACACACACACACACACACACACCCAGCAGACACTCCCCGTTTTAAGACCTCGGCCAAAGCCTCCCAGATGGAAGCCTCCCTCAGCGTAAGACCTCCACTAATACTCACAGAGCCTCAGCTATGGCTCTCACTCGCTTTATGACCCAAATGTGAACACACAAACACCGCCACCATCTACACTATAAGAACAACACAAGGAAGGACAACACAAACAGGAAAACAAAAGAAAAAGCAACTCAAGGAACGTATGTGTGCGTTTCTGGATCAAACATACATAGATACTTATACACACTGTACATACATACGAATACACACATACATACATACACAAGACAAGACACACACGGAATGGGAATGTAGGAATTTTGAGAAGACGCCATCTTGGAATTTACAGACAACAAGAACTCTTATCTAAGCAGGTAAACGCAGGTATCAACATCAATTAAGTGTGAACACGTGGCGAATAATTATCTGGGTGAGTTTAAACGCCATCATATATCGTTTCAGTTTACAAGTGTTGACATTCTGTAAACCAAGTGTGGACATTTTCTACAAGGCATTTGGATCACCTGAAGGTTAGACACGCCCCAAACTTATTTCATTTTTAAGATTAATCTCCCTAATACTAACCTAACCAAACCATATATAACACAACAAAAGCATTTCCTAACCTAACCAAACCAAAATAATAAGCCTTAAGAGTGGAATAATCTACAGCTGATCCAAAAACTTCAATCATCATGGTATATAATCCAGTTATATAAAAAAAAAATCATCCACTGGGCTAGGTAACGTCAACCCCCCCCTCCCTCGGCCACAAAAAAATTATAGACAGGTAAGAGAATAAATTACCTCATCTTATCATCGAATTGATCTTATCTTCAGTAGCCGACCCAACAGTCCCCGAGAGACACGTTGCTGGTGTGACTTAAGAGCGTGTGGTCTACGTAGCCCCCACTCCTCCTCTCCCCATACCCTCTCTTCCTCCCCCATCCCTTCCCCACACCCCTCTCCCTTCCCCACCAGCTGATATCCTAACTACATCTGGGCCCAATGAGAGATGAAAGATTACAAGGGTTTGTTGTTGAGAATCAGCTGATGGTTACAGTCAAAACGGGAGTCAGCAGTCATCTGTTTACATGCTGGACTGAGAGGTGTTTCTGGCATGGACTTATAAGTATGACGTATGACAACAAAAGCTGATATATGAGAGAGAGAGAGAGAGAGAGAGAGAGAGAGAGAGAGAGAGAGAGGTAATCCTATTTTCTTTTCGTTCCTTCTCATAAAACCCAATTTCTTTCAGTTCTTTCCTGTAAAACCTAATTTCTTTCAATCCCTTCTCCTAAAACCTAATTTCTTTCAATTCCTTCAAGATAAAACCCAATTTACTTTCTGCCATCTTCCTCATTGCTTCAGCCTACCTGATCGCATGTCTCCCACAGGACGCAAGAAAATAAAAGAAAATATTAAGATTTATTCATGGGTCCCAGCGCTTGTGTATGTGTCCTCGGCTGCCGGCAATCTTACGGCTTTTATAAGTCGACAAAACTCCTCTTCAGAAGTTCTCAGTTACGTGCGTTGGCTGAAGCTGTCAAGACCCACCACCACTATTACCACCACTACTACTACCATTACTACCACTATTACTACCCCCACCACCACCGATACTACCACCACTAATACTACTATCAATCCTACTACTGCCACTAATACCATTACTACTACCATCACCACTACTACCATCACCACCACCACCTACTACCACCATCTCTCCCATTACCAGCAGCGTTTAACTTTAAGCGAGTAGGTAGCGTTAAAACGTATTTTAGAATAAGTTTGGTGATTTTGTTTTTCTGTCATGAGTTTGTTTCTCCGCCAACAACTTCAGACAGGGTATTATTTTCGGTCCGGTCTGTCTGTTTGTCTATCTGTGTGTGTGTGCCTGTCTGTGTGTGTCTGTGTCTGACTGTGTGTATCTGTCTGTGTGTGTCTGTCTGTCTCTCCCTAAAATAACACGAGAACGGCTCCGCAGATTTGCACCAAACTCAGTAGATTTAGTCAACAAGAAACAAGACCCACATGATAAATTTCTGGGTCAAATCGCATAAAAAAAATTGACCAAATGTTGCCATGATAACACATATAAGGTCTTTCGGGGGTTAAAGAAAACGATGACATGAGACAGTCTGCAGGGGTGACTCCATTAATTTACACTAACAACATCACTCTGATCAAGTTTAATTATATTATTTCCTTCCGCGTTCTGTGTTCTCCTTTATCATCACAATATCCTCCTATTCCTTCTTTATTCGTGGACTGATCTTGCCTTATACCCTTCAACATCATTCTCTCTTCAGTTCACCAATTATCATCACTTTCTTCCATTCTATACATCCATCATCACATTTCCTCTTTTCCATCTTCGTTGCTTTTTTTTTAGTCTTTCTTTTTCCCCTCTTTTCCTAGTCATCATCTACGTCATCACCTACGTCATCACCTACGTCATCACCTACGTCATCATCATCCACATCACCATCGTCATCAATCAGTTCTCTAAGACCTCACTACAGCACAGGACACCAATGGGAGACATTCATCACTGTTCCTCTACTGTTGACACCTCCCTTCATCTTCCCTCCCCCTCCACACACACACACACACACACAGTACAACTTCATTACCTCTGTGTGTGTGTGTGTGTGTGTGTGTGTGTGTGTTTACATCCACTTTCTCTTATGACATACGAAAGGCGAAGACTGAGAGACGATAAACAATGAAAGAGGAACAACAAACAACAACATAAAACACACGACGGACGGACGAAAAGACGGACGGATAGACGGACGGATAGACAGACGGACAGACGGACGTACAGCAGACCAGGCGAGTAACTAAAGCAGGTATGACGGCCCGGGTTATGACCTCACGAAGGACTAAGGCGTCCGGCAGTATCTTAGAAAGTAGTCATGTTTACGACCTTCTTCATAGGCCTCCTGTGAGTGTCCTGTGAGGCTAACAGGCGCGTTTGTATAGGCCTATAACATGTCTATGGGGCTTTAATGCTTGCCTAGGCCTCCTGTGTGTTCTGTGAGCCTAATAGGATAGTTTATATAGGCCTATGACAATTCTCTTGGGTTTTAATGTTTGTCTAGGCTTGTCAACCTAATAAAAACGTTTATATAATTTTGACATCTTTAATGGCCCTTAATTTTCAACATGATTTAAAAGGTCCTGGAGTTATATAATGCATAAGCTGTAATAAATTTTCTACCCTAACCTAACCTAACCTAACCTAACCTAACCTAACCTACCCTAACCTAACCTAACCTACCCTACCCTAACCTAACCTAACCCAACAACACATTTCAATAACGAGGGGTTGGTTAGGTTACTGCGTCGAATAATAACATAACGATGAACTAATATAATAAAACACAATTGGGGTAATTAGTTGGTAATGAGATTCAGCGCGCTAACCTGATGGTCCTATAATAATGCTTGTTTGGTTATTAATGACCCGAGTAGCCTCATTTAGGGTTCACTTGTAGTTTAGGTTAGGTGACGATAGGGGTAGGTTTGGGTAGGGTAGGATAAGGCGTAGCAAACACACACACACACACACACACACACACACACACACACACACACACACACACACACACACACACACACACACACACACAGGAGAGACGAAACAAACTTAAAAAAACAACAAAAAAACACCCACAAATAATCCAACATTATAAGCACCATTAGCGTTTTTATAAGCCCGTGACATAGAAAAACGCTAACTAGAGATCCATGTTAATCCGACTTAGTCCAACCTGCGGCGGGGAAAGTTTAATTCAGTGTCTTTATCAAGGAGAAAATGAGCTCTATCCTTCGACCCAGTTTTAACAAGTTTGGGTGTTTACATGTGCAGTGTGTGTGTGTGTGTGTGTGTGTGTGTGTGTGTGTGTGTGTGTGTGTGTGTGTGTGTGTGTGTGTGTGTGTGTGTGATCGTACTCGAGGGGTTAAAGATGTTGTACTCAAGTTCGAGGTTTGGTATAGGTCCTTCTCAAGCACATCTTTCTGTTACCTTCATCCCACCTGACAGGATTATCTCACGTCAGTAGTTATTGGGGGGTTGGAACTGAGGAGGAGGAGGTAGAAGGAGAAAGGGAAAGGAAAGAGGAGGAGGAAGAAGAAGAAGAAGGGAAAGGAGAGACGATGAGGTGGAAGGAAGAGAGGGAGGAGTGGGAAAGGAGGAGAAGGGGAAACGAGGAGAGGGGAGGAAAAGAAAGGACGGAGGAAAGAAAGGGTGGGGGAAAAAAGAAGGTAGGAAAGGAGGAGGAAGACAGAGGAAGGACAGTTAAAAAACGGAGGAAGGAAGGAGAAAGAGAGGAGAAAGGAGGGGAGAAGAGAGAAAGGAAAGAGGAAAGAGGAAGATGAGGGGGGGAAAGAGAGAGGAAGATGAGGAGGGAAATTGAGAGGAAGAGGAGGTGGAAAGAGAGAAGGAAAGAAGATGCTCAACCTTACAAACCATTGCTAATCTTAACACCCTCCTCACCACCCCCCCCCCCACCAAGGCAAATCACCTGTCTACCTGTCCACTGTTTGTTAATTATCCCCTACATACATATCCCTCCCTACTCCCCAGAAACACTCCTATCTATTCACACAAAAACACACACCCGTCTAACCCACCTGTCAGATGCTTACTTAGGTTGACGGAGTGTTATTGGACAGAACATTCCGACACGTTCTGATCAATATTTACCTGTCGTAGTCTTTGGTCAGCAGGGTCGGTATGCATATCAAATTGGTTAGTACAGAATATACATAATTCAACACAGGGAATCTCTCCTTCCGTGTGAATATCAAGTGAGTTAAAAAAAAAGAAAGAAAAATATTTGATTTATAATATTAGTAGTTTTGAATTTTATATGTGTACTCAGGCAAAATTTTGAATACAAGAGTACTCAAAGTCCAATATTTGAATACTACAAGAGTACCCAGAGTCCAATATTTGAATACTACAAGAGTACTTAAAGTCCAATATTTGAACACTAAGAGTATTTAAGAGTCCACAATATAAATCCTTAAAAATCAACTAGTAATTAAGGATTATTTAACGTATATATGACGAAACAAAAAACAGAGGTACGAATTCCTTTAAGATAATGCGATTTACACCGTCTAGGCACACCTGTACGCCTTCGTGTTGCGTCACCTGGACAGTATAGGTCGTGGTTGACGGAGCTTCCTCATCACACACACACACACACACACACACAACAAGCCACCTGAGAGAGACATTGTATGAAGTGTGTGTATGCGTGTGTATTGATCCACCTCTTGGACACAGGCGTCAGTTACCTGGCAGCGGCGAGGTCGTTGAGAAGTGAAAAGAAGAAAATTCCTCAACGAAATGACTCTCTGTTGACTCGTCTTACCTGTGATTGCGACTTTGTTGATTCGTCTTACCTGTGATTGCGACTTTGTTGATTCGTCTTACCTGTGATTGCGACTTTGTTGACTCGTCTTACCTGTGATTGCGACTTTGTTGACTCATCTTACCTGTGATTGCGACTTTGTTGACTCATCTTACCTGTGATTGCGACTTTGTTGATTCGTCTTACCTGTGATTGCGACTTTGTTGACTCATCTTACCTGTGATTGCGACTTTGTTGACTCGTCTTACCTGTGATTGCGTATCGGGTGAGCTTTCATTTATCACAGAATAATAAATCCAATGTTAAAACAAAGAAATATATTAGTCATCAATTTCACCTCCTCCAAAAATAAAATTTAACCCAACAGCTCGACAAAAACTAAAAAAAAACACACCAACCTGCTAGACAAACACAGACAAACAATCAAACAAACAAACACTGCTTGCTTGACCATGACCCTGTATTACCATATATGCAAATGAGCCGCTGCACAAAACACAAACATCACCTCACACTTGTTATTGTTTGTACACAACGATGACCCCCTCACCCCCTCATGCCTACGAGAGAGAGAGAGAGAGAGAGAGAGAGAGAGAGAGAGAGAGAGAGAGAGAGAGAGAGAGAGAGAGACGTTCTCACCAACAGACACAGTCCATTAACAAAACACATAGATTCGATTAATATAAATAAAGAGATTCGATTAATAAAAGCAAACAGCTTCCATTAACAAAACAAACTGGCTCTATTAGTTGAAAATATATCATATGTGTGTGTGTGTGTGTGTGTGTGTGCCCAGCCGTAACCATTCATTATTTGGGAAGGGGTTTGATCATATAAGCTCCACTCCTAATAAGTGCAAGTTGTAATAGGTCCAAGTTCTAATAAGTTTGGTTAGGTTAGGTCCTGTGTCTCTTGGATTTTCTTTGTCTCTAATTTTGCTAATAATGTTTTCTTTTGTCTCTAATCTTTGTTAATTCATTTTGTTTACTGTCTGGTTCACCCGTCTGTCTGTCTGTCTGTTCGGCTCCGCTTGTCTGTCTACCTGCCCGTCTGTCTCGTTCTTACCCGTTCGTTCGTCTGTCTGTCTGTCTACCCGTCTGTCTGTCTGTCTGTCTGTCTGTCTACCCGTCTGTCTGTCTGTCTACCCGTCTGTCTGTCTGTCTGTCTGTCTGTCTACCCGTCTGTCTGTCTGTCTGTCTGTCTGTCTGTCTGTCTGTCTGTCTCCCTCTCTCTCTCTCTCTCTCTCTCTCTCTGGCGCCGCCCCTTAAGTCATCATGGAAGGTAATTGTTCACTTTGTCCTTCAAGAGTGAACCAAGTGGAAATTATGAAGGTCCTTAAAAAACCCAGTAGAGAACCGCAGGTGACCGCAGGCAGCGACGTTGACCGCAGGTGACGTTGCCCGCAGGCAGTGACGTTAACCCGCTCTCTCAGTTGCCAAGTGGTTGTATAATTGTGTATTTTTTTGTATTCATTGCCTGAAGTGTGTATATATGCTGTATGGTTTATTTTAGAAGTATAAACCAGTGGTGGTATTAAACCCCTTTGAGGATGATAGGATTTAATTATAGTCCTCAGAGTTAAAATATGGACTCCAAAGGGTTAAACCATCCTCCTAAATAATTAAACCAATGACCTTAAAGGGTTAAAATATAGTCCTTAAAGGGTTAAACCATCATCCTAAAAAATTAAACCATTGTCCTCAAAGGGTGAAAACATGATACTCAAACGAAGTGAGTGGGGCATAAAGAGAGGTGTGAGAGGTGAGAGGGACGTGAGAGGTGTGAGAGAGAGGAGCCGTAATAGGAGGAGAGACAAAAGAAAGTGAGAGGGAGAGTGAGAGAAACGTAACAGGAGATGAAAGAGAGAGAGAGAGAGAGAGAGAGATAGTTAGTGGTGGCGGCAAAGGACACACCAGCGGTCATCAGTGCTGTAAAGACCAGGAAGGGAGAGCGGAGGAGGAGAGGGGGAGGAGAGGAGGGATAGAGAGAGAAAGAAGATAAAAGATAAGGGAAGAGGAGGAAAAGGTAGAGAAGGGAGATGAAGAAGAGGCAGAAACACAGGAGGAAATGTAAGAGAGGGAGGAAGGAGGGAAGACGGAGGGAGAAAGGGAAGAAGGAGGAAGGAGGGAGGGAGGGAGGAGGGAGGGAGGGAGGGAGGGAGGGAGGGAGGGAGGGAGGGAGGGAGGGAGGGGACCTCCACCAACACACAAGACACATTCATCAACACTGACCACCATAAATCTTCTATCCAAAACACCTGCAACCTAACCTAACCTAACCTAACCCCATCCATCTTAATTAGTGACCCGCTGAAACAAGACCTGAAATAGGGTCAAAGGGAGGCAGATTGGACCATTAGCGCCCCCCTGGCTTATCACCCACCATCTACAGATCAGTTCGAGACCAAACCCATAAACCTGGAGTTGCTTAATTTACTTTAAGAGCCTGACCAGGTGAACTCAAGAGGTGTGAGGTACAGAACTCAAGAGGTTACAGTGAACTCAAGAGGGTGGAGAGGTACAGTGAACTCAAGAGGGTGGAGAGGAAGGTACAGTGAACTCAAGAGGGTGAGGAACAGGAACTCAAGAGGGCAGTGAACTCAAGAGGGTGGTGAGGTAAGTGACCAAGAGGGTGTACAGTGAACTCAAGAGGTGGTGAGGGAGGTACAGTGAACTCAAGAGGTGTACAGTGAACTCAAGGTACAGTGAACTCAAGAGGGTGGTGAGGGAAGGTACAGTGAACTCAAGAGGGTGGTGAGGGAAGGTACAGTGAACTCAAGAGGGTGGTGAGGGAAGGTACAGTGAACTCAAGAGGGTGGTGAGGGAGGTACAGTGAACTCAAGAGGGTGGTGAGGGAGGTACAGTGAACTCAAGAGGGTGGTGAGGGAAGGTACAGTGAACTCAAGAGGGTGGTGAGGGAAGGTACAGTGAACTCAAGAGGGTGGTGAGGGAGGTACACAAATATTACTGATGGTTATATTTAGACGTGTAAATAAGTCAGTATAATGCCCATCCCTCCTGATCTAACTTAAATGTTGCTTTCCACGCGTTAGGGAGTTTCTCGAGGTTTACATACTCATTAAGTGCCTCTTAAGTGAGCTGCAATACTCCATGCGTTCAGCCATATCAATAGTGTTATTGTTATTATACAAAGTGGAACTGTAAACATTTGGCTAAACAAACTATTAATCTCAAACTGTGTCAATCTTCTCTATTTTATTGCGAGCTGCTTAACCCTTTGAATCCTGGGGGTTAAATCATCGTCATCAAAAGGGTTAAACCATCATCCTCAAATGGTTAAACTACCGTCCTGAAAGGGTTAAACCATCGTCTTCAAATGGTTAAACTATCATCCTTAAAGGGTTACCAGAGAACACAACAAGGTACGATACACTCTTGTGAAACTCTGACATTACTTTGATGAGACCAACTGCGTCCTGTAGGTTAAATGTGTGAGAAATATATGTGTACTTACGACTCCTGTCAGAGGGAGGTGTGACTTGTGAGAACCCGGGGAATAGGTGGTAATGGATGGAAGGAAATGGAGAAGGAAGGAAAAGGAGGGAGGGGAATGGGGGGGAGAGAGTAGACAGGGAAGGGGGATATAGGAGGAGGAAGATGGGAGGGGATGGGGTGAAGAAGGGAGGAGAGGAGGGAAGAAGGACGAGGGACAGAGGGAGGAGATGGGGAGAGGGGGGAGGAGGGGAAGAGGAAAGAAGGACAGGGGAGGAGTGAGAGGGGGGAGATGAGGGGGTAATGGGAAGGGTGCTAATGGGATGGAGACTCTGGGGAGGAATGAGGATCACGGATGGAGGGAAGGAGGATATGGAGAGAGGGAGAGATGGTAAGGAAGGAGGGTAAGGAGGGAGGGTAAGGAGAGTAGGGAGAGATGGTAAGGAGGGAGGGAGAGAGGGAATGGGAAGGAGGGAGGGAGGAAGCCAGTGGGATGGTATGGAACAGATGGCCTGAGGCATTATGCTTTTATGATTCATCCGTGAAATGATCTCATAAAGTGAACCAGATCAGAGGTTCATTTGAGAGACTCCGAACCAAACTGGACTTTTACACAGTCATCCTAGATTTATATTGTTCTTTTTTATGTCGTTTCTCTTTAAGGTTCAAGACTGATGTTGACAGCACTGATAACATAAAAAAAAGGAAGCAAAACAATAGATAAAACTTAATAAATATCCATAAGTTGAAGTGATTTGGAGATATTTTTTGGCGGATAATGATTCGAGTCAGTCGTAAGATGAATTCAAAACAGTATCAGTACATATGTAAACTAAGACTGTGTGTTCAGTTATGGAGAAAATTCCCTTAACATTTGGCATTGAAGAAGGAGAGGGGAAAGGGGGGAAGGGAAAGGGGGAGAGGAAAGGAGAAGGGGGTTGGGGGAATGGGGAAGGGGGAAGGAGGTTGGGGGAAGGGGGAAGGGTTCTAACATCGGTGAGGCTACTGGTTCACTGTCTTACGCTTATGAACCACCGAAGCCAACAGTACTTTACTATATAATGAATATATGAAACAACTTTATTTCGCCTTAAGGTTAAACTCCCTACTGTTAACCTAACCTTATCTAATCTAACCTAATAAAACAAAACCTAACCTAACCTAACCTAACCTAACCTAACCTAACCTAATATAACCTAACCTAATATAACCTTACCTAATCTAATCTAAGTGAACCTAATATGACCTAGCCAAATATATCCTAACCTTACCCTAATGTAACCTAATAAAATCTAACATAATCTAATCTAACTTAACCTAATACAACCTACCCTAATCTAACCTAATTCAACCTAACCTTAACCCACCAGATGTCATTAAGGCATTCAATCCTCAGGTTAAATAAATTACTGGTGCTTAACTTCCACGTGAACCAATGCCTAATATAGACACAATCTTAATTTCTGGTACTGGAAGCTGTGTCGGATCTCTCGCTCTATCTCACCCACACACACACACGCAGAACACACACACACGCAAAACACACACACACACACACACACACACACACACACACACACACCAGAACACACACACACACACACACACACACACACACACACACACACACACACACACACACACACACACACACACACACACACACACACACACACACACACGAGCAGAAGAAAGATGTCCTGGACAGGGATCTCCTTCTGGTAAAAGCCACCGCTCGCTCACTGCCTTAACACACGCCCCATTCATTTGCCAATTTACGCCTTTTCACGGGAGAAATATTGGCGTCCTAGCCTCTTGCAGCTATGTTGGCGCTCCTCTCCCGTCACGGCAGTGTGTATTGGGGGAGAGGGTAATGAGAATTAATGAGGATGGTGAGGACTAGAGACCAAGGTGGGGTTGAGAGGGAGGATTGGGGAGTGGGTTAAGGAGTGTGGGGGAGTAGAAAGAGGGTGTGTGAGGAAGAAAGGTTAGGGAAGGGGTTGTAGGGGGAGTGTGGGGAGTGCAGGGGGGTGCAGGGGGGTGCATGAGGGTGCAGGGGAGCGGGGTGCAGGGGAGGGGGGTGTGGGAGTGTATAGGGTGTGGGGAGGTGGTGGTTGGTGGTTGCCCTCTACCTGGGAACGATGGCAAAATTAATATCCAATGGTTAACCGCCTTTGTGTGCCAATTTTCACCATTTTTTCCCCTCAGGTATTTTAAAGGGAAGAAAAGAGGGGAGATTTATGTCCAATGTCGGGTGATATTTGTGTGTGTTTTTTTCCTGTTTGATTGATGGAAGTAGAAAAAAATAGAGAGACTAGTTCATAAAATATAAAGTTTATCAAGTTCATTTTTTTTAAAGTTTATCGAGTTTAAGTTTTTATTAAGTTCATAAAATATAAAGTTTATTTATTTTATTTACTTTTTACCGACTTTACAGATGACAAAATAAAAAAGATGTAATGTAACCCTGAAGGATGATAGTAATCACCTAAAACACATTCAGCCAAGTGGTGAATGTGGTCCAATATAATGCCTTTAAAAATAAAAACGTCCTGCACAGTCAAAAGTAAACAGAAATGACTCCTATATAGATAAGAAATAGGTCATACGTACACAGCACACACACACACACACACACACACACACACACACACACAGAGCATGGTGACATGGTTGGTCTCTTTATTAGTTTAACAGTTGTTGTAAATCTAGGAGATCCGCGAATCTGTACCAGGCCTTGTGCACTATTCCACACTCCTCCTTCACCCTACAGCCCATCCAAGACCCTCTCTCACCCTACAGTCCATCCAAGACCCTCTCTCACCCTACAGCCCATCCAAGACCCTCCCTCTCTCCACAGTCCATCCAAGCCCCTCCATCACTCTACAGTAAAAAAAAAATCCTAGGATACAGACGCTTCTGGCAGGTTAATAACGTTGTACCCATACCGGAACACTCGGCATGTAAACTTTGTGATGAACCTTTAAAGCATACACTTGAACACTATATTATTGAATGTGACACTGTCAAAGACTTCAGGCCACCTGGCTTATTGTATCATGAACTTTGTAAATACTACATTGAATCAGGAGTGCTTGAGGACATTCTTGCTGTTTATCCAAAATTTGCTGTTAGCCCACACTGATTAGTCCTCAAATAGAACATGACTTCCACTGTATATGAACCTCTGTCCTGCGTGGCATTGAGAAGTGATACCACCCTCAGTGTCAAGACCTGACTGAATTATTCACAATAGGCAAACTGTACTCCAAGCTTTGTCAATAAATTTGTTAACCGTAAATATCCCTCACCCTACAGTCCCCTCAACACCCCCTCCCTTTAGAACACTCACACCTCTTCTCCCTCATCAGCCCTTACTGCCCTCCTCCTCACCCCTCCCCGCTCTCTCCTCTCCTCACACCTCCCTGCCCCCTCCACACCTCTCTGGCCCCTCCTCACTCCTTCTTGCCCAATTACGGCTCTCTTCTTTATCCCTCCTCACCCCTCCCTGCCCTCCTCACCTCACCACTCACAGTACAAGTGGATGGTAGTGACCCCCTACTGGGAATTTCGTCCTCCCAACAAGACATCTATACGACCACCTTACCTGAGGGTCTGTGGTGGTGGTGGTGGAGTGAGTGGAAGGTGTATAGGTGGTGGTGTGGTGTCATGGGTGGTGGTGTGGTGTCATGGGTGGTGGAGGGAGGTGTCATGGGTGGTGTGGTTGTGGGTGTCATGGGCAGTGATAAGAAACAGATAAAAAGAGAATGAGAGAGAGAGAAAGAGAGAGAGATTACACACACACATAAGAAAGAATATATATATCTGGTCACCCACACACACTTCCCACACCATTCACCCCCCTACCCACACACCCCACTACACCCACCCGCTCTTACACACAATTCCCACACTACTCAACCCTCACCGTTCTCTCTCACAATCACCCAGCTGATCACTATCAATCTCTCACTCGTTTGCTCAGAAAAGATCCCAATACCAGCGTTCTGTTGGCGTGTGTAGAACCATATAATGCGTGAGTCCAGTTCCCCCTCCTCTGCGACAACTGTTCTGGGGGGAATCCTGAACGCTCTCTAGTTGGGTGTGAAAGGAGAAAAGAGAAACGTGTGGAGGAGAGGGACAGAGGGAACAATAACTTAAAAGACGGAAAGGAGAGGAGAGGGAAGAGACGATAATAATATAAAGATTGAAAGGTAGATGTGTGTGTGTGTGTGTGTGTGTGTGTGTGTGTGTGTGTGTGTGTGTGTGTGTGTGTGTGTTTTACGAATTGAAGCTCTAACCAAATTAAACAGAGGGTTGTATTTAATAATATGTAAATTAGTGAAACTACCTGAAAATATCACACCACACCAGCCATACAATAACCCAAACTTGATCCAGATTTACAACATTTCTCAATATTAGTTTTGTTTACAACCAGACACTTTAAAAATATATTTGGGATCACCTGAAGAATCTCCACCCCAGCTTATTAATATGTACAAACGGTATAAAATATTGAAATGTTTTTTTTTAATTTGCTCAGATGAAAACAAAACATAAACAGTTACTTTTTCAAATTAAAAAAAAAACCATTCCAATATTTTATGCCGCTTGCACATAACTTTTAAAATCGATAGGGACTTTATGGACACCCTGTATAGTAATGAATAATATTACGCTCTTTTATATCTCAATAGAATTATAGGTTCCGTATAATTCAGGATATATTACACGCTATGACATTTAATAAGAGTTTTCAGTACAAGTTGACCCGCAGCGTCCATAAATATAACTCATTTAGCGGGACAACGAGACGCCGCAGCAGCCGTTCCAGTACTATATTAAGACAGGGGTGATGTGCTGGCCGTAATGGTAAAGTCTTTTAAAAGCAGTTATTATTATTTTTTCTCCCTGGTCTCTACCGTTCAGTTTTCGCTCTCTCTCTTTTGTTTTACTGCCTCGGTGGTTAGTTTAAAGACCATTTTCTGTCGCTATGAAGGCAAGAAAGACTCGTAAAGACTGGCAGGGGGTCACAGTCACGCAAGGGGGTAGGGGAGAGGAAGGGGGTAGGGGAGGGTGGAGGAGGGAGAGTTGACGTGATAATGTGTCAACAATAACAGCACTAGCGTGGTGGTGGTGGTGGTGGTGGCAAATTTGGGCAGGAGTCACTCGACCAATTGGCGCTGGACCTGCATGTACACTCTCCTGCACTCCACCAATCACCACAGTTACTCTAGTCTGCACCAATGACGAGTTGTTATATTATAATAATAATAAGTACTGGCGGTGACAAACCAAACGTAGACGTAATATTGTAGTCGATATGACGAGGCATGGAAAGCGAGCGAAAGAATGATCTGATAACATTAAAAAAATAAGAAATACAAAAGAAAAAGAAAAGATCCAAGAGTCTATAGAATCCTAATATTATTTTAAACCACAAATACTTACTCATCATATCCTAGTCCTGGCATTATAAAAAACAACAACTATAAAACGAACAAAAAACGAGAATTTTCCCACAAAAGCCGCGACTGTGGGTATACAATTACAAGCTGTACGTAGTCTTTTGTGTAATACCATTGCAGAAAACAGCGAGGGTAGAGTCAATACTGGAGTGGTATTGTATTGCTCAACTTTACAGAATGTATCGTCAAAGTTTTCTTAAAGTATTGTCAAACTTTATTAAAGCGGCATGGCGGGGGGGGGGTGGAGGGAGGGGAGGGGTGGAGGGGGGGCATACATGATTGTTTCGTATATGTGTACAGAGTGTACAGGAAGTTCCTTGATGTGTGACGTTTACAGTTCCTTGATGTTTGTGTTTAGAGAGTCCTTTGGGGAAGTTACACAAAGGTAATCCATTAAATTTAAAAGAGAGAGAGAGAGAGAGAGGGAGAGAGAGAGATTAAACCACCATCTCCTCGTCTCTCGGCTGGCCTATACTGCCTGCCACACTCCCTCTTCTCCTTCCTCATTCATATTTTCGCTCAGCTATCTACCCTCTTCTCTGTTATCCTTACTCATCCTGTACATCTTTCTCCATCAGCCATCCTCTGCATGTCAGCCCTCACCTTCCTTCCCCTCTCTGCCCCCCATCCCCCTAGTAGTGCAGTACCTTGTGTTACACCATAAAGCCAGGCAGAGGGGTCTTATGGTAACAGCCCGTGTCATAACCAATACCTAAATTGTCATCTGTCACCCAACTCCTTTATGTCACCGAGGCCGACCAACATGACACCCACCTCTGTAGAGTATTTAAGAGACAGTAGAGAGATACAGAGAGATACTAGAGCCATAGATAAGACCAACTTGTCTCTTGGTTCATTTAGGAGATAAAATTAGAGAGATTTTATTTGTATCTGAGAAGTAACCATTGACTTATTTGCTTTTCTTCTTTTCGATTATAACTTTGATTTTTTTTTAATTTACTTTTTTGTTCTTTATTGGTTGTTATTGATGTATTTACCTGTGTTCAGTTACAGTAATGATCTTCCATAATAGGTGAACAAAACAGGAACAAACACAACAAGAAAACAATAACAAAAAAAACAAGAACAAAACAAGAAAAATGAACAAGAACAAAACAGCATCAACAAATTAACAATACGAATACAATAACAAGAACAATAAAACAATAACAACAACAAAAGAAGAACAATAACAAAACAAGAATAACAACAACCAAAACAATCACAGGGCCAATAATCGGAATATAAAAATTTATAGGGTGATATAAATTATCGTGTGAGCTCAATAACAAATCGCACCTGTTTGAACTATATAAATCACAGGTAACTATATAAATTACAGGTGGAAAACATTCACATCTAGCGAGAAAAAATATACCAGCTCAGCTAAAAGACCAACTCGATACTTCCAACCAGATATTTTACAACTTAACATCCGGTAAAAGTAATATATGTAGCTTTTATATATTCAACAGGTAATATATGTAACTTTTATATATTCAACAAGGCGTATTAAGCCAGGTGGAGTACAGGTTAATGGGTCGTGTTTCTCAGTGTTTAGACCGCCAACACACACTAAGAGACGCCCATGTCTGTATGATCTAATGATATAAGATGTTTGCATTCTCACAGGCCCCTCGTTCACTACCAGGTAACTCCCCCACCAGTAGTTAACTCTTCCACCAGTAGGTAACTCTTCCACCAGTAGGTAACTCTTCCACCAGTAGGTTCTCCCCCACCAGTAGGTTCTCCCCCACCAGTAGGTTCCTCCCCCACCAGTAGGTAACTCCTCCACCAGTAGGTTCCTCCCCCACCAGTAGGTTCATCCTCCACCACTTTACAAATTTTCTGCCAACTGGTCACTCTCCAATGCCAGCTCCCTCCCCCGTAACCTCCCAACAATCACTACCTCCCTCACCCCCAGCTCCCTACCTCACCCCACAATCACCTCCCCCATCCTCTCACCCCAAAATCACCTCCCATCTTATTTCTCTCACCCCACAATCACCCACCTCCATCCTCGCCCGCTCCCTCCCACAATCACCCTTTAGGCTCCCTCTCACCCCACAATCACCCCCTAAACTCCCTCTCACCCCACAATCACCCCCACTCCCTCCCCCAGGTCGTGGCGGCAGGAGGTGGTCATAAAGTGCGATATGAGGAACAGTGGCCGTAGTTTAATGTGATATGTGGTTATATGGTGATGTGGGCGGGGCCAACTCCTTACTCCTGGCCCGCCTCCCTCACTTCTAGGACTCTCACTTCCTTCCTTACTCTCACTTCCTTCCTTACTCTCACTTCCTCCCTTACTCTCACTTCCTCCCTTACTCTCACTTCCTCTATTACTCTCCCTCACTCCCATAACTCTCCCTCACTGTTGCGCACACACACACACACCAGGTGACCAGGTGAAACAAGAACAGGTTCCTTCCACGTCCATTGTCCTGTACATCCGGGCAAAGACGTAACACAATGTGGTGGCAGTGTTATGATACTGTCCACTGTGGGAAGTACTTTTGTGTTACTCTCTCTGTATGGGAAGTACCTTTATGTTACTATAGTACGAGTATTTTTTACAGCTGTTTTGGATTTTACATGTTTTTACACTATATTTCATTATTTAATGTTTTAACAATTTACATTTCCAGATCTTTGTAAATTTACTCCCCAATTCTACCCACTCCAGTACTGTAAATTTCCAACTCATTTACATATGACCTAAAAAAAAATATTCACACATATTTTATAAGTCAAAGTAAAACAAATTCATCCATAGTTCTTAAATAAAAGCTGATAAAGGGAAAAATTAAGGTGGGTCCTTAGTTAAGTTAGGTTAGGTTCAGGAGGAGGAGGAGGAAGGTTCATGGGAGAGGCGAGATGAAGTTCACCCAAGAGGAGGAGGAGGAGGAAGGTTCAAGGGAGAGGCGAGATGAAGTTCACCCACGAGGAGGAGGAGGAGGAAGAAGAAAATAAAAATGAAAGAAAGAAGAAAAAAAGGAGAGAAGAAGACAGAAGGAAAATAACTTACTAAAAAGGTCAGCTACACCACCAACAACATTTTCAGAGCCAGTCTTTTACGTCTAGGTAGTGGGAAGGGGTAGTGGGAACGGTAGGAGGGGTGGGGAGGGGTTGGAGGGGTGGGAGGGGGGAGGGGTGGGAGGGGGTAGGGGAGGGTGGGAGGGGTGGGAGGGGGTAGGGAGGGGGTGGGAGGGGAGGGGTGGGAGGGGTAGGCGAGGGGAAGGTAGGAGGTATGAGGGTGGGGAAGGTAGGAGGTATGAGGTGGGAGGGGTTAGGAAGGGTGGAGGGGGTAGGAGGGAGGTAGGGCGGTGGTGGGGTAGGAGGGGTGGGAGGGGGTAAGAGGGGTGGGAGGGGGTGGACGTGTTTCTTAAATCCAGAGGGGTCGAGAGAGTGTATCTCCCCAGAGGACGATGGCTCCCCCTTGCTCGAGTCAGACCCACTATCCTTCCTCTTCCTCCTCGACCCTCACTTGTTTTGGACTTGTTCCTAACTCGTTTAAGCCTGTGGACTCCTACGACATTTCCCCCTCCCCCTATCGTCCTCCTTTCCCCCCCCTGCAATTTAGCCCCCTCTCCTCCTCTCCACTCCCCCCCCACCATCTACTACTGTACGTGTCTGTCTGTAGTTCATGGTCGTTTCCTGGTGCCGTGGCTAACAGATACCGTACCCGTGTGAGTCAATATCTTTATCTTTCGTCCTTATCATTCCTGTCTTTTTTTCCATTGCGTCACGTACTGAACATTGGGGTCGTAGACGGATCTCCCTCTCTCTCTCTCTATCTTTCATATTACGTCCGTGTCTGGTCCGTGGCTGGTCCGTGGCTGGTCCGTGGTTGGTTGGCTGGCTGGCTGGAGAGTCTTGGCAAAGGGCAGAAGCTGTAGGTAACGGAGCGTGTCGAGCGTCAACCTTTCACATCTAACCACCATATTCCTGGAAGATTTTTTTTTTCATCCTCCTCCTCCTCCTCCTCCTCTTCTTCTTCTTCTTCTTCTTCTTCTTCCTCCTCCTCCTCCTGGACAAAATGCTCCTCCTCCTCCACCTCCTGAAAAAAACGCTCCACCTTCTCCTCTTCTTCCTAATTTTAGCCATCTTCCTCCTCCTCCTCTTACTGGACAAGACGCTCCACCTCCTCCTCCTCCCCTTCCTCTTAACTCTTGCCATATTCCTCCTCCTCCTCCAGGACACGATGCTCCACCTCCTGTTCTTCCTCCTCCTCTTCCTCCTGAACAAGACGCTCCACCTCCTCCTCCTCCGGGACAAAACACTTCAATTTATCCTGGACTTTATGACCTCACAGCTGACACTCGAGTTTAAAGTCATCCTCTAAAGAGTTCGAGGAAATACTCCCCAAATTTAAAACGTAGGAGGGAGGTTGTACACTTAACACTGGGGCGTATGTTATCGAGTGGAAGTGTGTACCTGTGAAGGGAGACAGATAAACGGACGGAAAATGGGATAACAGACAAAATGGCGGGAAAAAGAAGAAAATGGAGAGATTAACCAAAAAAAAAAACGGGAAAACAAACAGACATTATACTTATACCAGTCAACATTTTATTCCCAGGATGACCTACATATGTGTTTAGTCTGTCCTGGAAAACCCACCATCACCTGTCCATTTCATCTAAGGAAAGTTCAGCTAAACACGAGTTGATAAGTCTTAGGGAAACACGTATCCAATGTATGTATGTATGTATGTATGTATGTATGTATGTATGTATGTATGTATGTATGTATGTATGTGTATGTATGTATGTATGTCGTAGCCAGGAAATACAGCCAGGAAACATGTGTCGCGGTAAATGACACGTGGATTATCCGAAGCACAGGTGTGTTGTGGGTCGGGCCGAGACACCTGTATATACCCCCAGAAAGTCAATCACAAGCCAGGAGTCACTGTTGTGTATGGGAGCCGCCCCTCTATAGTCACCCAGTATCCATGGGTAGGTGGATTAGTAGGTAGGTGGATTAGTAGGTAGGTGGGTAAGTAGGTAGGTGGGTAAGTAGGTAGGTGGGTAAGTAAGTGGGTGGGTAGGTCTCTCTCCACAACACAGCCCCTTTCCGTAGCCTGCCCTCTCATCTGTCTCCACAACACAGCCCCTTCCCGTAGCCTGCCCTCTCATCTCTCCCTCTCTCTCTCTCTCTCTCTTCCTCCCGCACATTTTACACCATTATCCTTCATCTCCATATGAATAGTAGCAGTAATTATCCAGCGTGACACTCTCAATTACTCTCTCTCTCTCTCTCTCTCGGATTCTTACACATAGTGAGTCAGCGTCATTCCAGGACTATTCAGAGTCTTTACATTGTAATTCCTCAAACAGGTAGTCGTCAGTTCTTGTTAGTTTTGCGAGGTTGTTCTGGAGAGTCGTCCAATTCTTGTTAGTTCAGAGGGTAGTCAGTGGCCGCAGTACTGTGGAGACAACAACTCCCCCCACCACCCACCCCCCAAAAAAAAACACGTTGGACAGTCCATCAATCTTGCATTAGTTTGAGAAGTTGGGAAAAAGTTGAGAAAGAGGTTAGGGAGGAGGGGGGACTCTTTCTCAGTGATATAATCCCTAAAAGTCACTTAGATCACCTGAAAATTATCACCCCAAGCTTATTTCACAAGAATATTAACCCCAAGCTTATCTCACCTGAAGCTTAGCCCCCTAATACAAACCTGACCTAACCTAACCTAACCTAACCAAGGGAGGGAGGGAGGCTGAGAAAGAAGAGGGATGGGAAGGAAGGAAGGGTAGGAGGCAGGGTGGGAAATAGAGGGAAGGGAGGGAGGGAGTGACGAAAGTGAAGAAAATTAAGGAAGGAGAGAGAGAGAGAGAGAGAGAGAGAGAGAGAGACCAACCCAATCTCTGCATCTACAACATCTCCATCACCAACATCTCCATCACCACCATCTTACATCACCACCAACATCACCACCAACATCTCCATCACCAACATCATCTCCATCACCACCAACATCTCCATCACCACCATCTCCATCACCACCAACATCTCCATCACCACCATCTCCATCACCACCAACATCTCCATCACCACCATCTCCATCACCAACATCATCTCCATCACCAACATCTCCACCAACACCTAGAAGTAGCGAAGCAAGACTTATGATACGTCAAAGTTTAATCTCTTGCCACATTTATCAAGAGCAGGTCGGCAGCGGCGTTCTTCTTCTTCTTCTTCCTTCTTCCTTCCTCTTCTTCCTTCCTCTTCTTCTTCTTCCTTCCTCTTCTTGCTCCCTCCTCCTTCTTCTTCTTCTCCCCTCCCTCCTCCTTCTTCTTCTTCCTCCCTCCTCCTTCCTCTTCTTCCTCCCTCCTCCTTCTCCCCTCTCTCCACCTGATTATTTATCCCTCACAGCCAGTCTCAAGTAATCCTCACTGTCCAGCCCCCTGAATCCTCGAACCCCATGAACCCGGAACTTCGAACCCCATGAACCCGGAACTTCGAACCCCATGAACCCGGAACTTTTTAACAATATAAACCCGGATCTTTATACCATATGAAAACGGTTCGAAGTCCGGGTTCGGTGATTCGGGGTTCAATGTCCGGGGTTCGAAGTCCGGGGTTCAATGTCCGGGGTTCAATGTCCGGGGTTCGAAGTCCGGGGTTCAATGTCCGGGGTTCGAAGTCCGGGGTTCAATGTCCGGGGTTCGGTGGTTCGGGGTTCAAGGTTTCGGTAAAGGGTTTTAAGTCAGGTCAACACTAAAACCAATGTAAACTTGAACCTCCAACTGAGTTCCTGTCCTCTCTCTCTTTCCTACATTATTGTTTAGTCGATTCTTCTTTCATTTCTTTCATTCTTCTATCATTCCATCTATTTTTTCCATTTTTTCACTTCATTTATTTTTTCCCATTCCTTTCATTTTTTTTGTCCATTTTTCCTTCATATCACATTTTCTTTAATTTTTCTTTCTTTTCATATAATTTTCTCTCGACTTTTTCTTTAATTTCTTCTATTTTCTCTAATGTTCTATTTTATCTATTTCTTTCAATCTTTAATTTTTACTCCCATCTGTTTACCGTTGGCGAGTGAGATAGACAGGTAGATGTGAGTGAGTGAGTGAGTGAGTGAGTGAGTGAGCGAATCAGACAAACAGTGACCAGGTGGTATACAGAGGGGGTTAACAAGAGAGAAGAGAAGAAAAAGAGAAAAGAGAATAATTGTACAAAATCATAAAGTAAAGGGAGAACGCTGGAGGCCAAAGTCTCTCCCCAGGACAGGTAAAAGTGAACTAATTCTTTTATAATGGTGGCGGAGGGCGGAGAGAGACAATGGTCATGGATGGATAAACTTCACCTCTCTTCTCCTTCTCTCCTCCTCCTTCTCTTCTCCTAATCCTCCTGCTCTTCTTCTTCTTCTTCCCTCCTCCTCCTTCTCTTCTCCTAATCCTCCTGCTCTTCTTCTTCTTCTTCCCTCCTCCTCCTTGTCTTCTTCTCTCCTTCTCTACTTCTTCCCTCCTCCTTCTTCTTCTCCTTCCCACCCACAACACCATCTTATACCCTTCCGTTCAGTATTTCAACAAGTCGTGTTTTCTTGAGAGGAAATTCAAAATACCATCAAGTTTACGGTGATGATACTTTACTCAGATGGTCAAATATATCGAAGACATTTTACCATCATCTTTAGTATCAACAGCAACTTATTATTCCCTTGTAACTAATACTTCAATAACACGTGAAACACATACAGATTTTATCACATCTTAACTCCTACTATACACTCATATATCTTAGGACCAGTAAGCTGTCTGTCTCTTTAACACTGCTTCATACAACAACAAAATTAAGATCCCCTGAAGAATAGCCCCCTCCCCCCCCCCAACACCCTTATGCTACATGGAGTGGTTAGATTAGATTAGGTTGTTAGGTTAGGTAAGCATTAGGGTATTTAAATCATCAGGTGATATAAACAGAGGGATTAATCTTTCATGTGAGCCCAAACAATTATTCAATTACTTTACCATAATAACAACAACAACATGAATGGAGGAACACCCACTAACTTCATAATCCATCTTTATCCTAAAATTTAATCCAGGAATTTTAATTTTATTCGTTGGATAATGGAGAATATATCACCTAAATTAATTCACACCGTATCACCTGTGTTAAAAATACACTGGCTCCCTGTATTGCATCTTTTAAAACCCTATGACTTTTTCCTATCTACAACAGGGACCAGCCGTAAAATAATCACGTGTGTCAGTGGAACTTGTTTTATAGATACGAATTTTCAAGGTGAGGGGGGCGTGAGGTGGATGGACTGTGTGTGTGTGTGTGTGTGTGTGTGTGTGTGTGTGTGTGTGTGTATTGTGTCAGAGGCAGTGTTCGTTCCTCTCCACCACCAAAATAGATCTCTCACCAGCACAACACGTCCTTCACCATCACCACACGTCCTTCTCCATCACCACACGTCCCTTCATCACTAACACCACATCACCACCACCACTACCACAGGTCCATCACCATCACAGTTTCCTCACTATCAGTACAGGTCCCTTGCCTGGTATAGTCGGACCTGTCCATCTCAAAATCGCTTCAAGCTGGTGGTCTCGACCCAGATCCCTGCTGAAATATTGAGTATCTTCTTCGCTGCTGTTCATCCCTGTCCAGCAGCGTTAGGACTCTCTCATCTCCGGACGCTCCAAAACTGTCTCTCTTTGGTCTGAACTGTGTTACTAAACTGCTTCACTTCCATCTGAAATATTCCCTAAACTGCTTCACTTCTCTCTGAAATATTCACTAAACTGCTTCACTTTCATCTGAACTATTCTGTAAACTGCTTGTTTCATCTGAACCAGCCTACGTCACTAAAATGCTTCACTCACAATTTTTAACTATGTTCCTAAACTGCCGGCTCACTCTGATCCAAACTGTATCAATAAACTGCTTCACAAAATTGCTTCACTGCGATCCAAACTCTCATACTACAGTGCTTCATTTTGGTTTGACTGTAATTAGACTCCTTCACTGTGATGAAAACCATATCATTAAATTGCTTCACTTTGATCTAAATTGTCTCACAAAACCATTTCAATATGTTCCCAAAGTCTCACCAAACTGCATCACTTTGATGTTAAAAGTTTCGCACTGCCTGAAAACGTCTCAATATTGCGTCGAATATCCTTAACTTTTCTAATATATTTATGGCGTCTGCAGGGAAATTGTGTTCACTGCTGTTCCGAGTTGCCTTTTTACTGAAGCTGCTCCAAACGTTGCCCAAAATGCCTCCATCATTATAAAACTGTCTTGAACTTGTCTCGACTCCTGACGGCCCGAACCAGTTCTTGTCTTTCCGGAATAAATCTGTTCTTGTTCTCTTTTTAATTGTTTGATCTGTTTTAAATCGTATCTTCTGTCTGTCTATCTGTCTATATCTCTACTTGTACTAAAATCCTCCTCGTCAGGGGGATGTGTGTGTGTGTATGTGTGTGTGTGTGTGTAGTTCTATGGCTGTGCATGTTTGTATGTGTATTTGTGCCTGTGTGTTCAAGTGTAGATGCGTGTTTGATATATATATATGCAAGTTTAGGCATATGTAAGTTGCATATACGTGTGTGTGTGAATGTGTGTGTGTGTGTGTGTGTGTGTAGCTAAGTATGTCTGCATATGTAAGTTTGTGTTTGTTTATAGGTACAAATGTTTGTATGCTACCTACACCCACACACAACGCTTCCGTGACGCCTGCTGGACCACCACTCCACGACCCCCTGACGGAGACGCGATGATCCTCCCCATACTCGCCAGATATTATGTAAATAACATTGATTATGTGTTAAAGGAATATCCTTCCTTCCTTCCTTAGGCTTTAGTAAGCCCCTTTATAATATTTATACTGTATATACTTGTCACACTTTCCAGATGCTTCTGGTGTCATTGTACAGGGGTACCTAGTGACAGCACTAGGATCCCGCTTCCTCTATCAAGGAATAACAATTGAAATTGAAATTGCTACCTACGTATGTGTTCATGCCTACCCCTATACACTGGACACAACGCTAACCAGTGAACATATTTACTTCCCTGGGCTTAAGCTACGTCAGGCTCCACAATACACCACTGTCACGCCCTGGCCATCCCGGACCTCTCCTGACACACACACACGAGCTTCATCAACACCACCGTCAGCACCAAGATCCCTTGCCACTGCACCACACAACACACACACACGGGTCTCCCATCTTGGCTCTCTGCTTTGATGACTTTTTGGGGTTGGAGAGGCTGTGTTTAACAAGTCAGTCAGTACACGCATCAGACCATTTAAGATAAGACATCTGCTTATTTCACCTGATTAAACATCTTAGTAATGCTACCTGGAGGGATGGCTGGGGTGAGGTGAGGTGAGGTGAGGTGAGGTGAGGTGAGGTGGGGTGGGGTGAGGTGAGGTAAGGTAAGGTAAGGTAAGGTAAGGCTAATATCCTCCATTCTCTTCTCCCGACCCTAAATCACTCACTCTCTCCTCCTCTCTCATCCGGTATACTTCACACCTCAGGGCAGTCCTTCTCCCTCCCTGTACATGTATTTCATAGACTCACACACACACACACACACACACACACACACACACACACACACACACACACACCAATGTTCTCCTCTCTCATCCTGTATTTCTCACACCTCACAACAAACGCATTCTCTCACCCTCTCTCTCAGTCTCTCACCCTCTGTCTCCTTCTCTCTACATCTATATACAGTCTACCATCTCCTCAAAGGCAGAGTATACAAGCATCTCCTAATACCCATGAATAAATTCTCTCTCTCTGTCTCTCTGTGTGTCTGTCTGTCTGTCTGTCTTCCTCATTCTCTCTCTGTCTCTGTCTGTCGGATCAAAGAACACAACATTGGCTTTAGGAGTCCCTTTGGTGAGTATCTTCTCATCCCCTTGTCTCAGTATAAAGGGTGAAAATACTTCGATGAAAAAACTGAAGGTTAGGTTAGGTTATCGTTAGCTTCATGGCGTTTAATAATCAGATAAAATAAGCTAGGGTGCTTAATCTTCAGGTGATCAATAGGTTATGCAGACGGATTTATGGCACTACCCTCCGCCCCCCTCTAGGTGCCAGGCTGAAGCTGACTCAGTTCCTGTTACTATTATGTCCAGCGTGAGAACAGGAATTAGACGGGTTGAAGTGTGGGAGAGGCAGGGAGAAGGGTGGAAGTGTGGAGGTAGGGAGGGAGGGACATGAGTGGGAGTGTGGGGGAGGGAGGAGAGTGGGATTGTGGGTAGGGAGGGAGGTGGGAGGAGTGTGATATGAGGGAGGAAGGAGGAAGAGAGAATGGAGATGTGAGTAGGGAGAAAGAGGGAGAGTGTGATATGAAGGAGGAAGAGAAGAGAGGGAGGGAGAGGAGGGTAGTGTGGGAGGGACACGTCACCAATCACCTGGTCTGGTCAATACCCCTGTTGATGTAGTGGTGGTGCTTGGTGACTGTGTGAGTGGTGAGCTGTGGTGGAGTGAGGCTGTGTAGTGGTGGAGGCTGTGGTGAGGTGGGCTGTGTGGTGGTGAGGCTGTGGTGAGGTGAGCTGTGTAGTGGTGAGGCTATTGTAGTGGTGAGCTGTGGTGAGGTGGGCTGTGTGGTGGTGAGCTGTGTAGTGGTGAGCTGGTGAGGTGGGCCAATGTGAGTGGTGAGCTGTGCCAGTGGTGGGCTGTGGTGGGGTGGGCTGTGTGGTGGTGAGCTGTGGTGGGGTGGGCTGTGTGGTGAGGTGAGGCTGTGGTGGGGTGGGCTGTGTGGTGAGGTGAGCTGTGTAGTGGTGAGCTGTGGTGAGGTGAGCTGTGTAGTGGTGAGCTGTGGTGAGGTGAGCTGTGTAGTGGTGAGCTGTGGTGAGGTGAGCTGTGTAGTGGTGAGCTGTGGTGAGCTATGACGAGTAGTGATATATAAAGCGCAGTAACTGATGAGGTTCCCGTGGCATTATGGTGAAATGCAGCAGTGTGGTGTTGATGTGGTGGTGAGATGCTGTGTTATGGTGTTGGGTATGACGTGGTGCTGTGAAGTATCGTGTTGTGTTATGATGAAGCGCGGTAATGTGGTGAAGTGTGGTGGTAAAGACAGGTGTGGTGGTGTGTGGTGTGGTGGTGTGTGGTGGTGTGTGGTTGTGTGGTGGTGTGTGGTTGTGGTGGTGTGTGGTGGTGTGTGGTGGTGTGGTGAGTGGTGGTGTGGTGTGGCGTAATGGTATAAATGGGTGAAGGGTACAGCTGTGGCGTCATGAATTTCATGCTGATGAAGAGAACATTATCGGTCTCCCCAAACTCACAGAGGAACTTCAAACGTCTTCCAAAATTCCCAACAAGTAAAATAACACCAAAAAATAAATAAAATAAAATAAATATATATATACAGAAATAAATAATAAAATCCAGATATGGTTAAGCAAACAATATTTTATGATCAAGATATACTCAGAAAACATGGAAAAAACAACAACAACAACAACACCAACCAACACACACACACACACACACACACACACCAAACACCCATCCCCCCCCCCCAAAAAAAAATGGTTCTATAGGAAGGAGAATTACCGTACAAATGACCTTTTTTGACCACTCCGCGTCCCCCTCCCTGACACACACACACACACACACACACAACCAGTTGGTCAGCGGTCACACTGGGTGGTTCCTTATGAACTAACCATTAATCATAGTGGAATTAGGTTACAAACTTTCCCCTTCTCTCTCTCTCTCTCTCAATCTTTCTAAATGTTTTTGTATCTCTGTCTCTCTCTGTCTCTCTCTCTCTCTCTTGGTGATGTCTCCTTCTCGGGGCTATGTTATCCCCTGATGGATGGTGACGAAGTGGATTAAATTTTTGCAGTGTTTCACAGACTTGGCGGTAGCGAATCGGACAACACCCTCCTTCCCCCCTCCCCCGGCAGAAGGAATTGGCCAATCTCCCTGACCGGCTTACCCTTGTTAAAAGAGAGAGAGAGAGAGAGAGAGATATTCCAGCTTGATTTCTTTCTCTCCCTAAACCTCAAAGTACCTTCCATTTCCTCTCGTAAGTTATGTAGATTCGATTTGACGCGCCTTTTACCAAGATAAATTACGAATCATCGCATTGTTAACGCCAAATTCTAATGCAAATTTTGGCAATCGATTCGGGAGGTAAAAATTGGCCATCTGTGCAAGAAGGGGATGGATGGAAAGGAAGGGAAGGGAGGGGAGGTAAGGGAAGAAGGGTGGGTGGAAGGGTGGGTGGGAAGGGTTGAAGGAAGGGAGGGAGGGAGCTACTATAATGGTTGTTAGTGACAGGCGTTGTTGAGTTTTTTTTTTTTGCTCTCTCTCTCTTCCCTCCTCTCTCTCTCTTCCCTCCTCTCTCTCTCTCAGCCAGTCCATCTCTATTCACACATTTACATAGGCTATCGATCTGTGTGAAGAACCTCCACCGGGCGTGAAGAAGACTCGGGCGTCAATGTTTACGTTCGTGGTTCGGGATCAGCTGACGGATTCCTCGAGTCGGATTTCCCTCCTCCTTCTCCTCACCTCATAAAAAAACAAAAAACCGAAACCACAATTTGACGTCACTGTGGCTATTTTATTTCTTTGTATTTTCGTTTTATTTTTAACATCGTACGTGTGAAATAAAAGCTTGGAGACCTATCTGATCCTTCAAGTATAACCTCCACCCTATTACTCCACTCGACCTACTAAAAATAAATAAATAAATAAATAAACACAACTACAACACAAAATTATCCTACTCGTTACAACCCTTCAAACGAGTCACTAAAAATACGCTATTTTATGATTATTATTATTATTATTATTATTATTATTATTATTATTATTATTATTACACTACAACACCGAGTCATAAACCAGCCATACGTGTATATTCTTAAGAAGGTAAAAATAAGACTTATTATCCCTGGGTGTAAGGGTCACAACAGCGTGTCTGGACCAGGCCGTCGTCTACTCTAGGTCAGTCCACTATTTAGGCTAAAGAACTCTTAATCCTTATCAATAACCGCAGGAATTATCTGATGTTTACACCCTCCTCCCCCCTACCCTAAAATATCGGGAGGTGTTCAGCCATACGGTACGATAACTTAGCCTGAGAGTACGATAACTTGGCCTGAGAGCATGATAACTTAGCCTGAGAGTATGATAACTTAGCCTGAGAGTATGATAACTTGGCCTGAGAGTATGATAACTTGGCCTAAGAGTACGATAATTTGGGTTACGTGGACGATAAGTATTCATGCAGTACGATAACTAACCCTTCGAGGACGATAACTTGGTCTAAGAGTACGATAACTTTTATGATAGTACGACAATTTTACTCTTGACATACATTGAAGTTGTGATCGGAAATTAGAGGTTTACAGCGTGTTTACCTTTCAAGTACGATAGCATGAGTACGTTATTCTCAACCCTTCATGTACGATAGCATGAGTACGTTATTCTCAACCCTTCAAGTACGATAGCATGAGCACGTTATTTTCAACCCTTCAAGTACGATAGCATGAAGACGTTATTTTCAACCCTTCAAGTACGATAGCATGAAGACGTTATTTTCAACCCTTCAAGTACGATAACCTTACCAAGCGGTCAAGCCTCCACCAGTACGATAACTTCACCCCCTGAGACAAATAACTTTACCCATTAGTGCGATAACTCAACCAATTAAGAGAGTTAACGTCAACATGACCAATGGCGCGCGATAACTCTCACATACTCCACCTTGACGAGAGCCAAACCTTCAAGCGGCGGCGGACGGACTTAGAGGCGTTATCGTACAGGAGGCGTTAAGGAGGACGCCACTTGACGCTGATGACAACGACAAGAGGTAATTCATCGCTAAATTGCTAAGATTAGTATCAGTTCTTAAGCCGACGACGCCCATGTGGTGGTGGTGGTGGGTAGGGAGGGAGGACAGAGTGGAGGACATGGGGAGAAAGGAGGGAGAGGAGGGGGCGGGGGAGGGAAGGGAGAAGATAAGCGACTTAGCCACCCACAGGATGATACCAACTACACTATCTCCTATTTTTTTTCTCCTGACAGCCACTATTGTCACCATTACCTACGTATTTTGATTGGTTCGTATCGGCCAATGAAAATCGTTTATCTAGCTGATCTTTGGATCTATATGGTTGACAGTATAGTTCGTCAATTACACAAAGAGTGTTTTGATTGGTTCTCATCAGCTAATGAGCGTCGTGGTAATGTTGGGTCTCTGAGGCTAGAGGGCAAACAGTACGTCACCGAGAATGATGTTGACTGTTTCTGATTGGCCCTTGTCAACCAATGAGATGTGTTGCACGGTCAGTCTATAAATCTAAGTGGCTGGCAGTAGACCAATCAGATTTTGCCTGCTGAGTGACGTTTATTATGAACCGATAACCGAGTATTTTGTTCTGGATTTTTTTCTCTATAATTATACACGTTTCATGTTATACCCTCCAATGATATGTGAGAATAAATGACACACACACACACACTCTTTATCAGATGTAGAGACAATTGGGTGGTGTTTGGTCTTACACACACACACACACACACACACACACACACACACACACACACACACACACACACACACACACACACACACACACACACACACACACACACACACACACACACACACACTGTTATTAAAGCTGCTGTGGTGAAGTTTTTCTTCGTGAATACAAAACTTTCTCTTAAACCCTCAACAATAGTCATAAAAGTTGTAACACCGCAATCACTTAAAAAACCCACCTATACTTTAAAATGTTCAGACAAAACTCAAGTTAAAAATACACACATATATACGTATTTATTCCTTATACAATTAGAACAAACCACTTTATTATGTTATAGGATAGAGTAATAAATTAAGCCAATCCTTAGTCCTACCTCCATAACAGAACACCATTAATCGCTCTCTACCTATACTAACTATCAACTCAATCGGGCCAGTTGGTAAGACCTCAGCGTGCCCATTCTATCACCACACAATTTACTCTTGTTATATCTAGTTCAACAACATGACTAAGTAAATGTAATAACTTTTTTACTAGAGCTATAGAGCTGAAGGGGTTTTATTTTTCAATTTATCTTAACATTTCTTCTCTATTGCCTAAAAGAACGACGTCAAATTTCAAAACAATGCTAATTTCTTAAAGGCATTATATTCCTATAACAAAAACACGATGAAAAATTATTACTGTAGTATTATTATTATTTTCAGAAAAGTTGATATATAAACACGTGAAAGATTTCCATATGATAACTTATAAAAAAAAAAGACGATCTCGCATGACAATAAACGAAGGACTCTGAGAGGTACTTGATAACGCTTCACTGCCGACTCATATTTATAAACACAATAAACTAGTGGCTGAGTGAATACAGATTAGGTCTCTATATTTGGCCCAAGTCAAGCAATCGTTCCTGAAGGGGTATTGAGTTTGGTCTATCCATCCATCATCTTTAACACCTCTGCCACTTCAACCCGCGGGAGTTAATAAGAGAGATATAAGAGACTTGGAGGAAGAGAATAATAATCAAGAGAAACGAAGAAAGCGATAGGAAAAAGTTGAAACCTTAAGACGCAACACACACACACACACACACACACACACAATAAACCCTTCCGAGGATGTTTACATTCTAAATATGATTCTTTCAATAAGTTTTGCCAAGTTCATATTGCTCACAAAAATTCACAGATTATGCATGATGATGAGGTCTCGAATATTGTGTACATAGGCAAAGGAGGTGGCGTTGGAGGAATGTCTTGTATACACACACACTCTACAGTCTACACCGCACACACACTCTACACCATTCAAACACACACACACACTCACTCTTCTGGGACTACATTTTAATTCCCATGATGTGTTACCTCTGTAGAACTTCCTCTTCTTCTTTCACCTCCTCCTCCTCCTCCTGCACCTCCTCCTCCTCTTCTTCTTCCTCTTTCATCTCCTTTCTCCTCTTCTTCTTCCACCTCCTCCTCCTCCTCCTGCACCTCCTCCTCTTCTTCTTCCTCCTTCATCTCCTTCCTCCCCTTCTCCTCCTTCTCCTCCATCTCTCAGCCTCTTCACATTCTCCTACACCTCTCCTCTCCCCCTCTTCCCCATCTCAAAAAATCTACCCTTTCTGCCCTTTTCCATCTTAATAACTTCTCTATTTACTCTCTCTCCCCTTACCCCTTACACAACCCCCTACTTAACTTCCCTTTCACTCCCTATTCCCCCACTCTTCTACCTCCTGCCCCTTTTTTTTTATAAACAACCTCCCCTAATCTCCACCTCTTCTCCCCCCTTTCTCAAACATCACCCTTAACCCTTTCCCTTATACCAGTTAACCAATCATCCATCTATACCGACCATTACCGCCCTAGTCTCTCTCTCTCTCTCTCTCTCTCTCTCTCTCTCTCTCTCTCTCTCTCTCTCTCTCCACCAGAGCCACTAGAACCCCCCCAAAAAATTGAATCAACCCAACGTGGTCGTCTGGCAATCAATTCCCATTATGACTGGAGGGTTCAACAGGAGCTAATCAAGAATGGCAATCAAACACCGAGGATTCTTTTTCTTCCCTCCTTCAACATTACTCATGTAGATTGGGGGAGCCGACACTAGCCTTTCTCTCTCTCGCTCGCTCCAGCTGCCAAAACTTTCTTCCCTCCCTCCGTTTTGACTCCTTCCCTCCCTCCCTCCCTCCCTCCCTCCCTCCCTCCCTGCATTCCTACCCTCCGCTTTGAGTTTATTCCATCCCTTCCCCTCCCGTAGCAGTATACGGAGGGGCACAACCTAACCTAACCAAACACAACCTAACCTAACCAAACACAACCTAACCTAACCTAACACAACCTAACCCATCACTGAGGACATACAATGAGGACATGTCTAAATATAATCGCTGACGTGTTTGATACATGTCTTGCCATATTAAGTGAGTGTTAGAACAGCTTACGTCGTACAATTAAAGGGTGTTAATGCTTGTTTACGAGTTTGAATCCTGTTTAAATCCTGTTTCTTACATGGTTGTTGAGGGAGGATTATGTTTTAGTATGACTTACGCGACCAAGGTAACAATATGACGCACACGACCAAGGTAACAATATGACACACACGACCAAGGTAACAATATGACGCACACGACCAAGGTAACAATCTGACGTACACGACCAAGGTAACAATCTGACGTACACGACCAAGGTAACAATCTGACGTACACGACCAAGGTAACAATATGACACACACGACCAAGGTAACAATCTGACGTACACGACCATGGTAACAATATGACCTTCACGACCAAGGTAACAATCTGACGTACACGACCATGGTAACAATATGACCTTCACGACCAAGGTAACAATCTGACGTACACGACCATGGTAACAATATGACCTTCACGACCAAGGTAACAATCTGACGTACACGACCAAGGTAACAATCTGACCTACGCGACCAAAATTCAGGAGTAACTTACTATTCACGTCCTAACATAAACAAACTCAGTTATATTTGTGTGTGTGTGTGTGTGTGTGTGTGTGTGTGTGTGTGTGTGTGTGTGTGTGTTAGTATTTACCGCACCTGACAAAATGATCCCTTTAAACTATCATTAACACCCTAATATCTAAATTAAATACCTGAATGAATGTTTAAAACTCAACATATATATACAAGACACTTTAACACCTGAATACTGCCAGGTGTAAAAAAAACTAATTAGATAAAAAAAAATTACCATATCACACGACTCATCAAATGAATATGAGCATTTAATAGGTTTTAACTAATTACTTTCACTAAAAAAAATTAAATGGATTTACTCAACACGGTAATAAAGTTAAGACTGGTGATAATTAACCTTTTTATTAAATCATTAACGTCACCTTAAAACTATCTTAACTAGCATGGCTCTTCGAGGATCACATGAAGAATCGTCACCCCAGCTTATTTTCACCTTAAGATTAACTAACCTAACCTAACCTAACTTAACTTAACTTAACTTAACTTAACTTAACTTAACTTAACTTAACCTAACCTAACCTAATCACCCTAACACTAACCTAACTTAACCCCATTCACCGAAAATAGCGTTAAGATGCATGGTTATTGGTTAATCTTTAGTTGAAATAAGCTTGGGTGGCGATTCTTCAGGTGGGCTACAGGTGACTTTGACACGGTAAGGTGGAGATAGGGGAGGGGTGAATGGGGGTGTGGGGTGAAGGAAGGGGTGGGGTGAAGGGGGTGGGGGTGAAGGGGGGTGGTGAGGGGGTGGGGTGAAGGGGTGAAAGGGGTGTGAGGTGGGGTGATGGGAGGGTGAAGGGGTGGAGGTGGAGAAGGTGTGGGTGGAGGGGGGTGTGGGTGGAGGGGGTGTGTTATCGATAGGGGAGGGGTTGGGGATGGAGGTAGGGAAGGGAGGTGGGGATGGAGGTAGGGGAGGAGAGAGGGTGGAGGTAAGGGAGGAAGGTGAGCTGGGGGGTGGGGGGGGGGTTGTAAACAAGATAATTTCAGGACGTGAGGTGGCGCGCGCTGGGGGAGTCACACCCAGGAGGTAAACACTGGGTTCCTCGCCACGCTCTTCACGTCCTAAGGCTCTCTCTTCACTCAACGGAGGCTACTGAGATGGATGGCGGATTATGGAGGCCTTGTAGGTGTGGGTGAGGAGTTGTGAGGTTGTGAGATGGGTGAGGGTTGTGAGATGGGTGAGGGGTGTGAGATGGGTGAGGGGGGTGTGAGATGGGTGAGGTGTGAGATGGATGAGGGTGTGAGATGGATGACGGGGGTGTGAGGTTGTAAAGGGAGGTGAGGGATATGTTTAGGAAGGATGTGGAAGGAGCTTGTGGGATGGATGGAGAGGCCTGTAGAAGGGATGCGTGAGCTAGTGGATCAGGCGTGTGTGGTGAGGCGCTGTGAGGGCCATGCAGGAGGGCGTGTGTGGTAGCGCGGTGTGAGGGCCAGGCAGGGGGCGTGTGTGGTGCGCGGTGTGAGGGCCAGGCAGGAGGGCTTGTGTGTTAGCGCGGTGTGAGGGCCAGGCAGGAGGGCTTGTGTGGTAGCGCGGTGTGAGGCCAGGCAGGAGGGCGTGTGTGGTGAGGCGGTGTGAGGGCCAGGCAGGAGGGCGTGTAGTGGGCGGTGTGAGGGGCCAGGCAGGAGGGCTTGTGTGGTAGGTGAGGGCCAGGCAGGAGGCTTGTGTGGTGGCGCGGTGTGAGGGCCAGGCAGGAGGGCGTGTGTGGTGGCGCGGTGTGAGGGCCAGGCAGGAGGGCTTGTGTGTGTGTGAGGGCCAGGCAGGAGGGCTTGTGAGGCAGTGTGAGGGCCAGGCAGGGGGCGTGTGTGGTGGTGGGGCCAGGCAGGGGGCGTGTGTAGGGCCAGGCAGGAGGGCTTGTGTGGTGTGAGGCCAGGCAGGAGGGCTGTGAGGGGAGGCCAGGCAGGAGGGCGTGTGTGGATGTGAGTGGTGGGGCGGTGTGAGGGGCCAGGCAGGAGGCTTGTGTGGAGCGCGGTGTGAGGGCCAGGCGCGGTGTGAGGGCCAGGCAGGAGGGGGTGTGTGGTGAGGCGGTGTGAGAGCCAGGCAGGTGGGCGTGTGTGGTAAGGCGGTGTGAGGGCCAGGCAGGAGGGCGTGTGTGGTGTGAAGGCGGACATGTGACGGTGTGGTGTCGTGGGGTCACAACATCAACGGACCAAAACCTCAGCGTGTTGTGACCAGCCGTCAAAACAATGATTGCTGACATAGCGAGAGGGCCATCACCATCCGTGCTTTGTGTGCCCTGACCAACACCTCCCTCCCCCACCACCAGGCTCAACACGCCCTCCTCACTAGAGCTGACAGTTCTACACACGGCCTACATGAATACCCGCCTTATCGACATCTTATCTTGGCCGTGTATTGGTGCCGAGATCTTACAATGAGTCGTGTTTTATCCCCCCTCCCTCCCTCCCTCCCTCTTTCTCTCACCTACCCTCACTTTATTGACTCCTACCCTTCTCGTTTCTTCACTTATTCCTTCTGCTCCTCACTAGAGCTGACAGTTCTACACACGGCCTACATGAATACCCGCCTTATCGACATCTTATCTTGGCCGTGTATTGGTGCCGAGATCTTACAATGAGTCGTGTTTTATCCCCCCTCCCTCCCTCCCTCCCTCTTTCTCTCACCTACCCTCACTTTATTGACTCCTACCCTTCTCGTTTCTTCACTTATTCCTTCTGCTCTCTCTTATTCCTTCTACCGGTCACCTGAAGATTACCTCCTCCCTCAGCTTGTTTCACCTGAAAATTAATCACTGTAATGCTAACATAACCCAAAACCTAACCTTCCTCTCCCTATTCCACCTACCTTCCTCTCCCTATTCCACCTACCTTCCTCTCCCTATTCCACCTAACCTTCCTCTCCCTATTCCACCTAACCTTCCTCTATTCTCCTATTTCACCTACATTTCCTCCCTATTCCACCGACGTTCCCCCTCTCTACTCCACCTACCTTCCTCTCATTCCCCACTTCCCTCAGCACCTTTCTCAATACACACTCTGTTTTCTTTCACTACTGAGGGTCACTGTGGGTATTGTCTTAATAAACCAGGAAGGGTTGTTTACCGACTTGGCGTTAAAAAGAATAACATTTGATCTAACAATGTTTTTTTTTTCTCTTTTTGTAATAACAACATAAAGCAACACAGCGCGTTTACAAGGAGACAGCACTTCGCCCTCTGACCCTACTGTCCTTTGTGTGTGTGTGGCGCCCCCAGTCGACCTAGCTGCAGAACGGGTGCTGAATGAAGAGAGATAAGAGTGAAGATGTTTCCTTGTGCTAGTTTTCATTGAGCTCTATCTACAACACAATTTATTATTATTATTATTATTATTATTATTATTATTATTATTATTATTATTATTATTATTATTATTTCTACCAGGCACTTACATACTTGTGTATTAAGTCGAGGTATGTGCAGATGGACAGAGAAGTGGCGTTGAATCACAAGCTGCGGTGGGCATCACTCGGTAGGTTGGCAGCCCTGATCCTTTTACCCATAACCCAAAACAAACACAAGTTACTACAGCCAAGTGTATCCTTCGTGTTAGTAGTTAAATAAAATCAATCACTCTCTCGTAAATTAAGGTAATTCGTAGTTCGAAATTCAATTCAGAATTTTGTGTTGCATGAGAAAACGTAAAAACTATTTTATTGACATTCATATACATCCACTTCCAATTAATTGAAAGAAATAGCACGACCATCAACCCGTCAATTAATATTATTTTACCTGACTCCCAATCTGGTAGATAAGGTGTAAAACGTCAAAATAGAAAGAAAAAAAGCGCCCCACGGTCGACTTGTTCCACATTCCTAACTCACGGTAGCCATTACAATACACGATTTACAGTCGTTATCCAAGCCATAACTCGCTGTTGTTGTATATATATATATATCGGTCCTCTAACAGATGCGTCAATCTCTACAACACACAACAACTTTCAAAAATTAAGAAAAATAATCTGTGTTGTCAACTTGACTGACGTAAACCCTGACGAAGCGCTACAACACGGCAAGCCTAGCATTTTGAGGGTGAGTGATGGTGATTGTTTTGGCGGCGAGAATTTCAACGAAAAACTTATACTGTATATTTTGTGAGCTACTGCTGACGTAACATTCAAACAACAGATAGAATTAATGGGTATAATACAAGGAATACCGAAGCAAATAATCAGACCTTTACTTTCAATAAATAACGCTACCAGTATGTGTGACTCACGCAATAGGCTACTCAAATCAAATATCACCCGCTACTCTCCGCGTTTAGCCGGGAATTACTGACACAAATACAAGGTAGTGTCAGATTAGTTCGAGACTCAGCGGTAGAACACTAGTCACGTAATCTAGGGGGGTGGGGGGGTGGGGGGGGTCGGGGTTACTTGATTCACAGGAGGGCGATGATATACTGTACACCTTACTGAATCAGCCCAGGTACTGAACAAAAGCTGTAGAAATAAACAGAAGACACTAACGGGAAACATATGCAAATACCATATCGTAAATAAACAGGTTACTGAACAATGAAAATTACATACACCACAAATAAGGAATAACATTTGCCTCCATCATAAGTAAACAATTATTAATCGCATATACAGTACCGTAAATTTAACACCAATTAATTGTGAAATACCGCAAATAAATAAGTAATTAATGATAACTGTATATACGGAACATAATTAATAATATCACATCACTAAAAAAAACATGAACACGACATATAAAACCTACAGTTCTCCTCTCAATCCTGAACCAGTGAGCCTTGACCGTCTGTTACCCCGATGTATAAACTGTGAGGGATTTCATGGAATAGAGAACCGGCTAAGTTTTTTTTTTATACAGACTTTTACGTTCTCTTGCTTTTGAAGGACATTCGCTGTATTCCTGCTGCCAAGACCTCACTAGGCTAATGGACGTTACGACACCAGCGTAGATTTCCGGACTTAAACTTTTAATTACGTTTTCAAAGTTTGTTGACTGGAAAACAACAGAGATCTCATGAAGAAGAGGAACTACCTGCTTAGCCTATTTCACCTGATAATTAAACATCCAAATGCTAACCTATTACCTGACCTAAGTGTGGGTTTCTGATCTACATGAGATATTCTAACAATACAATAAGTCATTGTAATTAAATTCGCTATCAACGGCTGCATAATAGATGACTTCTCTCACAACGTGGACTTGTATTATAGCTATAAAATAATGAATTTAACCTTTGTCATTATTTACGGAAACTGTCATTACCAAAACTTGCGATTTTTTAATATGAACAATGCCATTGTTTTTCGCGTGTTCGTACCAGAGTAAACCAAACACAATATGGACATTAAACAGTAAAGAAAACTCGAATATTTGGGGACACAAAACACTATTATAACAGTAAGATTGATGAAGGACAGTGAATGAATGGTTAATAACGACACCGAGTGAATGGTTAACACATGTGTGGTAGGCAGGCACTTGATTCCGGGACAACATTAGCGGAAAAAGGCTGAGTGACAACAAATAGTATTGGCAGAAAATTAACTCTTCTAGCGCAATAGGACTCAATCTTGGTTACAAGTTGTTGAGTTTCACACTTAATCGTTCTCACAAGAGCCTCGCCAACAGCTGAGGTGACAACGTATCCTAACACTTATAAAAAAAAACTGCTTCTTTATTTGCTACATTGATACTGAAATTACCAGTATATATTTACCGTTCGCATACATCCTTTATATGAACCCAAGCATCCAAATCAACGCTAAACGAGGGAATTAATGCACAGATCACTATTTATCCTCATTAGAAACAAACTGACATCCAGGTTCATTTTCGACACATCGCTTGATACCGTAATGCCCAACTCTAACCATTCTCAAAATTGTTCACTTCATTACATCTGACGAAATTATAAACAAGCAACCTGGTCCTTGTGATTGCAATTTGTACGAGGGTGACACAACGTTGAGTGGAAAATAGAAACAATATCGATAAAACGGCAGATTAACTAAACCAACTGGAAAAACCAACATTTTCCCCATTAAACGGTTCTAACGATCTGGGTCTTGTTCCAGGAAGGCAAACCGACTAACCGTTACTAATAATCTTTGAACCATTTTACCATGTCTAATGACCTGATAAAAGTGAACAGGGATTTTGAAAGAAGAGAAATGACTTAAAAGTAGCAAAATTCAATGAACTACGATGATAAAGTGAATGCTTAAACTTCGCGTATGGCTCAGTTCCTGTAGCCTAGTCAGATTGAGTCCATGAAGCGTTGTAGCGTGGTGGGCACATCGTAAATATAGACTGAGTAACTGATAACGTCCAAATTATTGTTCTTTTGTTTTAGATATTGTTAATTAAGCCATAGTTCTCTCTTTTAACAACAATATCGCAGAAAAACGCAACAATAATGAAGTGCAGTTGAATTCTTGCCTCGAGAATTTCAAGATGAAAAATGAAATCGTACTTACGTATATTTTGTTACAGTGGCAGGTTACAGAATTTTATTTTAATCCAACACACTGTTAGTAAAAAGACGGATACGTGGTAAAGCCTTTCCACATCACGGTGATTTTTTTTTCTTACATATACTCAAGTTAACAATTTGTATTTCAATTTATAAACTTAAGTAACTTACACAATATAACTATTTCTGGTTGACACAGTACAAAAACTTCATATTTCCTGTGACATGGAACCGGCTGGGAGTTGTGAGCGAACTTTGAGTCCCCTGCCATTGTGTTTTATTAACGACAAGCAAAAGTTTATCCCCAACCTGAATAAATTTTAGAAGAATCCCTTGACAATGTTTTCGCTGAAGTTCAGGAGAAAAAAAGATTACGTGACAGACTTTCAACTCAATAACAAACTTACCGTCATACTTGTTATGTAGGTTTATGAAATCTAACTCAAATTAATTTAACCAGAGAATTAGTTTAGACTTTTAGACGAGGTTTGATTAGCTAGTGTCTTGTGCATTTATAAATTATATACGTATACCGTAGCCCCTAGCCCCTTCCCAGGACTCCAAAATGGCGCAGATTAAGATGACACCTAACCCATGTCATTTATGAGCAAGTAGCAAGCAGTGTAGTAACTAGGATGAAACTGTTTTGAAGGTTATTGCTTAATGAGTGTATCTAGTGTGATTTTATCCATAACAAAATATTCTAGTGGCATTTTCTCTTGTGGAATTCTTCAGTAGACTACAACAACTTAGAAGCCACACTGTAAACACAAATCACTTGACTGTACTTACCCTCGTCCTAGCGTCTCGTGTCCCTCGACTACGTGTTGTGAAGTCTTCCTGATGATGTAACTCCTTAATTTTTGAGGGAAGGTTTTGTGGGAATCCTTCACTGTCACTGTGAAACTATGTCAGCACCGTGTCCAGTCTGTGTATGGTTATTGTTAATGGTTTTCATCTATCACCTTTGGGTATATTACGTACACTATATAAAAAAAATACACCATTGTCGGAGCATGCCACTGTGGTCTGTAACTCACTGTAAACATCAAAACAATAACTTTTAAATCCGTCACCAACCTTCTGATGACACGGACGTTGCCAGCAGGTGTTATAATTAGTTCGAGTGTCAGCCTCCAGGTGAAGGTTGACCCAGACACGACCAGAATTCGCTTCTGCCACTACTGCCCTGAAAAGGTACATCAATTAGAAGTAATTCGGTTTTTAAAAATATGAAATGAGTTGAAAATAAGTAATAATCCTTGTAAAATTAATGATAGTCCATAAACTTACGAAACTACTGTATATACATAATTTCTGAGAGATATTTTAAAAGAGAGATCTGCTCATTATACTTCCAAAGTCTTTACGCTAATAATTATAAATGTTTTCCCTTCAACACACCACACAGGTTTTTATAAAATAAATATCACGTATAAACCAGCAACAACTGAAACAATAAAAAACAAAATTTAAAAGCGAATTTTCTGTTTGCCAGATGACGTATGAGCTCATTGCCACAAACTGCCAGAAATTTCACTGCCGTTAGTTGTAATAAATGAATGTTTCCAAATAATCTCGTTTGTCTGACGTTTTTATTAGTCTAATTTCTTCAAATTACTATACGCTGGTGAGTGATCAAACAGTAGAATACGTAAAAAAGATCCAAATATCAAAAGGTAATTAAGTTTCCGCCTACTATTGGAAATGTCTGTCAGTATTAATTGTTGTGTATGCGCTGGTGTATGTGCTGGTGTATGCCCTGGTGTATGCGCTGGTGTATGTGCTGGTGTATGCGCTGGTGTATGTGCTGGTGTATGCGCTGGTGTATGCGCTGGTGTATGCGCTGGTGTATGTGCTGGTGTATGTGGTGTATGTGCTGGTGTATGTGCTGGTGTATGCTGCTGGTGTATGCGCTGGTGTATGCGCTGGTGTATGCGCTGGTGTATGTGCTGGTGTATGTGCTGGTGTATGGGCTGGTGTATGCGCTGGTGTATGTGCTGGTGCTATGCTGGTGTATGCGCTGGTGTATGCGCTGGTGTATGCGCTGGTGTATGTGTATGCGCTGGTGTATGTGCTGGTGTATGCCCTGGTGTATGCGCTGGTGTATGTGCTGGTGTATGCGCTGGTGTATGTGCTGGTGTATGCGCTGGTGTATGCGCTGGTGTATGCGCTGGTGTATGTGCGTTAATCTAATACAAACTAATATTTCTTCTGAGTTTTACCATCTATTATCTATATTAGATTTATTTTGTTCACGATTGATGGAAGACAAACAGAATATATCTTAATTTTTAAATAATGATTACAGTGTACAGTAATTGGTAACATAATTACCCGCTTAATGACCTAATTTGATGAAGTTCAGTAAGAATTATCATCAACATCAAAGAGGCTCATAACAGAACCAACTAATGAGATACATGAAACTTGATAACTAAACTAGCAATAAATAATAGTCTTTCCACACTTAACATTAAGCTGGTCAGAAGGCGGTAAGGCAGAGCAGGTTTCATCCATAGAAATTAAAGAAACATAGAGTTCTAAACACAACTACAAATTATCATCTATCATGAGTCTACATTAATAGTAGTTCCTCCTCCTCTGGGTAATGAATGCTCTCGGGTACTCACAGCTATTGAATTATATACTTCAAGAAGGCGATACTTTTACGGGTTAATTATATACTTTCATAATCTTTCGGAAAAGTAGCGAAATGCAGTAAAATTATATACTTCTCCGAGTTTACGATATAAATGTTATAAACGTTATTTATTGTATGGGGGTTTGAACATATAACAGGGTATTCATGTATAAAGGTATATATATCAGAACATAAAACTACCAAACAGGGCAGTAAATATGGGTGTGTACTGGAGGCCCGGCTGATACTGTACTCTGACCATGTTACACGTGACGTAGTGACGAGTGTTGTCAAACAGTATACATCAACAGTATACATCAATATACAACAACAGTATACAACAACAGTATTTACATATTATAGAAGCTTACATTTCTTGACCTGAGGTAGCCTACATAGTAAGCTTGAGGTGTTCTTTGGTGAAATCAAAACTCATATATTGCTTCATAGTACACCAAATAAATCTTCAAATTTAATGTACTGTATATACTGTGCATCTATTAACACTTGGCACGAGTTCACAGTAAAAAAAAATGATTAGTAGGTTATTTAATAAGACAAGTAAATTATACAAAAACCGAATTACAACACACACACACACACACACACACACACACACACACACACACACACACACACACACACATAAATGCTTTAATATAGTAAATGGCAGCTTAAATTACGTAAGACTTTTTTCTTTTTAAATTTGTATAAGGTATGAGGGTTTAGTGGGCGGCTTACACCTGCTTGTTGACAAGTTTGGTGGTGTGGTGTTGTTTTATTCATGGTGTTGACAAAGTCTCTGGGTGGCCTCGCTTGTAAGCCTCAGTTTTACCACACAATTCTCCCAGATTATCAAAGACTCCAACGTTATTTTCCCCACCTAACGAAGGACGAGAGTTGCAGCTAGTTACGGCCGAGTCTCAGAGCACCTTGAACTGAACGTCACTCAGCGACCATCTTTGTATGTAAGAGTGTCTGATCTCACCCTTAAGGGGAATTTTTTTTACATACGAATCTTTGAAAATACAATCCCAGACCTGTATGGTAAATATTTTTGCCTGTTAAGGTAAATTATTCTTACTATGACCAATAAACCAAATTCAGTATTTTGTATTTCATAAGATCTATATTATATGAAATTAAAATACGTGACCTATGATTTAAGTCTTTGTAAATGGAAGACCCGGGAAAACATTACAGTGTCAACATAGCTTAACCTTCCTCTTGTTTTCTTTAAGCACCAAACAAAAGACTTGGCATCATAAAACAGACAACTTGCAAAATGTTACATTAACCTCCCCTGTATATTTCACCTGATGATTAACCCCGCTACTTATTTCACCTGAAGATTAACCACCCTGCTTATTTAACCTTCAGATTACCTAACTTAACCCCCCCCCCCCAAGTAATGTCAGTCATCTCAATGCCTGATTATTATTATCTTTTTTTACTAAATGGCCGACAATGTTTATTTTCCTTATCCAGAATAACCTGTTATGGCTAACTCCTGTACGACGTTGTCGGGCGTACGATCAACCCACATAAACCCATATATGGCCAAATCTAGACCATTCTTTTTTAAACAAGTCTCAAACTCCTATATAAGTTACAAGTCATCTGCGGTCGTCCTTGCACAGCGCCACAACCACCAGCTTTTAAGGTAATTGAATATATAATGAAATTTATTATGTTGTTGACGCTGAGTTTGCACACAGTGAGGGAGTGACACGTGTTTATCATGCTAACCCAAATGATATCACTCGTCCACGTGTACATTTACTGTATATCATTAATTCAGTCGACTGTCAACACCAACGGTAATATTAAAAGTATGTGTTATATTCACCCATTCTAAATATATAAAAAAATATATCAATAGCTATATAAATCAGTGTTATATATCTAGTTATATCGTACAACTGCCTATCAATATAAATTAATAATCATTCGCCACGCATAATATGATTGGTTGAGCGCCATTTTGTATAAACGGAATGATATATACAATAATAAATAAAGCTAATAATTATTATTTACAAATGAAAGCTTCCAAAAAACATTCAACACGACCTGATTATTATTATGATTATTATTATTAGTAGTAGTAGTAGTAGTTGTAATAGTAGTAATAATAATAGTTGTAGTAGTACCGATTATCGTTACTATTAGTACTATTTATCTCAATGCCCACCCAGTTCTTCCCCGATTCCTAGCACGTCCAAGACTTAAATATTAATGTGCTTTTATAAGAGTTAACCGACATAATACAAACGTTGACATGACATCTGGTTGACAGGGAAGCAGCAAACACACACTGAGAGATGACCCGTCGACAGCTTCAGTGTACAGTGTTACTCAGTGTACAGTTGGTATAATGCTCGTCAGTGTACAGCAGTTTAGTACAACGAGCACTCTCTAATGGGTTCTCACATTCCAATATATTTTTTCTTCCCCATAACAAACTTTTAGGAGTAATTTTGGAACCTACGCGTTTATAAAATGTAACCCAGTACTAAGGTCTTGACGCGCGTATTCAAATGTATAATAAATAAATAAATAAATAAAACAAATTAATAACTGATTACATGAATAAATTTGATCCAAGGCTGAAGCTAATATAACAGGTTTTTGTTCAATGAGGTGAACCTCTGGCCCGTGTTGGGGGGTGACGGGGGAAGTTAGCACAGCGGCCTTTAGAACCTCCTCTGTCTGTGTGGTAAAAAAAAAATGTTAGAGGTTGTGGGGTAGCGGGTAACATGCTCGAGATGTACTGGTCTGAGAGTCTTTAGTTCGATCCCCGGTGGTTGACACAAACATAAAAACAAACACATACACACAAACACACACGCACATAAAGACACACACACACACACACACACACACACGGTTGCAATCCCTCCGTTATTTCATCATTTAATTTCGTTACAAATAGAAACAAATTCTACAGTGAGGTGAAAATAATGATTGTTAATTTGAATTTCTTATCGACGGAAAACATACGATTGTGAGGTAACTTTACCCTAGAGAATTTTAGCAAGAAAAACGAGTGAAAATGTTGAAAGTGTAATAGATAATTCCTGCTCAATTTCAGGAGTTATGGCTTTATGCAGTTACGCGATTCGAGAATTGAATAACACGCCTCTGAAACCATTACAACGATACAGCAATTACATATTAAGCCGATTTTAAAACCTCAACTGAAATTCATTATCTCTCTATCAATTTGCTTATTTCCGTTGTACAGAAGATTAAATCAGTCTACATAAGGATTAAAACCAGAGGGGATTAGTAAGGTTTAGTGATTGTCAACAGTTCAATGACTAGCCAATCACCTGGTCCGCTAATCCCCGGCGTGTCTTCAACCCCCACGTCCTGAATACATGCCGGACATACCTACGACCGCAAGCAGGTACACACTTTAAAAATTTATTCTTGTTTTGATGAATTGTATATTTAAGTTTCTTTCTTTAGGTTTATTTATTTACCTAAACTAATATATATCGCAAAAAGACGACTAATCTAACCAGTGGCTTTGCGTAGACGATATCAACACAATTCCAGCCAATGATATGTAAATTCTAAAGGATATCAACAAACTTATTAACCTGTCCTACCGACATTGCCTCAGTTACTCCTCAAAATCATCTGCACTATTTCATTAGCCAGGCGATGACTACAAACAAAACCTTATATATATTTTTTTTTTATGATTTCCTTCTATCCTAGAAAAGAAAAATTCCTTGGCTTGGTGTAATAACATGGAGGTATAAAGGTAACGTCTTTTGACCTGAAATTCCTTATTCCAGGGGATACGAACCCTCGGCCTCCTCTTCATTTCATTTACCTCTAAGGACCAATCAGCCTCTTCTTCCCTCCCTCCCTCTCTACCACCCTCTATCATCCTCTTCCTCCTCCTTATCACCCTCCTCCTCCACCTCCTTATAACCCCCCTCCTCCTCCACCTCCTCGTCTCACACAATACACCCCACCTCATTTTACTTCACATTCTAATCTTCGCTAATCTCCATCCCCCCTCCCCGTCCCTCCCTCCCTCCTTTTCCATTCATTTTCATTTCGCCTTGCGCTGGCCTGGTCTAATCTGCTCCCTAATTATACCCTCTTACCATCCTACCCTACCCCCCCCCCATCCCCAGTCCTAATCCCGCACACAACCTCGGAGCTCTAATCATCCACGACTCATTTTTTGAAGTTTTGAATTAATCCTCAGGTTTTTTTTTCTTAGTTTCAGTCTCTCGTTATGTCATCGATCTGTTTAAACTCATGTGCGAATCTTTTACCACAAATTCTGTTTTTTTTAGTTGTTTTTATCTTTATCAACTTGTTTTTATTACTTTATTTATCTCTATCGGCTATTTTTCTTCCTCCTTTTATTCGATTTTTCTCTATTTCTCTCTCTTCTCTTCTCTCTACCATTCTTCCTAACCTAACCGAACTTAACCCAACCTAACCTAACTTAATCCTAACCTAACTTAATCCTAACCTAACTTAACCCAACCTAACTTAATCCTAACCTAACTTAATCCTAACCTAACTTAATCCTAACCTAACTTAATCCTAACCTAACTTAATCCTAACCTAACCTTAAAATCAATGGAAGATGTAATTATCCCTCTGCAGATAATACAGTAAAATAATGTATTAAAAGTACTGTAATGTGATATATTTGTACCCAATGTCCCCAAAGGCATCACACTGCCCTCCTCACTATACTGCTTCTGTACCCGGCATTCTCTCCCTCCCTCATGCCTACCATTCTCTCCCTCATGACTAACATTCTCTCCCTCATGACTAACATTCTCTCCCTCATCACTAACCTTCTCTCCCTCATGCCTAACATTCTCTCCCTCATGCCTAACATTCTCTCCCTCATCACTAACATTCTCTCCCTCATGGCTAACATTCTCTCCCTCATCACTAACATTCTCTCCCTCGTCACTAACATTCTCTCCCTCAAAACAAAAAACAACGTATACACAGACAAACAAACAAACAACCACCTCCTACCGCTCCCTTCTTAGGCTAAATAGGGTTTGATATAGACCCCATTGACGGTCTGAGTGTCTCCCAATTTTCTGGACCAACCGTGAGAGTCTTCGGGTCGTCCCTATTCAGAGCCAATTTAAGGGTTTCTACGTCCCACCACTTGAGAGAGAGAGAGAGAGAGAGAGAGAGAGAGAGAGAGAGAGAGAGAGAGAGAGAGAGAAGAGAGACGTTGGATGAGAGAGAGAGAGAGATAGAGAAGAGGAGACGTGGGAATTGGATGAGAGATAGAGAGAGAGAGAGAGAGAGAGAGAGAATTTTCACCCACTTACAAGGCAAAACAGAAAGATCCAAACAAGGAATAAAAACGAGTATTAAAAAAACACAAAAAAACGGAGACTCACTCAACTACTTTATATAAATTTCTGTAAAACACCAAAACCTGAGAAGAAAAATAAAAACAAAACAAAAAAACATACATAATTCTTTAATCCCACTTGGTAAAAATTCATACCAGTCGGAGATTTAATGAAAACAAAAAAATAATAATAATTTTTTTTAGCACTCCGACGCCTCGTTTAATAAAATCATTTTACAGACACACAAAAATTATCGTGTTAATGAATGGAATTTTAATTTTTATTTACGTGAATTAATTCCTTGATTTTTATTTTTTTTTTTTATTGATATATTTTTAATATTTTGTTTTGGTATTTCAACAGAGAAAAATGTTTTAATTAGATGGGGTAGTTGGTAATGGGCGCCGACATGTTGGTAGCACTGATTTCTAAAATTTAACAATACCTGGTAAACGTCCCATTATTTCTGACTGAAGGCGAAACAATACAACCAAAACTAACCAAACTACTTATCCCGACAGATTAAATATAAGCTAGACCCCAAATAACCAAAGACAGGTTAGGTTAGGTTAGGTTTGATGAGCTGTGTTTGTTTTGGTTCGTGTTGTGTGTAAACAAACATGGCGTCTGGCCCAACTGATGTAGTGTTTCTCATTACTTGTTTTCTAAGTTTTATTTCTTAGCCAATACATTATTTTTGTCAAATTATCACTACTACTACTACTACTACCACCACCAATATAACTGTCACTCGTACTACTACTACTACTACTTAAACTACTACTACTACTACTAATGATAATAATAATAATGTAAGAAAAGTACAAGACAGACAGACAGACAGACATGGGATGAAGGAAAAAGATGCGTAGGATCAACGAAAAACAATAAAACAAACAAACAAACAAATCAATCAACAAAATGAATATAAAAAAACCCCGCAAAATAATCAATAATAAAACAGAAAATAAACAAACAAAAGTAAACAAACACAACAATATACAAACACACAACACTTTCAATATATATCTTTTATTTCAGTGACGTCAATAAAATCAACAAAAGGACAAAACAAGAGAAAGAAAGGAGGGAATAAAAGTGGGAATAATAACAAGATGAGAAAAAGTTACTTGGAGGAATCTTAAGGAAATTGGTAGAAGGTAATTGTATAAGGAAGGTGGTTAATAGGTAAGGTTTGGTGTGTGTGTTTTGTGTGTGATTCAGACAACCTCCAACATCAAGTGACAGGCTAAAATGACGTCGGAAATGCATTGAGACTCTACCATCCTTGACTTTTGTTGTGATTATTATTATTATTATTATTATTATCCAAAACATTAAAAAATCAGACTCCTTATTGCACCTAGAATACCAATACATTTACCTTCCTCCTCCATCATCCTTCCTTCCCTCCCTCCTCTTAACTATCCCTCTTCTTCCTCCTTTCCTCCATCCCCACTTCTACCAACCTCTCCCTCCTTCCCTACCTCTTACCACCAGTCATATAAAAAATATATATATATATATATAAATAAAAAAAATATATAAATTTTTTTTTAGCTGGGAGGATAATGTATTTTGTGAGAGCACCAGACTGTAAGCTTCCACGAGGATAAGCTGGATAGAGGGAGTAGGTAAGTGGGGATAAGGGAGTAGGTAAAGGGGGTAAGGGAGTAGGCAAGGAGGGGGGGTAGGGGAGAAAAGGAGGGGGTAGGGAGAGGTAATGGGTGTGGGGTAAAGGGGGGGGAGTAAGGGGGGGATAGGGGAGAGGTAAAGGGGGTAGGGGAACAGGTAAGGAGGTAGGGGAAAGAGGTGTATGAGGGCAGGTCTATCTAACCATTAGACTACATTACAATATGATAGTGGAGGAGGAGGAGGAGGATAGGAATGAATAGGCCTAAACCTAGTCCCTATCCACTGGTCTATGATGGTAGTGCTGGTGGAGGAGTAGTAGGAAGGGCCAGTCTTACCTATTCACCAGGCTAGGTATAATCCATCCTGGGGGCGGGGACAGTAGGAAGAATGGCTAGTCAATCAACCCGCCGAGTTCGACAGCAATTACTTGGTAACTTTTGGAGGAATATGTTGATAACATTACAGGGGACGAGAGACAGGATTTGGTATTATTTTTATATTAAGTTGTGAGACATGAGGAAGGGGAGGGGGAGGGAGGAGGGAGGGGAGGGGAGGGGGGGGAGGGAGGGGAGGGAGGAGGGGAGGGAGGGGAGGGGAGGGAGGGGAGGGGAGGGGAGGGGAGGGAGGGAGGGGAGGGAGGGGAGGAGGGAGGAGGAGAGGGAGGGAGGGAGGGGAGGAGGGAGGGAGGAGGGAGGGGAGGGGAGGGAGGGGAGAGGGAGGGAGGAAGGGTGGGAGGGAAGGAAAAGAGGAGAAGTGGTGGGGGAAGGAGTAGGGAAGCAGCCAAGGAGGATGGAGGGAAACTAGGAGGAAGGGTAGGAGGAGGAAGAAATATAGGTAATGAGGACAGAAGGGAATTTGAGAGAGAGAGAGAGAGAGAGAGAGAGAGAGAGAGAGAGAGAGAGAGAGAGAGAGAGAGAGAGAGAGAGAGAGAGAGAGAGAGAGAGAGAGAGAGAGAGAGAGAGAGAGAGAGAGAGAGAGAAGGAAGGAACAAGTAGCCAGAGAGGTTACAAATAGCCAAGAGGAAGGGTACAAGTAACCAGGAAAGGTACAGGAGTAGGAACGTCACGGTACACACAGAGAGACGCGATGTTTCCACGTGTCCCAGTAAGTTACACGCCTGTGAGGGTGAGAGTGACGTGACCGCTCCCAGACCTGGGGGGAGAGGATAAAAACACGGAACACGATAGAAGGTAAAGTGTGTTAAGCTGAATGCAAGACGCGATTGAATTCCACGGTACGATTATTCACAAGATATAGATGATGATGTTATTTCGAATTTGAAGAATTATATATATGTTTTTTGTTGAGGTTTACGATTTGTTAATACGATTTATGAGTCTTAAGGAATATAAAGAAAATCCCTATGAGGTTAAAAATAAAAAATAAAAAAAAACTTCGAGATTTTACGAGTTTCTGAGAGACAAAAGACACTTCTAACACTAACAAATCCTACGAGCCAAATCAACAATATCCTATGAGACTCCTCAATATCCTACGAGAATCAACATCCTACGACTCATCAATATCCTACAAGACTCATCAATATCATACAAGACTCATCAATATCCTACAGGGCAAAGTGAAGGCGTACAGGGTAAAAAGACTTAAACTCGTATCTTTAGAAAGGAGGGAGGAGAAGGGGGGCGGGAGGAGAGGAAGGCGGGAGGAGAGGACGGGAAGAGGGGGACAGGAAAAAAGTTGAGTTGATGGAAGGCAATAACAGCAGCAGGAGAGAGAGAGAGAGAGAGAGAGAGAGAGAGAGAGAGAGAACGCAGCTGAGGAACTACTGACTGATGAACTGACGGAGGAAGAGAAGAGGAGTTGGGGGTGAGGAGTAGGGGTGAGGAGTAAGGAGTGGGGGTGAGGAGTAGGGGGTGAGGAGTAAGGGGTGGGGGTCAGGAACAGGGGGAGTAAGGATAAGGAGGAGTGAAGAGCAAGGGAGGTGGGGACCGATGTATTGAGGACCAGAGAACCAAAAATAAAGGAACTGTGTCTGGATAGGTGAGGAATGGGGAGTGAGAGGTGAGGAATGGGGAGTGATAGGTGAGGAATGGGGAGTGAGAGGTGAGGAATGGGGAGTGAGAGGTGAGGAATGGGGAGTGAGAGGTGAGGAATGGGGAGTGAGAGGTGAGGAATGGGGAGTGAGAGGTGAGGAATGGGGAGTGAGAGGTGAGGAATGGGGAGTGATAGGTGAGGAATGGGGAGTGATAGGTGAGGAATAAGGTGCTGGAGACGTGGTGAGGAGACCTAACTATAAACTAACACAAAGACCCATTAAATATTACGAACACACATCACCAGCACGAGCAATGAACTACGTCTGGCGTACACATGTGGCCCAAATAATGAGATCCTTATGGAAGCTCCGTCAGGCAAACGTTCGCTCGACCTCTGCCAAGGGTGACGCTCATAGCAAACAGGACTTGATGTTTACAGGTGTTACGCCTTCTTCTTCACCCTCAGGAAGATAACAAGACGCAGGTGATCAAGAATACACCACTGGGAGCTTATATACCTGCCATGTTTATATATATGTTGAACTGTGTAACTGCATCGTCTATATACGTACAGTTCCGTTCAGAAGTTCGTGGTACACTGGCGATGAAGGGTGCATAGTCTGTTGTACCCTTCCTGGACGACAGGGCACTACGCCGACCCTCCCCCCAACACACAGGGAGCAGTGTGAGTCAAACGAATACTCATCCAAAAAAAGAGTGGGAGGATATTAATGTGAATATCGGCCAACGTTACTACTGATGAGTGATGAAAATGTGTTAATATCTTGTTGACGAGAGCAGACATCTATAGTGATAGGAGTAGCCATTAGAATATCAGAATAAAATAGGGAAATTAGTTTCGATTAAACACATTTTAGGACAAATGAAATCCATTTTCCACATTATCATTTAATACCTCGTCCAGCCTCCCCCTTTCTCAATAACTGTATGCAATCTATCTGGCATAGAAGACACAATGAGACAATGAAAAAATAATAAAACATGAAACACAGAAAATATTAAACCTCAAAATTCTATGCACCCATATAAGACCAACTATAAAACTAAAAACTACTACATTATCAGTCAAATCACGAAAGGCGGACTAAACGTATACAAATAATAATTCAACTCAAAATAAACCACAAAAAATATATTAAACAAATATTTTCCATTCATTTCGTACGAGTGAAATTATACAACTACACTACCTGCCAGGGAAGAAATTATTAGTACAGGTGAGGTGTGTTACCAGGTGAGCTCTGACCAATACCGACAACAACAACAGACAACAACAACGACAACAAAAACAATAACAACAGTCAGGCTAGGAACATGTGGTGAGTTGAGTACCTCCTCCTCCTCCTCCACTCCTCTTCCATCTTTCCTCCTCCTCCCCCCTTCCCTTCAATCACCACCTTTTCTCTCCATTCCCTACCATAGCACCGCCCCCTTCCCTTCCCTCACGCCCACCCGCCCTCCCTGACGCCGCCCACCCCCCACTAATGCAGGTGTGGGCGGAGGACTAAAGGCTAACCCGAGTCACAAAAGGAACGTCGGTAAATGAGGGTAAGCGACCGGAAATGGAGGGAGAGCAGGAGGGAGAGGAGGAGGGGGAGGAAGGGGGGGGGGCGAGGATTGGGGAGACAAAAGAATGACGCGTGGATTACTCTTCCTCCTCCTCCCCCATTAACCTCCCTTACCCCTCCCTACGACTACACCCTTCCTACTCCCTACCTCCCCTCCCCCCTTCGAATATTCATCCTCCTCTTCTTCCCGTACCCCTTCCATATACCCCATTCTCTTCCCCTTCCCACACACCATTTCCCTCCCCTCTTCACCTTTCCCTACACCCCATTCTCCTCCCCACCCCCTCACCTTTCCTTACACCCCATTCTCATCCCCTCCGTCTCCCCCTCCCTTCACCACAACCTCCTCCCCCTCTTCCACTCCGGAGATGGGGAATACAGTTTTGGAAGTTCATATCCCGTTCTCATTATGGCCACCAGGTGAAAAATACCACTACCTGGGCGACAACATTCACGGCGACGGTAGAATGACTGTACAGGTACGGTAAGGGGGGGGCGGGGTCACATACACAGATAGACAGACACACATACAGATAGACAGACATACACAGACACACACACAGATAGACAGACATAGACAGACACACATACAGATAGACAGACATACACAGACACACACACAGATAGACAGACAGACCCACAACTCACTCACTCAACCAACACCAGAAGAAGGATTGACTCTCGCCATCATCACCGTCAACACTGCTTCACTACCGCTGTTATCAAGACAATATTCCCGTGTCAAGATTCCTCGCTAACCACCACTGCGGCAGATATTCCAGGAACCTCTTCGTCCACACCAGCGAGAGAGAACGTCTGCAGATGCTTGGGATTCGGTATTAAATTCAGTCTTACATCGATCGCAGCCTTCAGCGTCTTATCTTACACTAAAATGACGTCTGAACAAACTATTATTACTTATAAGATAAAAAAACCAATAGTAAATAAAACTCAATGGATGTTTATTTGTTTTAAGATAATAGAGAATAAGATAATAACGGAGTCCATTTAGTTATGACATAGAACAAAGGGAGTATTAAAGTATGGACATTATTTATTTAAACCCAGCAGGTTCCTTTAAAGTTCACTGACCTCTCTCTCTCTCTCTCTCTCTCTCTCTCTCTCTCATACCCAGTTTGTTGCTCCTGAGAAAACTCTAAGACGATCCAATATCTCCAATGATTTCCAGTCCAGTGTTCTATTTTATAACTCGGTGATGACGTGAAGAAAACTCTGAGCTTTAAAGAATACACAATAAACTGTGGAAGTATCAGGTGAACAAACTGAACGTCGAGGTTAATAACAGCGTGTTGGAGGAGACGAGAGGCACCGCTGGCCAAGTACACACGTTATCGAAGCTTCTCTGAGATTTTGTATGATGGAATTTCTTATACCATAAAAACTGGTGTTGTGGAGAGGCATCTGACCGACACCAAAATGATGTCCAAAGTGCGTTAAGATTCGACTGTAATTAGAATCTTTCACTTGTATCTATTTATGGCTGAGGAAGAAATGAATGAATGAATTGATAAATAAAATCAGGAAATAACGTAAGAATGTATGAAATAATTCCAGATTTTTTAAAAGTTCGTACATGAATTGGTTAGGTTAGGTTAGCATACAACCAACACCCAAAAAATATGCATCTACTTAATTTCTAATGTATGCAGGTACTAACAACACGTACTTAAAGACCTTAATTAGTTGATGAAGCTCAGTAACACCACAGGTAGAGAGAGTAAAGGATGTCCCTCTACCCAACTACTCCATCTCGCTGGTGACGTCATCAGTCTCACCATAAACAATAGACTCACGACTATCAATTTACGTCCAAGTTAATAATAGACTGATGGGGGTAGATAAGGGAAGGGAAATGGAGGAGGGGGGGAGGGGGTGAGGGGAAGGGGTAGAGAACGCCACACGCATTCCCTATTTGCCTGCCTGCTTCTCTGCCTGCCTGCCTGCCTGCCTGCTTCTCTACCTGCTTGACTGCCTGCTTCTCTGCCTGCCTACCTGCCTGCCTGCTTCTCTACCTGCCTGCCTGCCTGCCTGCCTGCCTGCCTGCCTGCCTGCCTGCCTGCCTACTTCTCTGCCTATTCAGAGCAATTAATTTTCTTTCCTATCTGAGAAAATGTCAAATTAACATGGAGTCTCGGTATAATTTTGTAGCCAATTTGAACATTCTCTTTGCTTTACCTTTATTGTGGTCAGTCATAAACGTTCTTTAATCTCCAGGTATGAGGAGAATATTACCCACGAGTCCTCAGGTTCACATTCACCAAAGTTTGTGGGATATTTGACCTCTCCTTATCGGCTCGTGTCAGGGTGGCTAAAATATAATAGTGAAATACCTTTAAAATAGATACCGTCTGTAGATATGTTCTCACACCTAGATAAAAATAAATAAAACTTAAGAAATTGACCTTTGAATTCTGCCGTGGGTGCTGCTAGTTTATTGTGCACCTCCGAATTCTTGATGTGAGTGGCAGGGCAAAAAAATAAATAAATAAAAAATTAAATAAATAAAAAAAAATCCTCCAGAACAGAGGTATGGTAATAAAATATTTCTCAGATACCAAGTTATTTTAGTACTATATATCACACATTTGATTCATTATATATCACAAAGTCTCTACATAATATAGGACTTACCGTATATTTTTTATATCAACTGACATATAATAAAGTTCTGGTGGAAACTGGATTTAAGGTATCAAGACATCAACTTATCTGACTGTTCGTAATAAAATGTTGTGAGACTGGACACATGGTATGCTTAAACCTGCCCCTAAACGGTTCAATATTCATACAATTTAAGACAGAGTGTAGCAGTGTGTGGCCATATGTCTGTCTGAGGGACACACACACACACACACACACACACACACACACACACACACACACACACACACACACACACACACACACACACACACACACACACACACACACACACACACACACACACACACACACACACACACACACACACACACACACACACACACACACACACACACACACACACACACACACACACACACACACACACACACACACACACACACACACACACACACACACACACACACACACACACACACACACACACACACACACACACACACACACACACACACACACACACACACACACACACACACACACACACACACACACACACACACACACACACACACACACACACACACACACACACACACACACACACACACACACACACACACACACACACACACACACACACACACACACACACACACACACACACACACACACACACACACACACACACACACACACACACACACACACACACACTGCCACAACAGGTATTACATGATATCCTAACGTTAGACAGACAGACAGACAGACAGACACTTAACTTGAAGCATTTGGCGATGGTAAATATTGACTTAACTAACTCCTGTTGACTCTGATCTTGAAATACACCAGAGTTAAGTATTTCCCATTATAGTTTTTTAAGAAATCCAATAAAGGACAAATCCAAACAACATTTTTGTCGTATCACCTGAAGATTTACGTAACCTAACCTAACCTCAGCATCCCAGGTAGCATTAGCGTGTTTAATAAGCAGGTGAGATAAGCTAAGGTGGCAAATTATCAGGTGATCTTTATTATCTTATATTTATATTTACTTAAGGCTTAAGTTTTCGAAGCTTTGAGATTGCGGGACCTTGAACTGGGTGGGTTTGGGTGGGTTTGGGTGGGTTGGGTGGGTTTGGGTGGGGTTGGCGGGGAGAAAATAGTTAAGCCACTCTAGAAAGTTGCCAGCTAGGGGCCTCACATTACGCTTTCCTCCCTCCTCCACCACTACCTCCTCCTACTCCTCCCCCTCCTCTTCCACCACCCTCCCCTCCTCTTCTCCTCATCCAGGGCGGGCAGAGGGTGTTGGTGGTCTTGTCTTTCTCCTTCCCTCCCACTTTCCTCCTCCCCCCCACCTTCACCTCCCTCCCCCCACCTTCACCTCCTTCGCCCCCTCACCCCCCCCTTCCCCAGCCAGCACCCAGCAACACCCTCGCATACTGATACAACACATACAACAGTTCAACTCCATCCCAGCTGCATTCTTTTAACATAACTCTTAACCTAAAAACTGTGTTGCCGCGACATAACAAAACTAACCATAAGACTTGTGTTTCTTCTCGACCCATGAGGTGAAGAATATCCACCCCAGCTTATATCACCTGAAGATTAGACACGCGATCGATAACTGGGTTGGTTAGGTTATGTTAGACCGTTAGAGGTAGGGTAGGGTAGGGTATAAGGTAGGGTAGGGTAAGGTAGGGTAAGGTAGGGTATAAGGTAGGATGCAAGGTAAGGTAGGGTAGGGTATAAGGTAGGATGTAAGGTAGGGTATAAGGTAGGATGTAAGGTAGGGTATAAGGTAGGATGCAAGGTAGGGTAGGGTATAAGGTAGAATGCAAGGTAAGGTAAGGTAGGGTAGGGTAGGGTATAAGGTAGGATGTAAGGTAGGGTACAACCAAGATTGAAAGTGCACTAATTCCCAGTCTATACACCTGACACTCATAAGTTTTACCTCCATATAATTTCTATCAACAAACTAACATAAAATTTTCATAAGTCTACAAACAACATAATTTTTTTTTTATAATGAAGGAAACAATTAGGTGCTGCGCCACTCTAATTAAATATCATAACACGTATACATATTCTGACCAACTGTATACATAGTTTAACCAACTGTATACATAATCTGACAAACTGTATAGTACATAACCTAAACAACTTTATACATAGTTTAATAAGCTATATACATAATAATCTGACTCACTGTATACATAATCTGACCAACTGCATATACATAACTCAACATTGTAATTTGATCATTAATAACTATCACAGTACAATTACACACACGCGTCACAGAAAACAGGTTGTTTGTGTTTGAGAGAGTTGGTTGTACTTGTTTGGTCAGTTCATTGTTTATTTTTGTGTTTTAGTGATAAATCCCCAAGTGTGTTTATGTTGGGGTGGGGGTTGGGGGTTGGAGTGGGGTCTTGGGGTTGGAGTGGGGTCTTGGGGTTGGAGTGGGAGTGGATCTTGGGGTGGGTCTAGGGTTGGGGTGGGGAGTGGGTCTTTATGGGGTTGGTGGGGTCTTAGGGTTGGGGTGATCTCTTGGGGTTGGGGTCTTAGGGTTGGGGTGGTCTTGGGGTTGGGGTGGGTCTTGGGGTTAGGGTGGGTCTTGGGGTTGGAGTGTTGTTTTGGGGTTTGGGTCACGGGTTTGGGGTGGGGTTTCGAGGGTGGGGTTGGTCCCTGGTGGGCTTATCTCCCGCGGGGGTGCAAGGTGACCCACCCAGTAAGGCGAGGCGCCCCTGGGAATCCGAGACCCGTTGATGTTGCAGATACCCGCACGTACTACCCGGCCCACCCACCACCTAACTGGTCCTGCACCCACCCACTGCCACCCACCCGGCCCACCCACCACCTACCTGGCTCTGCACCCACCACCTACCTGGCCCTGTGCCCACCCTGCCACCCACCCAGCCCACCCACCACCTGCCTGGCCTGTACCACCACTGCCACCCCGGCCACACACTAACACCTAGATCATGCCATCCACCCACAAACCAGTACCCACTTCGCCCACACCCTACAGCGCGGACCGCCCACCACCCACACACAGGTAACGCGTCTTCCCTGGAATTATATGTTACCGAAACACAAGACACAACAACTTTAGACTTGACTAGTGTTAAAAATTTTTATGGAATTCTTTTTGTATCGTCGGTAAGAACAATACGAGTCAAAAACTTATGTTAAGCACACACACACACACACACACACACACACACACACACACACACACACATCTATATACTGGTAGATTTTCCATGTACAGTATGTGCAGACAACCGTAACAACATGTAAATTAATGCAGGGTGAGGAGACCCATCAGCTGCTACTGCCACCGCCACACACCTGAGACCACCCCTGGGCCACACCACCACACACCTGAGACCTGCCCTGGGCCACACCACCACACACCTGGGAACCACCTGGGCCCACACCACCACACACCTGAAGAGACCTGCCTGAGCACACCACCACACACCTGGGGGCCTGCCTGAGCCACACCACCCACACCTGAGACCACCCTGGGCCACACCACCACACCTGAGACCACCCTGGGCCACACCACCCCCACACACAGAGACCACCCTGAGCCACACACACACACAGACTACCCTGGGCCACACCACACACACACAGAGACCTGCCCTGAGCCCACACCACCACACCTGGGAGCCACCCTGGGCCCACCACCCCACACCTGGGACCACCCCTGGGCCACACCACCACACACCTGAGACCACCCCTGGGCCACACCACCACACACCTGAGACCACCCCTGGGCCACACCATCACACATCTGAGACCTGCCCTGGGCCACACCACTACACACCTGAGACCTGCCCTGGGCCACACTGCCACACACCTGAGACTGCCCTGGGCCACACCATCACACCCTGGGCCACACCACCACACACCTGAGACCACCCCTGGGCCACACCATCACACATCTGAGACCTGCCCTGGGCCACACCACTACACACCTGAGACCTGCCCTGCCTCCCCTCACACACACACATTAGAGTGCACTGAACGCAGCTAACAAAGTATGCATGCAAAGACTGAGTGCGTCCTCTTAGAGAAGCCGAGAACACTAAGACAGGAAGGAACACTGTACTCTCCTACCAGAGAGAGAGAGAAAGAGAGAGAGAGAGAGAGAGGAGGGTAGGAGAGAGAGAGAGAGAGAGTAAATTATCATTATCGTCCTTCATGGCAATAATCCGTAACTGCCTGGACACGACAATAACGACGAGTACCAGGAAAATTATGATGCAGTGGGCGACGACGATGACGACAACGTGGGAATCAGAAGCTGGGGCATCGTGGTGGGTGTCCTCCCCGCCGACCACCGCCTCGACGAGTCTACCACAGACTAGTGCCGGCAGGAGAGTCCCTGACGACGATGGTGGTGGTGAAGGAGGATGCCTGGAGGAGGAGGAGGAAAAGAACACGTGGAGAAGGAGAATGGGGGTGAAGGAGATTACCTGACGGAGGAGGACAAGCAGGAAGGAAAAATGCCTGGAGGTGGAGGAGGAGGAGGGCGGGGCCGCAGGCGACAGTAAGGGAGGGGGAGGTGGTAGTGGTGGTAATGCAAACAGCTGGGGGCGTTACTGCAACACAATGCAAAAACTTAACAATACTGCACCCACAAAAGTCAACAAACCACTGCAACAAAAGTCAACAAACTCTGTAAGAAAAGTAGACAAAATTGCAACACATAAATAGAACACCAGTAAGATTTAAAATAATCAACAGCACTGCAACAAGTCATCAATACTGCTACAAGAGTTGAGTGAAAAGGTCAATAAAACATAACACAGCTCAGCGATAAGCCCATAAGAAGACAGGGCCACTCATAACTCCAACCAGGTCTTAATAGAACAATGATAAAAACAGAGAAGCCGAACAATCCGTAAAAGGAACAAGGGGCAACAGAACACTGATTTAAATATAAGATAAAATGCCACAAAAGTCAAAATCCTGTAGAAGGAATGGCGACAACACACGTCACTATTATTCACGTTGAAAGCTAAGGCCTGGAGGAGGGGGGAAGGGGAAGACAACAAGGAGTGCGGGTGTGTCTGGCGGCCTCAACACCTGAGAGCGATTTGCGGGCGAGGCGAGAGACCATGGCAGGCACCTCGGGCTATCTCATCTGTGGCCCCGCCTGGCGGCCAACCCTTCACGCCTCGCCCGGGGATTTTCGCCTCTGTCGCACCACCGACCACCGAGCTGCCGCCCAGCCGCTGACAAGAACATTAAGTTGTCACGAGCGATGCTTCCGAGAAAATACCTTACTAATGCCGGCCCGGAATCTCGATGGCACGCCTATAAATCCTCCTCACTTTTGGGTTGTTGGGTTATGGGCGTCTGGCGGGTGTCATGACGCGTCCATCAACTGTCATCACCACCACCTGTCATCATTACCACCTGCCATCATTTACCACATTCTAAAACCGCCGCGCTAATTATACCAATAAACGGCGGAAGACGTAGAGACAATTACAGCGGAGATGTGGTAAGGCTGCTCGGGCTTCCTCAGCCTATATTTGACGACAAATTGGTCGTTAACTCGTGAAGGCTGTAGAGAGGGTCGTGCCAGCCCCTCCACGCCTCCATTATCTTCGCTGATAATGACAGTAATTACCACTGTCCTCCTGGTAACAGTTTCCAATATGTGTGCAGCTTTAAGGACAATATTTCAGCTGGAACAACTTAAGAGCGCGCGAGGAGCACCACACAGCGTCGCCGTCGTTGATTTGTGTTACGTGATACTGCAAGATGTCTCCGGGGGCTGGTCAAGGGTGTGTCCTCCGTGGCCGCGGGTATTCTTACCACGCGAGTCACCCGACACAAGAGACTCCTCCACCACGCAGCGTACCTTCATGTATCTTGGTGTTGGGGAGACGCGGAGCTACAAAGACAAACACACTATATCAACGCCGTGGCTCTAAAACCCCGCCACATGACTGAGCGTTAACAGGTAAACCACACACCGGGGGGCATCATTACAGAAGGCAGGAACACCTCAGCAAAACCCAACACCAAAAAGGAACTCTAAGCAATGTAATACCAAGTCCGAGTGTCAGCGACGAGAGATAAAGTGAACCATTTCAATTACCTGCGACCTTGAGGCAGACCTGCAGCTGCTGGTGGTGGTCGAGGAGCTGGTGTGGGCCACGAATTACTCCCCACCTCCCTGCCCCGACCATCACGATACTCCTCCCTCCTACCCTGAAGGCGAATGGGGGTGTGGGGGGAGGAGCTGGGGGAGAGGAGGGTGAACTGAGTAGATCATGTTGTGGTCTCTGACACATAACTAACAACCTGAGTCACCGATTTGTTAAACTGTGTACCGGAAACTGAGACGTAACTTGGAGTGTGTTGAAGGCAGAAGCACACGGACGGATCTTTCAACACCACATTACTTTATTTCTCAGGAGTGTGTTGGAGCCTCTATACAGCTGACTGAGGTAATACATACACCTGAAGATTAGCTCCCCCCAGGTTATTTAACTTAATGACATAACACTCAAACGCTACCTGGGGGTTGGGTGAAGCTAGGTTATCTTAATTTAGGTGAGCGCACAGGTGATTAATCTTAAGGTGAAATAAACTAGGGCTAATGTTCAGGTTATTCTAAATTTACTCTATTAGTGGTAAAATCTGGCGGCGTTTGGATCATAAAGTACATTTCTACACACATGAAATACACAAACTTACACATGATGAAGAAAAAAAAATTACCTGCAGCCGGAGGGGACCAGGAAGTGGCGATGAGGAGGAAATGATATACATATTCCTTTGTCGGAAAATCTGCAGTCTGGAAATTACTCCTGCGAGCCACACAACACTAACCTACCGACCTAACCTAACCTAAACCCAGTGTGTCTTATGGGGGCAAAACAAAACCCCATTGAACAAAATCCCCCTTCGACAAAATCTCGTGGCCGAAATGCCCCTGGACAATATTCCCCTCGGTTAAAGAACAAAATAGGACGAAATTTACCCAATTTTTGCTATATTAATGTTTTTCAAGTTAAAGTTAGATCAGATTAGAATAGATTATAGGTTACATTAGGTTTTTGTTCTACACACGCCTCTTATACCTGACCCTCCCGCACCCCCCCACCACGACCACCCTGGGTATAATACTTCCTGCTGACGGTGCGACTCAGCGACCCACCATGATAAGAGAGTTTCACTGGTGCTAAAAAAAAAAAACCCTGGCCTCCACTTAAGGTGTAACGCGCGCTACCCAAGCACTAAATACGGTCAAGTTTAATGGTGGCAGCATGAGACGGAGGGAGGTATTGTGGGCGAGGCTACTGGCTCTTTTATCCATTACTCACCGCCTTCACTTGACGACACCCCGTCCCCGTCTGTCACACCCACCACCTCCCCTTCCTCCTCACCATCTTTCCCTTCGTCTCCCCTTTACCCCTCATTCCTCATCACCCTTTTCACTTACCCTCCCCCTCATCCTCCCTCACCCCCTCCCCCTGACCATCACTCTTCAGGTTTTCATCAGTTTTCTGCCAAATCACTATATGTCACGTGTCGTATCTCCTTCCATGAAACAAAGATTTAGAAATATAAAATGTCAAGGGATAATATTGCAGGATTTATTCGACCAGCTTAATATCATAATGTATCCAGAAGAGAAAAAAAAGAAAATGATTGGTCGGGGGAGGGGGAAGGAGGGGGAGGGGAAGGGGGAGGGGGAGGGGTAGGAGAAGGAGGAGGAGATAAAAATGCCAACGTCATAGCCACCACCACCACTAACCCGAACGCCATCACCTCCCTGGGGGTAAACAAACCAACATCTATATCACATTAATCACACTTCACGTCCCTCCCCGTCAGTAGTGTCTCCAATGGCGGCCTACAGCGACTTCCGGGGGAGGTGAGGGCGGAAGTGACGCGGTTTGTCCGGGTTGGGCAGGTGATGACGACAACGGGGGCCCCTGGTGGTGGTAGGTCGTTAACATGATTACGTCTCAATTCCTTCCCTCACCTGTCGTGTTTTTTACCTCTCTCTCTCTCTCTCAATCTTCATCTCCTTGTCTCCCTCCCTTTTCTCCATCTTTCCCTCCATCTCTCCTTCCCTCCCACCTTGACTGTGTGAGTAACTATGCTGAGTGGCCACGAGAATAAACACCTTAATTAACTACCAGGTAAAAACAAACCGAGACGAGCAATATTAAAAAAAGGGAATTTTTTTTTTTACAATGTGTTTTTATTTTATGATTGAAATTGATTGTGTTGGCATTCAGAGCTGAGGAAAATACTGAAGGAGAAGAGGAGGAGAACGGTGACTACTGAGGGCCTCGTTAAGTTGAATATAATCCTTAGTGGCGGTAATTAATGTCTAATAATCCGACATTATACATTTTTTACGGTAATTTTCACGCCATTTGTGGTGGTGGTGGGGGTGTGGGGTGGGGGGTGATGTATGGTGGCTGTCAACATCCAGCAGCTGTGGTGGAGGAGGAGGTGGTGGTGGTGGTGGTGGTGGAGGCACAGAAAGAGGAGGGCCGCCACGCTTTAGAGAGGTCCTCCTCACCCCCCACATCCAATTACATTACAACTGGCAACACAAAAGCATGACCTCAGCGTTTATGTTAATGCCATTATTAGGGGCTCCATCTTCCCCCCCACCACCCCACCCTACCCCCGCCCCCCCACCTCACCTCACCCCCGCCCCTAGGTTCGGTGTCTCAATCAAGTTATTAAGTCTTTAGCGATTCTAAGGCGACAGACCAGTTTTGAAGGTAGTTGGGTTAGGTTAGGTTAGGTTAGGTTAGGTTAGGTTATGTTAGGTTAGGTTAGGTTAGGTTAGGTTAGGTTAAGTTAGGTTAGGTTAGGTTGAGTGAGAGAGAGAGAGAGAGAAAATTGCCTTAGAATATTATCAACACAACGCACCAAGAAGTCATCACCATCAGAAGATCATGAAGGACTGAGCGAGCCGAGACAGAACCAGCCGTGCGTGTCTTGACCAGGTAGGAGGTGATGGTGTCCGGGAGGTCAGGTGAGCCAGCCAGCCAGCCAGCACGTGTAGAGGAGCACTTAAAGTACTTTTTTTTTGTTAAGTAGAGGCCGCGTGAGGTTTCTATCTTGTTCAAAATACAGAAGGAGGCCGCAGGAGGTTTCTTACTCACACTACAGGAGGAGGCCGCGGGAGGTTTCTTACTTACACTACATGAGGAGGCCGCGGGAGGTTTCTATCTTGTTTTAAATACAGGAGGCCGCAGGAGGTTTCTTACTCACACTACAGGTGGAGGAGGCCGGTGGAGGTTTCTACTCACACTACAGGAGAGGCCGCGGAGGTTTTAATCACACTACAGGAGGAGTGCTGCGGGAGGTTTCTTTACTCACACTACAGGAGGAGGCAGGGGAGGTTTTACTCACACTACAGGAGGAGGTCAAGGGGAGGTTTACTCACACTACAGGAGGCCGCGGGAGGTTTCTTACTCACACTTCAGGAGGAGGCCGCGGGAGGTTTCTATCGTGTTTAGACTATATTAAGTTTCTATTTCATTCCTGTAACAGAAACCTCCTTAACTCACCTGAATCCAACCTGAAACCTCCCTAACCCACCTGAAACCACCTGGAAGACCTTGACGCAAACCATCATCGGTAGACCCAAGTGCGCCGTGATGAGTCTTTCAGAGTAATGAAGAGATAAAGTAACAATGTCTACGGGCAGAAGCAACAGCTGTTTAGCGCATCAACCAAGACAATCATCCCCTCCACTCTTCTCAACCATCTGCTCTGGGTACACGTGGTTATTGTTTATTCTGAGAGAGAGAGAGAGAGAGAGAGAGAGAGAGAGAGAGAGAGAGAGAGAGAGAGAGAGAGAGAGAGAGAGAGAGAGAGGTGTGTGTACCAAAGCATATTTTCCACTCCCCGAAAAAAAAGACAAAATGTGGATGTCATTCAAGGAGGAACTATGTTAATATTTCTAGACAAAGCAAAGCTTAATTTCAAGGGCACACACACTCTAATGGTAAATAAAGATTAAGCTTGGGTGAAGGAGGGGGTGAGGGGGTTACGAAGGGGTGACGGATGAGGAAGAGGGTGGGGTGTGAGGAAGAGGGTGGGGTGTGAGGAAGAGGGTGGGGTGTGAGGAAGAGGGTGAGGTGTGAGGAAGAGGGTGGGGTGTGAGGAAGAGGGTGGGGTATTTACTGGTATTTACCTGGTATTTACTATCCTTGTAAAATGGTTCGTTTAAGTTCTTTATCACTTACAAGACGCACTTCTAATTATTCACTAATTGCAGGACCAGTGGGGTGTGAGGAAGAGGGTGGGGTGTGAGGAAGAGGGTGGGGTGTGAGGAAGAGGGTGGGGTGTGAGGAAGAGGGTGAGGTGTGAGGAAGAGGGTGGGGTGTGAGGAAGAGGGTGGGGTATTTACTGGTATTTACCTGGTATTTACTATCCTTGTAAAATGGTTCGTTTAAGTTCTTTATCACTTACAAGACGCACTTCTAATTATTCACTAATTGCAGGACCAGTTCTCAACCCACCAGGAAACAGGGAGACTTCAAAACACCGAAGATGGAATAACCTTTGACCTTTGACCTTTCACTCTGACGTTTGACATTTCACTGTGACCTTTATCTTGGTCAATACACAACCAATATTATGCTAATTCGACGCCAGTATACTCAACAGAGAGAGAGAGAGAGAGAGAGAGAGAGAGAGAGAGAGAGAGAGCTCGACCTTCTTATCATCAAAAGCTCCTGAAAAACAGTACTATAAGCTCAGCAACAGAAAGACTCACCAACAACGTCTGGTGTTCTCTTCCCTCCAGCAGTGACTCGGTTATGGGAGCTACACCAGAAGAAAATGGGAACAAGAAAAAGAACATAAGAACAGAAGAACAAGAAAATAAGAACAAGAAGATAAGAAAATAAGGTAATGTTAGGTTAGCTTTGGTTGGGTTGGGTTGGGTTGAGCTGGGAACCCTCACGTGGAGTGTGTCAGTCACCTGGCCACACCTGAGTACTGATGGGTAACGCCCCTTACAGGTAACTACTTCCGGTCGTGACTGAATCAACTCAGCCATGGCGGGGGTGACCTGACCTGACCTGGTGCCACCCGGTTGACACAATACCGGGGAACCTACTAAATTCGAACACACTAGGTGGTGTACAGTTATGTTAATTTACGACTACTTTACTGTACTGTTAAGTTTTTAGCGTCATTCTGCCCAGTGGAAACATTCTACGCGACAACAATTTGTACAAGAAGCTATTTTGGATCACCTGAAGAATCTCCACCCCAGCTTATTTCACCTGAGGATTAACCTAACCAAACCAAAGCTAACTTATTTTAATCTACCTTAACTTAACCTAATCTAACATAACATCATCCCCCCCCACCTCCAAATAGTGTTAGGGTGGCATGTACTAATCACAGGATCTAAAAATCACTTGATTACCGAAGAAAATTACCAACTTACCTGTACGTTCCACCTGCTGATGACCACACCTGTATTCAAGGCGAGGATTCTCAAAAAAAAAAAATGATTCGTGTTACGTTTTCTCTATAAAATAAGGAATGAAGGCTGGCATTTAATTACAGTAAAGTCTGAGGAGTATAATTTCCGATGGTATTTTGTCTGTCATTCATAGACTCAGAGCTTAAATGAGTGAGAGATTAAGTCAGTCAGTTGTGTTCCTACTTCCTCTAGTTATTGGGGAAGTACGAACCCTTTGACTTTCTCGACCTTCATGTGGTATATACTTGGTGGCTCTGGTAATGATATACTTGGTGGCTCTGGTAATGATATACTTGGTGGCTCTGGTAATGATATACTTGGTGGCTCTGGTAATGATATACTTGGTGGCTCTGGTAATGATATACTTGGTGGCTCTGGTAATGATATACTTGGTGGCTCTGGTAATGATATACTTGGTGGCTCTGGTAATGATATACTTGTATATATACTTGGTGGCTCTGGTATGGCTTGATGGCTCTGGTATGATATACTTGGTGGCTCTGGTACATGGCTACAGTGATCTGGGATGCCACGGACGCGAGATCTGTGTAGACTAATTGGAGAACCACTGGACTTATCACCAGGTAGTACTGCACAGGTTCGCTCCAACACCTACAGGAGTCGCCCAAGAGAGAACGCCCGGGAATGTTCTTTGCTGGGGTGGTCTTCCTGCATGACAACAAAGCCTCATACATGACAGGAGTTACAGTGTGGCTTAGAAGACTTGCCTCCCTCACCCTACCTGCTAACCTGACCTGCCTCCCTCACCCCACCTGCTAACCAGACTTAAGAACACAATAAAAATATCCACACTACTACAGTTAACCAGAGAACATTACAAGCACTAAATACGTATGATTCATCCTTCGTGGTGGTCAGCTCTGCCTCATGTGCTTGTAACAGTGTCTGCAGGCAAGGAGGGGGGGAGGGGAGGGGAAAGGGGGAAGGGGGGAAGGGAAAGGGAGGGATCTGGAGCAACACGCACACGTTATATATACTCGCCAAGATTATATGCTTATCACCCGACACCACCGTTCATTTTATTCCTCAAGTATTTTATCGTGATGTACACAGCCAACAGGGTTAGTAATATACTGTAGCTTGTTAGAGGAGCTCAGACGTGGTGCTGATGTTGGTGGTGGTGGTGGTGTTGATGTAGTGTGGGTGTTGGTTTCACAAGTGTATCGTTATAGGGTATGTTGAGGCTATACCGCAGTTGTCTTGGTTACACTGCCACAACACACACACACACACACACACACACACACACAGAGGCATCGTTTACTCATCTCGATTACCACATTGGTTGATCTGACTGATGCTGTAGATGTTTTTTGAGTGTTAGGTCTCTCTCTCTCTCTCTCTCTCTCTCTCTCTCTCTCTCTCTCTCTCTCTCTCTCTCTCTCTCTCTCACTATAACCTGTTGCTTGCCAATTGTAAGGTACAAAGGAACTTCTTACAGCTTAAAGTGAACTATATTCCTATTAAAAGAACCTCGGTAAATTCTGCTTAAACATCTACCGTAAAGTTTGTCGTATAAATCAGGGTAGGGTTACGTTAGGTTAGGTTAGGTTAGGTTAAATTGGTTAATCTTTAAGTGAAATAAGCTGGGATGACGATTGTTCAGGTGATATCAAATTTTTACACCCGCAAGAACACTGATTTCGGACGTGATATTTAATTACTGCGGGGACAATAAATCATAGGAACATTAACACGGGAACTAAGAACCAAGAAATGTCATTAATTTTACCATCTGACGGCTGTAGGAGGGAGGGAGAGGATATTAGTGAGGAAAGGTGGTGATAGAGGGAGAGAAGGGGAGATGATGGAGTGAGGGGGAGGGTGGTAATGGAGGGAGGGAGAGCGTGGGTGGTGATGAAAAGAGAGAGGGAAGGAGGGAGGGAGAGGAACGGGAATGGTGGTGTTGGATAGAGGGAGGGAAGGGGGAGGGTGGTGATGGAGGGAGGAAGAGGGATGGTGAGGGAGGGAGGGGTAGGGAGGAGAGCTGTCAAGAGGTCGGGTGGGCGTGAAGATCTTATGAAAAATGACAGGAAGTCTTCTCTCGGGACTTTCACTGGAATGACCTCAGTGACCGGAGGGCAGTGAGCAGCCCTGAGGAGGAGGAGGAAGGGGAGGAAGAGGAGGTGGAAGATGAGGGGGAGGTTGAGAAGGAAGAGGAGGAGGAAGTGGAGGAGGAGAGGAAAAGGGTAAATAATAATAATAATAATAATAATAATAATAATAATAATAATAATAATAATAATAATACATTAAAATATATAACTCAATAATTCTAAAACATACACAAGGAACTTTCACATATCAGTCTAGTGTGTGTGTGTGTGTGTGTGTGTGTGTGTGTGTGTGTGTATGTGTGTGTGTGTGTGGGAGATGGACATTAATTCTTTACCTAGAAACACGGGTTGAAGGAGAATATTGTCAATGGTGTCTCTCTCTTTCTCCTTATAGAGGTCTGTTTTCCTCTCTTTCCTTCTTATTTTCTCCTTTCTCATTCTACCATTCTGTCTCCTCTATACGTCTCTATCTCTCTTTGCATTTAATTCAATTTCTCTTTTTGCATATATTTATTTTAATTTTTTTGCTTATATTTTGCTCAATATCTCCGCTTTTCTTTTTCTCAACGTATTCTCTCTCTCTCTCTCTCTCTCTCTCTCTCTCTCTCTCTCTCTCTCTCTCTCCGTTGCAACAAAAAGGCACTCGAACAATTTTATTCGCTTGACATAACGAGCTTAAAGGGAAATAAAAACCCTTCACTACAATATATACGCACCAGCAAGTTGTAAGGTAGGGGAGGGGAGGGAGGAAGGAAGGGAAAGGGAGGAGAGGAAAGGAGAGGAGACTAAGGAAGAGCAGAGAGGAGAGAAGAGGACAAAGTATTTTAAAAGTCTCAATTGCATCATAAAATGGTAAAAAAAAAATAGACAGGGCCATTAAACACATACTGTAAACGGCCTCCCTCCGTCTCCCCTTCCCTCACCGTCTCCCCCTCCCTCACCGTCTCCCCCTCCCTCACCGTCTCCCCCTCCCTCACCGTCCCCCCTCCCCTCTCTCCCTCCACCCTGTCTGCCCTTGATCACAATACTCAGGCCTTTTTATTACTATTTATGTCGAGAAAATATTCAGTTAAATTCTATATCTTGTTAACATGTAAAGGACAAGTTATTAATATTTCTTTTAGCGTTAGTTAATCTGTATTTTATGCAATATACAACATACATTTATACAATACTTATGAAATACAGATAGATACACATTTATACAATACTCTCATTTATACAACATCCAATATATACATTCACGCAATATGGATTTATGTAATGTTAATAATGATTGATGGTATAGACTAGAACATGCAACTACGGCACTACTGCATGATAGGAGTGCAACAGGTCGGCCATCTGTTGCAACGATGTGTTATGGCTTCAACAAGGCGATATTATCAAGCTTTGTGTATATACAGGTAAGAGTTATATGTTATGGTAGTGAGGTTTGTTTACTGTTCTTGTTTATGAGTTATATTTGTTGTTTGTTTGTTTATACTTTAGAGGAAGTATTTGTTTATTGTTGTTGTTTACGAGGAAGTATTTGCATATATATAAACAGACATACAAACAAAAGACACAAATATATATATATATAAACAAACGTTATATACACACACACACACGTCCATCCCAAGTGAAATTTATCAAAACTCTCAGAACTTCAATTTCAGACCCCTTTCAATATCAGACCCCTTTCTTCAATATCAGACCCCTTTCTTCAATATCAGACCCCTTTCTTCAATATCAGACCCCTTTCTTCAATTTCAGACCCCCTTCTTCAATATCAGACCCCTTTCTTCAATATCAGACCCCTTTCTTCAATATCAGACCCCTTTCTTCAATATCAGACCCCTTTCTTCAATATCAGACCTCTTTCTTCAATATCAGACCCCTTTCTGCAGACTTTCTTCAATATCGAAATATCAGACCCCTTTCAATATCAGACCCTTACATCAATATCAGACCCCCTTCTTCAATATCAGACCCCTTTCTTCAATATCAGACCCCTTTCTTCAATATCAGACCCCTTTCTTCAATATCAGACCCCCTTTCTTCAATATCAGACCCCTTTCTTCAATATCAGACCCCTTACATCAATATCAGACCCCTTACATCAATATCAGACCCTCTTCTTCAATATCAGACCCCTTTCTTCAATATCAGACCCCCTTCTTCAATATCAGACCCCTTACATCAATATCAGACCCCCTTTCTTCAATATCAGACCCCAGATTTCTTGTCATCGTTTATCCTAAGGTTTTATACACTAACCTGAATATGTTTTATCTGTTGCCGCCAAGTGTTGGAAATCAAACATATTTTCTTTTTCGTGTTATTTTTGGACAGACTCAACAAGATTTTCATAATGCTACATAATATGGTTTCAAGGCGAATGTAATGTGATTATTGGTGGTAATGTCACAGAAGTTATTTGCAATTTGAATAGTTACGTTAGTCTTAATGAAATATTCCGTAAGACAGAAATATTTGCCGATAATATTGCATGAGATAAGTAAATAATTCTTGATAATATTATTGAATTTTTATATTACATAAAATAATAAATACCTGTCGATAATATTCCATAAAATAAACTAATTCTCACCGATAATATTCCATAAAATAAACTAATTCTCACCGATAATCCAGAGGTAATATCGTGGCAGCTGAGGTCCTAACTTGTTGCCGGGTTTTGTTCATGTTGAAATATGCATTTTTCCTTCTGGTGTGTAGTTGATCATCACACGCCACCACTTTACAGATGCTAAGGCCATTGATGGTGGAAGCCTCTCATGGTTCTTTACAGTGAACCGATAGTGACATTTGCAGTGAATGGCTCCGGGTAGCTTATATTTATGGTGAATTATAGAAAATGTTATGTTGTTTTTGTTTTGTGAATGATGATGATGATGATGATGATAATGACTTATGGTGAATATGGTGATGACTTCAATATTCTGATGACTGTTTAATATACTATACCAGAGATATATGTTAAGGTGTTTGTTATATTTGTTTACACACACACACACACACACACACACACACACACACACACACACATTCTTATAATTTAAGTTATATAATAAAACACATCGAAAGTGAGTTAGGGCAGTGCAGGTATAGTACACTGCATACTAAGCCTTATAAAATGGAGCAGCAAGATCCGCAAGTACTGGACCTCCTTTGCTTCCTCAGCCGTAGAGTGGTACTAATTTATAGCTGAGTATACCACCACCCATCAGCTGATCAACCAACACAGCTGACCTACATAACACCACCACCCCCATCCAGCAGTCCAGCCAAACATAACTGATCCACCATAACACCACCACCCCCATCAGCTGATCAACCAAACACAGCTGATCCACCACACCACACCCATCAGCTGATCAACCAAACATAACTGATCCACCATAACACCACCACCCCATCAGGTGATCAACCAAACATAACTGATCCGCAACACCACACCCCATCAGCCTGATCAACTAAACACAGCTGATCCACCATAACACCACCACCCCATCAGCTGATCCAACCAAACATAACTGATCCACCATAACACCACCACCCCATCAGCTGATCCAACCAAACATAACTGATCCACCATAACACCACCACCCCATCAGCTGATCCAACCAAACACAGCTGATCTACCATAACACCACCACCCCATCAGGTGATCCAACCAAACATAACTGATCCACCATAACACCACTACCCCACTCAGGTGATCCAACCAAACATAAATTTGATCCACCTATAACACCACCACCCCCATCAGCTGATCCAACCAAACACAGCTGATCCCATAACACCACCACCCCATCAGCCGATCCAACCAAAGTTGGCAACTGATCCACCATAACACCACCAATTCATCGAATAGATCCAACCAAACACAACTGATCCACTATAACACCACCAATCTCATCAGCTGATCCAACCAAACACAACTGAGCCAATATACCACCCAATGTAATTCCCCATCAGCTGATCCAACCAAACACAGCTGACCTAATTATAACAATTTCACACCAATTCCATCAGCTGATCCAAACTAAACATAATTGATCCACCATACCACCACCACCCATCAGCTGATCCAACTCAAACACAGCTGACCTACCATAACACCGTCTTTCACCCCCATCAGCTGATCCAACCAAATAACTGATCCACCATAACACCACCCCACCCCTATCAGCTGATCCAACCAAACATAACTTCTGATCCACCATAACACCACCACCCCATCAAATTGATCCCAACCAAAACATAACTGATCCACCATAACACCACCACCATCAGCTGATCCAACCAAATACACAGCTGACCTACCATAACACACCACACCAATTCTATCAGTTGATCCAACCAAACACAGCTGATCTACCATAACACTCACCACCCCATCATGATTCCAAACCAAACACAGTTGACCTACTATAACAATTCACCACCCCATCAGCTGATCCAAATCCAAACATAACTGATCCACCATAACACTCACCAATTTGAACAGCTGATCCAACCAAAACATAACTGATCCACCATAACACCACCAATTCCCATCAGCTGATCCAACCAAACACAAAGTTGATCTACTATAACACCACCACCCTCCTATCAGTTGATCCAACCAAACAGTTGTGCTGACCATAACACCACCAATCCCCATCAGCTGATCCAACCAAACACAACTGGATCCACCATACCACGCCCAATTCCCCATCAAAGGATCCAACCAAACATAACTGATCCACCATAACACCACCAATTCCCCATCAGCTGGATCCAACCAAACATAACTGATCCACCATAACACACCACCCCATCAGCTGGGATCCAACCAAACACAGCTGACCTACCATACCAACATTCTCACCACCCCATCAGTTGATCAACCAAAACACAGCGCTGATCTACCATAACACCACTCAATCCCATCAGCTGATCCAACCAAACACAGCTGGCCCTACCATAACATCATTCAATCAATCAGCTGATCCAACCAAACACAGCTGACCTACCATAACACCACCACCCCATCAGCTGATCCAACCAAACATAACTGATCCACCATAACACTGATTCACCCCATCAGCTGATCCCAAACCAAACACAGCTGACCTACCATAAACACCACCACCCCATCAGCTGATCCAACCTAACATAACTGATCCAATTATAACACCACCACCCCATCAGCTGATCCAACCAAACATAACTGGATCCACCATAACATCACCACCCCATCAGCTGATCCAACCAAACACACAGCTGACCTAACCATACCACCACCCCATCAGCCGATCCAACTAAACACAGCTGACTTACCATAACACTGACCAATTCCATCAGCTGATCCAAACCAAACACAGCTGACCTACCATAACACCACACCACCCCATCAGCCTGATCCAGCCTAACCAAATATAACTGATCCACCATAACACCACCACCCCAATGAAGCTGATCTGAATCCAAACACAGCTGACCTACCATAACACCACCACCCCATCAGCTGATCCAACCAAACACAGCTGATCTACCATAACACCAACACCACCCCATCAGCTGATCCAACCAAACACAGCTGATCTACCATAACACACCACTCATCAGCTGATCCAACCAAATACAATCTGATCCACCGCTAACACCACCACCCCATCAGCTGATCCAACCAAACATAACTGATCCACCATAACACCACCAATTCCATCAGCTGATCCAACCAAACACAGCTGATTTTACCATAACACCACCAATTCCATCAGCTGATCCACAACCAAACACAGCTGACCCAACATAACACCACCAATTCCCCATCAGCTGATCCAACTTCAAACATAACCGATCCACCATACACTCAATACCACCCCATCACGATCCAACCAAACATAACTGATCCACCATAACACCACCTCACCCCTAATGCTGATCCTAACCAAACATAACTGATTCAATTATAACACCACCACCCCATCAGGATCCAACCAAATCACAGCTGACCTACCATACACCAATTCCCCACTCAGGCTGATCCAACCAAACATAACTGATCCAATTATAACACCACCAATTCTAATCAGGTGATCCAAACCAAACACAGCTGACCTACCATAACACTGACTACCATCCCATCAGCTGGATCCAACCAAACACAGCTGGATCCACCATAACACCACCAATTCCCATCAGCTGATCCAACCAAATGATAACTGATCCACTATAACACCACCAATTTCAATCAGCTTGATCCAACCAAAACATAACTGATCCAATTACAGTTCACCACCACCCCATCAGCTGATTCAACTAAACATAACTGGATCCACTATAACACCAATTGTTCTATCAGTTGATCCAACCAAACATAATCTGATCCACCGCAATACCACTCAATTTACCAGCTGATTCAACCAAATAATAGCTGACCTACCACAACACCACCAATTTCATCGAAGGATCCAACCAACACAGCTGATCTACTATAACACCACCAATTCCCATCAGCTGATCCAACCAAACACAGCTGATCTAACATAACACCATCACACCCCATCAGCTGATCCAAACCAAACATAACTGATCCAATTATAACACCACCACCACCCCATGATCCAACCAAACATAATCTGAGCCACCAACACCACCACCCATCAGCCGATCCAACCAAACATAAATTGATTCCACCATAACACAATTCAATCAATCAGCTGATCCAACCAAAACATAACTGACACCATAACACTGCACCAACAGCTTTTAATCCAACCAAACACAGCTGATCTACCATAACACCAATGATCCCATCAGGTGATCCAACCAAACATAACTGGATCCACTATAACACCACCACCTTCATCAGCTGATCCAACCAAACATAACTGATCCACCATAACACCCTACCACCCCATCATGATCCAACCAAACATAACTGAGCCACCATAACACTCACCACCCCATCAGCTGATCCAACCACAAACATAACTGATCCACCATAACACCACCAATCTCCATCAGCGATCCAAATCAAACATAACTGAGCCACCATAACACCACCACCCCATCAGCTGATCCAAATCAAAGCCATTAGCTGATTCACCACACCACCACCCCATCAGTTGATCCAACCAAACATAACTGATCCACTGCTAACACTTACCAATTTCACTTGTAAGTGATCCAACCTACCACAGCTGTTCTACCATAACAGTTCACACCAATTCCCATCAGCTGATCCAACCTAACATAACTGGGATCCGTCTGCTAACACCACCACCCCATCAGCTGATCCAACCAAACATAACCGAGCCACCCAACACCACCACCCCATCAGCTGATCCAACCAAACATAATCGAGCCAAATTATAACACCACCAATTTCATCAGCTGCTGATCCAACCAAACATAACCGATCCAACAAGTAACACCACCAATTCCATCAGCTAATCCAAACCAAACATAACTGATCCAATCATAACACACCATCCCCATCAGCTGATCCAACCAAACACAGCTGACCCAACATACAACACCACCACCCCATCAGCTGATCCAACCAAACAAGCAGTTGACCCCTACCATAACACCACCACCTAATCACAGCCGATCCAACCAAACACAGCTGACCTCCACTATAACACCACCAATCTCATCAGTGATCCAACCTAACATAACCGAGCCACCATAACACCAATACCACCCCATCAGGTGATCCAACCCAACACAGCTGATCACCATAACACTAGCCTCACCCCATCAGCTGATCCAACCAACACAGCTGACCTACCATAACACCACCACCCATCAGGTGATCCAAACTTAACATAACTGATCCATAACACCACTCACTCCCATCAGCTGATCCAACCAACACAGCGACTCAGCCTCATTACACCATTCACCTCATCGCCGACATCCAACCAAACACAGCTGACTCACTATAACACTCACCAATTTCATCAGGTGATCCAACCAAACACAGCTGACTCCACCATAACACCACCACCCCAATAGGTGATCCAACCTAGTATCACAGCTGACCTACCATAACACCACCACCCCATCAGCTGGATCCAACCAACACAGCTGACCTTACCATAACACCACTTCCCACCCCATCAGGTGATCCAACCCCAACATAACTGAGCCACCATAACAATTAACCACCCCATCAGTGATCCAACCAAATACAGCTGACCAAATACAATACTACCCCAGCCGATCCAACCAAACACAGCTGACCTACCATAACACCACCACCCCATCAGGTGATCCAACCTAACACAAATTGGATCCAATTATAACACCACCAATTCCATCAGCTGATCCAACCAAACACAGTCATTGACTCACTATAATACCTACTAACTCCCCATCTAGCTGATCCAACCAAACACAGCTGGATCTACTCATAACACCAATTCCCATCAGCTGATCCAAACCAAACACAGCTGGACCTACCATAACACTACACCACCCCATCATGATCCTGAACTTGTAAACATACCGATCCACCATAACAATTACCACCCCATCAAAGGATCCAACCAAACACAGCTGATCTAACATAACACCACCACCCTTCATCAGCTGATCCAACCAAACATAACTGATCCACCATAACACTATTTCACCCCATCATTGACCAACCAAACACAGCCATTCCACTATAACACCATGCCACCACCCCATCGGCTGATCCAAATCCAAACATAAATTGATCCACCATAACACCACCACCCCATCAGTGATCCAACCAAACACAGCTGATCTACCATAACACCACCACCCATCAGCCGATCCAAGCAACCAAACATAACTGATCCACCATAACACCACTCACCCCATCAGCTAGATCCAACCAAACATAACTGATCCAATTATAACACCACCAATTCCCATCAGCCATCCAACTAAACACAACTGATCCACCATAACACCAATTCACCCACCAGCTGATCCAACCAAACATAACTGATCCACCATAACATTCACAATTCCCATCAGCTGATCCAACCAAACACAGCTGACCTGCACCATAACACCACACCCATCAGTTGATCCAAATCCAAACATAACTGATCCACCGCACCACCAATTCTACTCGAAGGTTGATCCTAAACCAAAACATAACTGATCCAATTATAACACTCACCACCGATCAGCTGATCCAACCAACATAACTGATCCACCATAACAATTCAATTCAATTCACCAGCTGATCCAACCAAATATAACTGATCCAATTCATAACACCACCACCCTACCGCTGATCCCAACATAAATTGATCCACTAATAACACCACCACCCCATCAGCTGATCCAACCAAACATAACTGATCCACCATAACACCACCACCCCATCAGCTGATCCAACCAAACATAACTGATCCACCATAACACCACCACCCCATCAGCTGATCCAACCAAACACAGCTGATCTACCATAACACCACCACCCCATCAGGTGATCCAACCAAACATAACTGATCCACCATAACACACTCTGGTAAGCGACATTAAAACACCGACTGTTAGGATCTGGGAGATGAAGTGTATCCTCAAGATAGTTTATAGTAAGTGAAGGAAGAAGGTGCATGAGACTTATCCCATCAGCTCACTATATTACACACACCTTACGTATCTACTTACTGACTCAGCTGTTAACAAGTTTTACTGCCGAATAACTTTAGGTTTTAAGTAACGCCAATTGCACCATCACCGAGGAAGATGGATATTTATTGAGGTCATTTCTCTTAGTGTTCTGATAGGATTACTTTTACTTTTACTTTTTATTTTAAAGGCACGTCAGCTGCGCCATCATCGATCAGGTTGGGCGTGTTTCGAAATAACCGAGTCACCCGAGCGTTTAAAAAAAGAATGTTTATTTATTCTAATCCTGTAAATTTATGCAAACTCAGTTCCTAAGAGCGCTTAAGACGACTCATTAGTAAACGGGAAGTCGTGCAAAGAGCTCAACAAGGCTTCTCTCAGATCTCCAAATGTTTGTTTTTATAAATGTGAGAGTTTTGTGTGTCTTTACGTGTATGTCATATTAAAAAGGTTTACAGTTGATGTCTACTGTGTGATGTAACTTAGGGCAGACTTAGGCCATGACTTTTCAAATGTTCAAATTAAACCTGAACTTTTGTTGACATCCTGAGAACCAAGAGTAATCAATTTCGTGGCGCCATCCCCCTTCCACCATCCCCCTGAGGTCTATCGATATTAATTACACTTTCTGATTCTGATAAAGTTTCATACGTAATAATTACAACCCACGAAGTTGTTTTATTACCCATGGATCACTATTAGTCGTGGGTGAGTGTACCGTAATGGGTGGACGCTGGCTGATTTGTTATTCTTTAGCACAGGTTGGCAGCCCTGACAGCCCACCTAAACACAGGGTTACGCCACTCCTCACCTTTCCGGGGCTGGGAGAACCTACGATTTATACCCACCATAACCCACCTATATGACGTTTCCTGTCTCTATAATGACGGTGATATCATTCAAAAGTCCTGATCTCTATGATTACGGGATTATCGACGATTTTTTGTTGTACGGGCGGCTGTCTGTGTGAACGGCATCGTAAGGTACGGTCGGCTTTCTCGGTTCTCAGAGGTTGGTAATGAGGAATATACTGTACCGCCTAACAATAGATGGAGGACTGTATCAAAATTACCCCGACAGTCTACCTTAACTAGATACTTTCACTTAATTTCAGTATAAGAACAATAACAATACACATAAACTTTATAAAAATTTCCAAGTGAAAATTTATCCACTAATTGGCATGAAGAAAGGAAAGTTACCTGTTCTAAATTGAAAATAAAAGTCTGTAATTACACTATGTAAAGGTTAAATAAGCTCCGCCCACATTCTCTCCCGAGGGCTTGTGATTGGTTGGACTGAGACGCCCACGGTTGCCAACATTTTCGAATTTATTCTCAGACCATCTCTTTTTGGACAAATTCTTTCGATTTATAAACGATTGAAATTATACTTATTACCTTTAGCCTATCGAGGACGAAATGTTAAGCCATTATCCTCATAGGATTAAACCAAAGTCCTCCAAATGTTTAAACCAGTCCCCAAAGGATTAAACCATAGTCCTCAAAGGGTTAAAAATCCAGAATCATAAGTTAAATATAGCCGTCAAAGAGCAACAGTCTTCAAAGGGTTTATCAATAGTCCTCAAAAGGTTTAAACCATAGCCCTCCAAAGGTTTAAACCATAGTCCTCCAAAGGATTAAACCATAGCCCTCTAAAGGGTTAAACCATATTACTTCTTACCCCCAGTTAAGGACAGCGAGTGAAAAATCCATATGCCTTAGTTCTTTGTCTTCAGTCATCTTGTATTAGTTCAGAGACTTACTAAACATCATCCTGTATCCTAAACAGAGAGAAGCGACACTGTTAGAAAGGAGGAATTGGGCCTTAAGATGCGTAAGTGACGAGTCGCTTGATTTAGTCGCGTCGGGGGTGCAGGAGAGGAGCCTTTACTGTCAACGGGCTGGGAGAGTGCAAGGGGAATATTGTTTTTTCTTATTCAAGTAGTAAAAGCCATGCAAGGAGATGAGTAATGTAACAATAAGATTCATAAATCATGAGAATGTTTGCACTTTCACGCGTGTAGCTTCAATTAATGTTCACTATGAATGAATGAACAGTGAAAATGATCTTTAAAAAAAAAAAGATCAAGAAAAATTTAAACACCAAAAGACTAGTAGGAAAAAATAAAAAGAAAAGACCGAAATAAAAGAAAAAACAACAATAAAAACAATAAATGAAGGAAGAAAGAAAATATTAAAACGAAAATAAAATAATAGTAAAGAAAAAGAAAAGAAAACTGGTGATGGAGGTAATTTCATGGACAGGTAAACTCATCAACAGTAATTACACGCCGCCTCCTCCCCAGCATCACCTATGACTGATCACCTGACAGTCTGTGTGAAGATTCAACCAAGACTCATAAAAATTCCTCCTCCTAGACATTAAACAAATAAAAAACAAAAACTCCCATCAGTACAAGAGTTAACTACTATGACGTCATCTTCAGGAATCAAACGCATAAGATTTTAACCCCTAGTGTGTGACCTCCCCTCTGTGCTGAATAAAATCGTCTTGACCTTGACCCCAATGTCCGCCAGATACACAATACTGGATGAGGTAAAGTGAGATGCTGATGATGGGAAGTAACTCAAGTCAAAGAGGGATTAACACTCACTCACTTCAACACAAGAAGATAAAAAATCGAAGTTAACCTGAGACTCCTGGATGGTGTGAAGATATTTACTGTACACGAATGTGATGGAAACTGGTGGAGGGAGACCAAAAGAGGTGGACGGAAGACAGCCGGATAAACGGATGGAAGGACGGGAGGGAGGGACCGGATGGGCCTGTGGACAGTCAACGTGATGGCATCCGGTGAGGAATAAAAATGAATACTCAATTATATTTTAACCAAATGTTTGTGAAGTTAAATTTTGGATACCAGAGACTTGTACTGTACCGGGTGAAATGTTGATGGGAACAAGTTTTTATTTTCACAAGAGTAATTCATATTGTTTCACACCTTTGAACTATTTACATAAACTTTAAATTTAGTTTTACTTTACTTGAACATTGTGTCCTTATTGTTCTTCACAACACAGAGAACTAGTGAAAATTATGTAGGAGGGGCGGGTCTTGAGGCCGCGCACTAAAAGATTTTCTGTAGTGGCCTGAGAGGGAATACGCGTGCACTATTCTCAATTCCTGTCGTGGTTATTATATTAATTTACTGATATTTCAAATTAAATCCTCCAGTAAACAATATACAGTCCATTAGTGTCATGTGGTCGCAACACTGTTCTAATCAATCATTATTGCGACTTGATAACTAAGGTCTCCAGTGATATGTTAGATCAGTAAATACAACAGTCAACAACGAATAAAGATGAAGAGAGATTCACCCCTTGTGGTTACACAATCAACGTGGTCGACTGCCTCCCTCGGCCAATGACAGAAGATTCCGCGAAGGGTGACCATAAGCGTCTCGCTGCTGTGGTGAGGCAGGAGTGCAGGCTGCAACCACAGATCTTAGCTCTCCCTTTTCCTTATCCAGTGGTGCAGGTGTTGCAACGACTGGGGAGAGGGAGAGTCGCAATGGACTGCCAATAGCCCAGTTTGTTGGGTTTCGCCTTAGTAGCCAGTTCATCAGGCAATGCCTTCGTCCGCCGGGTAGTCGTTGGGTTCCCATGGTAGTCAACCTCTTCCGTCTACACTACTGTTCGGGTCGTGTTGGAGCTCTGTAAGCGTGTCTGCCTGATGCGGGGCTCCACCGCAGACTTTTCGATCGGAGTTTACTCCCGTAGCCTTATACCTGCCAAGGTTAATCCGCATGGCAGTTGGGCGGTGGTTGGTAGGCGCCAGGACGTGTCCACGTGCCTATGCATCATCCCTCTATGTGTGCTCGGGGTGGTTATTCTTCAGTTGATCAACATGACCCAGCACTCAGGTAATGCGGTCAGTGACCTGACCTGACCTGACCTGATCTAACCTAAACAATTCTATATTGTAACTACATGCAAAGTAATTATGGTTTATTTTCGTTTTAGAAGTTATTGTGCTTATGCTGTATTTTTGGTCTTAAATTACTTAACATATTCATGAGATGAATTAAGGTCACAAAACTAGTGAGGGAAAACAATTCATCAGTTGGCTACTCGGGGAGAGGGGGAGAGGAGAAGAAGAGGGAGGAGGAGGAGGAGGAGGAAAATGCTGTAATGAAGTTAGGCGTTGAGGCAGTCAAGAGGAAATGACGTAACGGGTGGGGGAGGGCGGAGGAGAAGGAAGGAGCGGTGGTGTTGTAGTGTGGTACTGTTGTAGTGGTGGTAGTGGTGTTGGCAGTGATAGTAGTGGTGGTGCTGGTAGTGGTGGAGATGGTGGTAGTGGTAGTGACGGTAGTAATGATGGGACTGCGATGGTGAAGGTGGAGATATTGGTAATGGTGGAGGGAGATGGTGGTGATGATGGTGGAGACTACCCTCTTACCCCTATCAATACCTCACCAACACTGTAGGAGGAAGGGGGGGGGGAAGAAGGGGAGGATTTGGATGGAAGATGGAGAAGAGAGGAAGACGATGAGGGGAAACAGACATAAAATATTAGACGCAATGAAGAAATATTCGGGATGGAAAGATAATAATAATAATAATAAATCTAGTAAATAAAAAAGAATGAAATATTACAAAGAAAACTAATCCAAATACTTGCTTCAAATAACTGGAGGAGTAAATGTTGAGAAAGACACGACAAGAGACAATGAGTAAAATATGAATAGTTTTACTGAGGTGAAAAAGAAAAATAACCATTCCTTCTTTACTCCAAGACCGTGTGTAACGTTAGTGGCCAGACAGACAGACAGACAGACAAGAGAGAGAAGACAGATATTCATGACGCCGAGTTTTCTTTCTTTTTTTCTTCATTATTCTGGGAGGAAGAAGAAGAATGAAAGATGAAAGACGCTAATCTGAAAGAACTCATCTGTCTGAAACTTGAAAGAAATGCACACCTCGTACATGCAAGGCTGCCATGATGCATCACCACCCACACCACCACCTCATGAATACTAAACTAGCCTTAAGAGAGATGGAGCTGACCTGACCTAACCTGACCTCACAACAGGTAAGAACTCTTAATAAAGCTTTTTCTCCTCTCATGGGCCAGCAAAATTACCACTTCCCCTCTCTCCTCCTCCCCCAACAGACGAGAATACCCTGACGGAGAACAGTAATTGCTGGCGTGATCTGTGCTCCAAAAACTTAGCCACCAAAAATATGGTCTCCATTACGTTTTAAATTGGACCTCTCTTGAGAAATTACGGATCCATGAAAGCTTCGCGTCTTCCTTTGTGGCCGCGACCGTTTCATCCAACTCCTTAGAAAACTTGCACAATAAAGTAGAAATATGAAAGGGATCCTATATTTCCTGCCCCAGCCCAGCCCAGCCCAGCCACAGGCACACGGAACACTTTCAGCCTTAAGGACACTGTCGGCACTCCCACTCCCACTCCTCTTACGCATAACGGCTTGGAAATGGCAGATATTATAACACCATAAAAGAAACAGAATGTCCTCGGCGGCTCAGAGATGTTTACTGAGATTTGGTTTTCCTTAGAAAGAATTACAAATGACCGAGGGGAAGTGTTTTGTTTTTTCATGGGAGGATTCAAGTTTCTCCCGCGACATCGCCGTCGTTTGTTGACATAGGGAAATGCCCTCTAGTGAGCAACTTTACAACTACCAAAGGTAAACACAAACACGTGGTTAAGACTGCGCTGTACACAATGTTCACCAAAAATAGTGTTTGTTCTTCGACTACACAATAACAAACGGGAGAAGGTCCTGCCATTAACGTTAAGAGTGTGCCTATACCTGCCCTGCCTTGCCCTGCCCCGCCCCGCCCCGCCCCGCCCCGCCCCGCCCCGCCACAATGTTGGTAATACGAGAAACAATAAAGTCCAGTTGAAAGGCATATTAGGTATCATAAACGTCAACGGGATTAAAGACGGCCTTAGGGTGTATGGTGGTGGTGGTGTGACAGTGGTGGTAGTGTGGTGGTTGAAAGTGATTGTGGTGGTAAGGCAGTAGTGCTACCAGGGTTTAGTGTGATGGTGAAAATTATATTTTTGTGTCAGTATACATATTGAGGAAGTGATGATGATGATGATGATGGCTCTTGAGATAAAGTGATAGTGTACAGTAGAGTGAAAGGCGGCCTAAACACGACGTGATTTAGTGAGAAGATATCAGGGTGTTGGATAAATGATTGATAGTGACAAGGTGAAGGGAGGTAACATGATAGTGGCAGGGTGTGGACTAGTGTGATGATGGTTGCGTGAAGGGTGAACAAGTGGACAGGGTCAGGGTGTGGAGTACTGGTAGGGTGTGTAAGGTGATGTTGACGAGGTAAATCATAACACACAATAACGATCCATAACCAACAGGTGAAGGGGTAATTAAGGTGTATACAGGTTAATGGAAATATATTATTATCCCTAACTGAAGGAATAACGAAGCATCACACCGAGACTGTACCATTAACGAGTTATCGTACGTCTCTACTTAAAGATAAAAGAAAAATTACCCAAGAATCAAGATGAATCCGGATACACGCATTGCTGAACGATGGGTATGTAAACATTTACCTTCAAGAGGACAGGTTCATTCACTCATCTCTTGCATGTGTTAGCTCTATGACTGCAACTCCCTGCCTGAAGTTATATTACCACCACGTGACTCACAGCAGCTATCAACACCAACGTCAACACACACTTAACAGAGCATAGGATTCAATAGCTGTTTTTAATTACAGGTGTATCATGATTTACGAGAAGGTTCTGTTCCTGAAAAAAAAACATCGTAAAGTGAATTGAATTAAACTGAATTATCGTAAATCGAATTTGATAACTGCATTGACTGGCATTAGCGAGTGTGTGAGGCTAGGAGGACACCATGACGTTGATTCATTATTTACCCATCATGATTAACGAGACTGTGAGCCAAGGATGGTGATTAACTATTTACCTACATCACTAAAAGTGGGGGCGGTGGGGTAGGGAGGGGTGAGGTGGGGCAGGGAGGGGCGAGTTGAGGCGGGATGTGGCGGAGCGAGTTGGGGCGGAGTGGGGAGGGGTGGGGTGGGGTGAGATGGAGCAGGACGACAACTAACACAAATCAGGAGACGTTAGAGGAGTGAATAATAGGAAGAACTTGTTGTGGCGAAGAAGAGGAAGGAGAAGAGGAAGGACTTCATGTTGTGGTTTACGGCGAAGCAACACACACACACACACACACACACACACAGTGAGAGCAGTGCCTGGAGGTGTATGACAGACCTTCTTGTGTACTCTTAGCATTAGTTTACTTCCTCGACGTACTGAAGGACGCCAGGGGCTTGTTTAGCGCACCTCATGGTGTAGGAAGACTGCAACCTCTGTCCATTATTATTATTATTACTATTATTATTATTAGTAGTAGTAGTAGTAATAGTAGTAGTAGTAGTAGTAATATTATAGTAGCAGTAGTAGTTAGTTGTAAAAGTACTACTACAGGTCGCTGGTGTCTGTCGCGGGGGAGGAAGTGGCTCAATAAAAGTTTTACTCCGGGACGATGAAGGCGAAACAGAGCTCCTCCACCTGCGTGAATCTTTAACCAGTAGAGGGTGGTGGTGGGTGGGTGGTCCTGGGTCTTGTTTTTTGGGCCTCCCTTAAACGAATTAACAGAGACGCGCCCTTCTGATGGTACCGGTCTTCTCCATTGTCTTAAATATTGTGGCTTTAACGAGAAGGTAAATTTATCTTGAATCTTCTGACAGGTGGACGGTGGCGGCAGTTTTACAGGAGTACTAAAATTAGGACTGTTTTTTGGTCTTGACCATCAATTCGTAGTATAAATAGTGTGACCTTTTTAATGTTTCTCTCACGCCAGGAAGGTCACAAAAGGTCAATAGCCCCGTCCTAGATCTTTCCTCAAACACTTCAAACTAATCTTATCAAAACTGAATCTAAGAAGAAGGGTTCAATGAGTTGCCGGGACATACTCCTGTTAGGCAGTCTCATCGTTCAAGTTAAGGAAAACACAACACCTCCCTGGCAGGAACCCCACCCGTACCCTGCTGGGGGACTAGACAAGTACTTCCAATTGTTTGACGGGGCAGGTCGGCGGGGCAGGACGGTATCTTTCTGAGGTATAGACAAGGCCCAGGATTGGTAAACAGGACGGTGCCGTATATGGCAGTAGGAGGCCTCCACTGGACGGGTGAATGGGGCGGCGTCTTCAGCACAGAGTAAGATTACTAACCACCACCCCACCGCCTCTCTTTGTTACTTAAGACTGACGCAGCAGATAAGGTAAGTGTCTTGTTGGTGTTGGCCAGGTATGAATTAAGTCCTCAGGTAAAGGGGGACACTCGTACAAGACTCACCCTACTGAACCAAGCTACATAATATAATACATACTGGTCCTTCTATTGTCATGTAGATGGTCGAGGTTTTGTATGCCTCGCTCCTCATATATTCAAATCTAATTTTAACAATCGACATAAAAAAATACAGCTTTTATGTAATTTAATGAATACAATTGATAACAAAAACCTAAATAAATTACACTATTTTTTTTTGCACTGACAAGATTTTTTTCTACGTCACAGAGCAAAAAATCCACGACACAGGTATAGTGAGGGTGAAGATAGGTGGCGCCGTCTTCCTCACCTGCGACTCCCATAAATGACGTGGATCCGACTGGCATTCACCTGTCGTATTACTTCTACCTGTCTCTCCCATCCGCCCTCCCGACAACCTTCCCGCCTGGCTCCTCTCTTCCCCCCCCCCCTCCTCTCCAGCGGGTGCCAGACTCAGTTTTAAGCCAGTTGTGGACTCGTCACGACTTACACCTCTCATTCTGATGGGTTAACACCCCTCACGTCTCACTGACTCATAGGCCACTCACGTCCCACTCGCGTCTCACTCATGTTCCACTCACAGTCCACTCAAGTCCCACTCACAGATCACTCACGGCTCTGTTGTAGGCGCGTCACACTCCTATTATACAGAGGTTAAAGTCTCATTGTCTCTCTCAGGAACGTCGCCGTCACATCGCCGTAGGCCCGTGTGAGGGAGTCGGGCTGGAGGTTCACCGCCCACCAACGTCGTGTCTTGACGGCGCCAGACATCCTCCATCCCTGACACACGACCAGGCACGGAGAAGGCACACCATATACAAGGTCGTCCTCCACTACTACACAAATACAAGGTCGTCCTCCATCCACCCACTCCTACACAAAGACAAGGTCGTCTTTCGCCCTCCACTACTACACAGATACAAGGTCGTCCTCCACCTCCCACAACAAACAGACAGACAGACAGACAGACAGGCAGGCAGGCAGACAGACAGACACAACTGTATGCTACTGTCCCCTCGTACTGCCACAATATACACAGTCGAGACGAAATCAAACACTAACTAAACCTAACCTAACCAAACACTAGCGTAGTCGCAGAAGTATACAGCACACGGAGGTCCTTCACTGACGCATGCGCACAACCCAAGACAAACACACAAACCGCATTTTAACGCCACGTCGCTCCAACACAAACACAACAAACTCCAAATGACCATAACAATACCAAGCCTTGTCTCCCTCTTCTCTTCCTCTCTTTGTCTTCTTCTGTTTGTCTTCTCTCTTTGTCCTCCTCTTCTCTTTCCCCTCTTCTTCCCTCTTTCCTTTCTTTCTCTTCTCTTTCCCCTCTACTCTCTTTTCCCTCCTCTCTTCTTTTCCCATTTCGTCTTTTTCCTCATTTCCTCTTTTTCCTCATTTCCTCTCTTTTCCCATTTCCTCTCTTTCCCCTCCTCTCCTCTCTTTCCTCCCCTCTTCCTCTCTCTTCCCCTTTCTTCTCACCTCTTTCTCCTCTCAAAATATAAACTGTCTGGACGCAGTGTTGGTCAGGGAACTTCTCGTCAGCTGTTTTATGTTGTGGCGAAAGTTTTAAGAGCCGGAGTGGCGGAACTTCCACAGTAGCGGCCATTATGAAACTTTATTGGTGATAAAAACTCGCTAGAACTTTGCTTGTTGCCTGGGCCTGTTGAGCGAGACTTAGTCAACGTAATACAGCTAATGTCTGCTGGTGGGCCTCACTTGTCATTCACCCACACACACGAACTCCTACCCACGAATGTCAGTACAGGTGTGATAATTAGGTATAACTTACAGGTGTACAGTAACTCCCAAGTGGTGATAATACCGTGGTGTCTTAATCTAATTATGACAGGTACGTATTTAGGTAAAAAGTACAGGTACAGTAATTCCCATATGCATTAATTTACATATCATAATTATATACAGATTCAGGTGTTAAATTCAGGTACAATAATTCCCCTGGAGTGACAATACCAAGACGTATTAACCTCAAAATAACAAGTCTATCACATTTACCAATAACCATCCATTCTTCAACTCAATTTTAACTCCAGAAGCGAACCAGTAAACATAGCCCCAAGTCGCTTGATCTCTATGACTTAATAAAAACAGGCAAAGCGAATGTGTTTCCCACGCCCGAGACAATAAGACCTCGGGGCGTTAGTCATCGAGGGAAGACCAGCACTATTACCACATAAATATTAAACACACAAATAACAAATGCACCACCACCACCACCACCACCACCACCACCACCACCACCACCCAGGTTCTCTGTTATTAGTTTTAATTTAAAAGTCAAGTGTTTGTTCGTAAGACAATGAGAAGAAGTTGTTGGTGTGGGAGGAAGGACCTGGCAAAGTCACGTTGGGTAACACACACACAATTATAGTCTTCTATATTTGTAAGTTAATTTTTCTAGCTCAATAAACATTAATATAAAGGACTTCTATATGTATAGCTCAAGGGAATACTATAGATGAGGTTCTAGATATCCATAATGGTTCCTAAAGATGGAATCAATTCCTCGGATCTATATTAAACAGGTAAACAACCATACTACAAGATACCATATGTTTTAAATCTACAAAATCATTTATCTGACAGAAGTAAAGTTAATGTAGTTCTAGAATCACAAAATAGTTTCTTAAGGGAGGTATTTTAATGTATGATCTTCCCTTTATGTAATTATTTCTCTGGTTCGGATAAATGTAATGTACACTAAGTTAGTGATACAGATCTAAGCCGTCAGGTGATAATTGCTAGTCTGCAGGTGTGAGTGATGAGGCCTCGTTGTTATTACCTGTGTGTGTGTGTGTGTGAGTAATGCCTCCACTAGACGTCTAACAATTAAGCACTTACTACTCAACCCTCGACAGTCAAGGTTTAACCCTCACACTCCACTCCAACACACATTCAAGGTTCAACTCTCAACCCAACCCCAAACTCCACCTTCACGCTAATTAAACAGGTTGAGGCATATACCCCACCTGGTCTCTCTCCCCCACCAGGAACTTCAAGATGATCCTCTCCTGACGTAAGCTGTTGCCTCCCTCCCCCTTACCCCCGTCTTAACTAACTTACCACCAGCACCTACAACCTGTCCTCAAGGATAACCTTAACCTATTTTAACTTTAACCTAACCTGGCCTATCCTTAACAATAACCTAACTTATCATAAACAATAACTTAACCTAACTTATCATTAACAACAACTTAACCTAACTTATTGTAAACAATAACTTTGCCTCACTTAACTTAACCTAAGGTAACCTAACTTAACCTTAATCTAAATATACCAGAACCTAACCTAACTTAACCTAAAGCGACGTTAAGCCAAGCTGACTATAACATTAACCTACCCTATCCTAAATGTTAGGTTCGCTTTTTGTTCGTATCCACACCATCACTTGTCGTCTTACTAGGCAGGAGGTCGGGCGGTCGGTGAGTTCTGTTACTCGCTGCTGGTAAGTCCTGGAAAGGGAAGGGCTCTTGGGTGTCTACCTGAACCTATATACCCTCGCTGGTTAAGACCTTCCTACTTGTGATTTTGAAGTTGTTTTGGTTCGGTAGAGCACTGTTGTTTCCTGTCAAGAAAAACATTAATAACTACACACACACACACACACACACACCGTAAACTTGGTCAGTGTGAGAGGTAAACACGCCCTCTGAGGACCCGGGGTCGTAAACACTTGGTCAAGGAGGTGAGGCACACAGTGCCTGTCTCCACACCAGGTGATCCTCCCCTGGTGTGTGTGTGTGTACAGTGTGTGTGTATAGCGTGTGTGTGTGTATAGCGTGTGTGTGTGTGTGTATGGTGTGTGTGTATGGTGTGTGTGTGTGTATGTATAGTGTGTGTGTGTGTATAGTGTGTGTGTGTGTGTGTTTATAGTGAGTGTTTATAGTGAGTGTTTATAGTGAGTGTTTATAGTGTGTGCGTATAGTGTGTGTGTGTGTGTGTGTGTGTGTGGTCCAGGACCTCGGTGATTCACAAGTTGTTTTATGAGAACGACTTCCGCTAAACTTATCTCTCAAGGCTAAACACAGCCTCGCCCTCCCTCCCTCCCTCCTAACTCAATCTTCAAGGGCCACCCTGATCACGTCTCTCCTTCACCTCCCTCCTCTCTCCCTTCTTTTTCTCGTTCCCTGCTATTCCTCTCTTCTTCATTTTTCTTTTCATTTCCACCCTTCTCCTCTCTTTCTTTCATTTACAATCCAAACCGAGTTATTATTTTTCCTCGTTTCAAATTCTCTTTCTGTCTGTCATTATTCTCTTCTATCCCTCCCCTTTCGCTCGTACTCACTCCCACTCTTTCCCCTCGTCTTCTCTCTATCTCTCCCTCCTTTCCCTGCCCTTCCTCTCTTTCTCCTTCTATCTCCACTATTCTCCTCACCCACCTACCCTCCCTCTCCTTCCTTCCTACTCTCTCTTTTTCCCTCCATGCCACTCCTTCCATGTTCTCCTTTCCCACCATTACTATCCCTCCTTCATCCACCTCGGCGTGACCAGGATTTACGGTGAAGGAGGAATGGAGGAAGAGGGAAGAGGAGGGGGAAGGGGGACGGGAGGAAGAGGGAAGAGGAGGGGGAAGGGGGAAGGCAGCTGGTGCACTTTATTACAACTCCCTCTTGACCCCGCCCAGGACACACCCACCCACCCACCCACCCACACACACCCACCCACCCACCCACCCACCCACCTGCCCTGTGACAACTTAATGTATGAAGATTAGGGTGTTGTCCTCCCCTATACTGTATACCTGGTTGACCCTCACCCCTCCCCTACCCCTAGGTAACTCCCTCTCCCTGACCCCCCCTCCACCCCTTGGTTGACTCCCTACCTTATCGACTCAATAGAGAGATTCATGTTTGTTTACCTGGTTTGTGTTGGTATTGTTCTCTTATTGTTTCTCCTACATTGATTGGTTGAGTCTCTTTGTTTCTCCTATAATGATTGGTCGAGGTTATTTACCGCATAATGATTGGTTGAGTCTCTTTGCTTCTCCTACACTGATTCGTCGAGTCTCTCCCTGTAAAATGATTAGTCAAGTTTGTTTCTCCTCCTACAATGATTGGTCTACCACTAACCTAATCTTTTTGTCTTTCGTCTTGTGGGGATTAGGGCGATTAGAAGAGGAGATATATGGATTAGTCCTTACTACGTCTACTAAATTCGTATATTGTTTGTTTACGTAATGCCAGTAACTCAAGTGGCCCTTCTCCTACTGTTTATGTGGTGAAATCATAAGTGTGTTCGTCACTACTTATACTTAAATGTGTGTACCATTTTGTATACTTGTTTACTTATCCTCTCTCATTACTTCTCACACCTGTACTTAGTGAAGGTGGGTTGGGTTTAATTAGGTCACTGGTTTAAGGTCATGTTGATATATAGAGGCTGAGTATTACTCCTTTATTAACCCGAACCATAATCTACCTGTCTCGGTTGATGTGTACACTTTATGATGTACATGATCTCAGGTGTACACCATCTCCTGTGTACAAGTGATGTGTGCACTTTCTGATGTACAGGATCTGATACGCACAGCTATTTGTCTAAAGCTGACAACTGCAGCTTATTCTGGGGTATACAACAGCTTGACACAGCACCTCCACCTACCATAACCATGACCCAGTTGTCTCAGCTGACGTGTGCGGCGTCTACAGCAATCCATTAACTACAAGATGATGTTTATCTCTGAGGATTAACGCCATTGTGTCCCGCTGCTGCCCAGGAGATTTGTGACCAGTTCGGTGTGGGTGAGTGACACCTACAACTCTGGCTCAGGATCTTACAATGAAATGATCCCTACGTATTTTAAGATAGAATTCCCGTGCCTTCTTTGGTTCACCTATAGATTACACCCTAACAAAACCTGGGGATTAGGTTAATTTAAGTTAAGTCAGGTTAAATTAGGTTAGGATAAGTTGGGTCAGGTTAAGTTAGGTTAGGTTAGTTTAGCGTTACGGTTGGCAATATCCGGGTGAAATACAGTAAGCTCGGGGTGTCTAATCTTCCAGTGATCCTCTTCCTCTACTACACTAACGGCTCACCTGTCTGAGTGATTAACCTACCTGTTCAGTTCACGGCTTCAGTACACAACGGGGCTGAGTTAAGGAGATTGGAGTATTGTGTTGACTGACTTACTGAATATTAGCTCCGGTGACTCTTGATCATAACTCACGGTATCTCAAGCCCAGGTCAGCCGTGTTGACCCGAGTACACACACACGCACACACACACACACACACACACACACACACACACACACACACACACACACACACACACAGCATGAGATATGATAGAGTTGATGTTATCTTGTCCAATAAAGATGATGGTATGTACTGTTACCTGTTTTACCTCCCAACCATTAATTAGTCTTCTTGCTTACCTGTGTGTCTGACGAATTAGATAAAATAATTAAACAAACAAACTAAACAATAATAATTAAGTTCAAAGTAAGTTCAGAATTAAAAGTATTGGTAAATTAATAAGAATAAAGGTTCCCATGACCATTACAATAGTACACATATATACACAATTACACATATACACACAAACACACGCATATATACACAATTACACATGTCTCAACAGCTTCCAAATTCCACGCCCATAAAACACACAAACACAAATAATACATAAACATTCCTGAACCAAAAAAAAATAAAAAGGAAATATAGAACCTTGTATATTTCACACCAACAGGCGAATAGTCGAAAAATAAAGAAACGAAACATGCCATCACTTACAAAGAAAAAGTATAAAACAAATACACCCAGACACTCGGCCACACAAATACATTTACGAAAAAAAAAAAAAAATACAAAGAAATACAAAAAACACGAATATATGATTTTATTAAACGTTAAAAAGGTTTATTTAAGGATTAATGAACGATACTTAAAGAAGCTAGGGTATTAAGGGAACTTGCATAAACATAAAACAAACAAACAAACAAAAACAATACCAACAACAACAGCAGCAAGAAAAAAAAATAACAACAACAGCAGCAACAAAAACACCACCACCACCACTACCAAACACACACATACACAAATCCAAACAAACATTGCTTTCAAAACACCCAAAAATACACACATGAAACGTTTAGTTGTTTGTTGTTCCATAAAGACTGGGCAAATGTTCCGCCTTCACCTAAATGACCAATATATTCTACTTCCCAAAGACCATTCGGGGTGACCTACTGTACACAGTCCTTGGCACACAAAGCTGGTTAGGTTATTTGAGGGAGGGGGTAGGGGGGTAGGGGTAGGGGGTTAGGGGGTTAGGGTTAGGGTAGGGTTTAGGGTAGGGGTTTAGGGGTTAGTGAGGGGGAGAGGGTAGGGAGGAGGTGGTTATTTTCGCGTCACCAAAAGATAAAGACCGAACTTATTTCACCTGATGATAACCTAACCTAACCTAACCTAACCTAACCCACTCCCCAAATATCATTAGGTTGTTTAATTATCAGGTGAAACAAGCTGAGGTGTTTTAATCTTCAGGTGATCTTTCTAGGTGACGAATCTCTTTAGTCATCCTCATTCAGTATATTAGTAACCCCTTTCTGACCTGACTGATAGATAATTTCTCCTGAGGGATGAATTTCTTTTTATCAGCCGAATTAACGTAGCCTAAGACGAATTCTCAGTCATCCTTTGTTCTCAGTGTCTCAAGAATATGGTAAAACACACTGGCGTCTTGTAAGGAGTTATGTGAAGACGTTCTTATAATACTGCGGTTTCATTGTACACTACCTTGAGTTTAACACACGCCGATGAACACATTACTTTCATTATATAAGAGTTTTCAAAATTATAAAGGTTCTCCAAAATATAAAAGTTCTTATAAAATATAAAGTTCAAAATATATAAAAGGTCTTGAAGTTATATAAATGTTCTTCAAAAAGTTCTTCAAAAGTATAAAAGTTCTTCAAAAAAATCATTCACCCAGAAAAAAAAAACAATCTTCGGAAAATAAAGAATTCCTTCATAGAAAAATCTAAAATGTTAAAGAAATTACAATCTCTCAAGAAACATATAAATAACTCACAACTCTTCACATATAAAAACAAATATTCAACACACACACAAAAAAAAAATCCGTAACATTTCCATTAAAAAAAAAATCCTCTTGAAACACAAACACGGAACAGTAATATAATTAACTAATGACGCAAGAGACTACCTGTACCTGCGCTAATGATCTCTTCTCTTAATGATTTTTCTAAGGCATAAGTGGACGATATGAGAACATCTTTTGTTTCACGATTGCAGGAAAAAAAAAGACACTAAGAGATGGAAAAAAATATATATTACTATTGTATCTGGTCTTGTAAAAGCCTTTTGTTTCACGATTTCAACAAAAGAATGAAAGAAAAAAAAGAAAGGATACTTATAATACTAGTTTGGTCTTACTGTCAATTCCTTTTTTGTTATGAGAAAAATTTTAAATGTTTTTGTGAAGGGATACTGTTTTTTTCCGCGAAGGATGATGATAAAAAAATAAAATAAAAATAAAATAATAATAATAATAAAAATACACTCACCATTACAGTTCAACATAAGTAGTGATTAAGTCAGAAATAACTGTGTGTGTGTGTGTGTGTGTGTGTGTGTGTGTGTGTGTAAGAGGTAAGTGGCCAGGTTTTTAATTTGGCAGTCGTGGAAAAATAGCCCACCCCATGTCATGTTGCCCCCAGGGACACTTTCCTTGACTTTAATTAAATTTTCTCTCTCTCCCACCTGTCCCTTTGTTCACTTTATGCTACTGGAACTGAGATAAATGGATTACTAAGGAAAGGTTTAATAATAATAATAATAATAATAATAATAATAATAATAATAATAATAATAATAATAATACCTTACTATACATTTACAAAAACTAATGATTTAAACCACACCATGAGATGATGATACTTGGCAACCCCCTACACACAAAAAAAAAATAACGAACAACTAAAAACAAAAAAGACGAAGAAAAATAATAAAGATCGGAAGTGTAAAAAATAAAAATAAACAAATATTATCTTTACACTCCTGTTCGAAACTGTACCGAACCCAAATGAGATAATAAAAAGGTAGATATAAATAGTTCGGGGCCTCGTTTCCGACTATTCGAAGTCTCAGTCGTGTAAACAGACGAAAAGATTCACAACACACCAGGTATTATATGGATAAGTGAAATAAACAGGTATGGAGGCTTTTAACGCTATTATATTCACCAATTGAAAACGTTTATGTACAGAAGCGATCAAAAGTTCGCTCTCTCTCAAAATTGAAGCAGTATCGGCCTGGCACTTGACTTGTTAGAGACTTGCTACACCTTGCCATAAACAGATGTATTGTATTGAATCTCTCCACACACTTATCCTGCCACTATATGTAACTCGCCGACATAATCCATGGTCCTACAGGTACTTACGCCCTTAAAGGCATGAGTCACAAAGGCAAGCATGAACTTCCACATCCTTCCCTGTTGAGCACTGTAATTTTTTTTGCGCTTCGCCTTGCACAGGATGCTAGGAGGTGCCCAATAAACTAGCCTCCTTGTGGGACAAATCTGAAATCTAAAATCTATCGATCCGAAATGAGACAAAACAGCACCAGGGGTCAGCCAGGGATATATTCGGTTCCTTATTGTAGAAGAGAGAGATAGTCAGAGAGAGAGAGAGAGAGAGAGAGAGAGAGAGAGAGAGAGAGAGAGAGAGAGAGAGAGAGTGTTTTGTGTTTCCTAAACCTATAAACTATTGAGAGGAAAAGTCTTAAAAGTGAAGTTAAAAAAAAAACTAGATAAATTGAATCGACCTTAATATTTCGCCATTTGTGTACACCGGATCAGTGAGGGAATTTCTTTTTTTGCTCAAGGCGGCATTATTATTATTATTTTTTTTTGGGTGTGTAAATGTTCAGCAGTGACAAAATACCCCAAGTTCCCCGCCATCACTTTAATCTTCACGCTCCCACAAATCCTCTTTCAGCTTTCTCAACACATTCCGTATTCACAAAGGAAAACATAAAAAAAAAATCCTTCGGTAGGCATTACGTTAAGTCACCGGAAGATAATGTAAGAAACGGGAAAAATAAGATAAAAGAAGATAAAATTATACTTACGGAGGAGTTCCCAGCTGGTGGTAATGTGAGCGTGTTTACATCATAACGTCACAGTGCGGCGAGTGACATCTGTCGGGGAAAAAAAGAACCACGTTTGAGATGGATATTGAGAGATTCCAGAGATGTGATATAAGAGACCTAAAGCGTGTAGGTGTGTTTCTGAGGGTAGTGATTATACGTACAGTCCATGAACGAACATATTATTTCTTATTCTCTGATGGGAAATTAATCATTCGCGGATTGGTTAAGTATAATGGGTAGTAGATTGGAGGTGGGAGACAGTTGGGAGGGGTAACAGATGACGTAGGGTGGCGGGGTGGGGCGGGGAGTAGCGGGGCGGGGTGTCGCGGGGTGGAGCGGGGCAGGGCGGGGCGGGGGTGAGGGCGGACAGGTGGTGAGCGTAACCATAACACCTGAGGGGCGCCTGTCATACTCTTTCATCACACGGCTCAAGTTACCTGCACGGTTCTGATTCTTAAAGATTCCTAAGTTAATTATCCCTCCTAACTGGTGATAGAAGGACGTACAACTGACTGATTTTTAGACTTAAAGGCAATATGATATCCAATATGGCTCCTATGTTACACTTGGACTCGAGTTTAATTAGATAAGCACCAGTGTATAAATGAACACCTGATCACAAATAAAAGATGTTAATATTCACAAACTCTCAACAGGTGATGATGTTTATTGGAGTAAGACTTGAGGAACATCTTGTAGCAATGATTCACACCTATTAGTGGAAACTGTAGATAACGGGTTTAATTATTGCAGCTGTGTGTAGGGAAGTTTGGGATAAGGAAGAGGGGAATTTTCTACTTTCAAACCTACATAAATCTGATATAGTTTAGGAGAAGACAGGAACCATGACAGACTCTGGAGTATCTCTTCCTCCTCCGATGGATTTAATATCAGAAGGCTCCCTGACCCCTCTGTGTGTCACCCTCAATCTCCGGCAGATCCTCTTCTCAGATTCTTCGTCAGCCTCCCCAGAGTTACCCGTCGGTGTCCCCGTCTCTTGTACAGTATCGAGGGTCGTCCCCCTTCCTCTTGCGTCCCTCGCTGAATATTTGAACGTGTGTGTGACTCTCTCCCCTTCCTGCCCACCTGAAACTCACAGTCCTCCACGGCTCCCTCAGGCACTACTAGCGTCCCCCTCCGCTGACCAGACAACCACACGCCAGCAGCCTCCACTATCTTCCTCCTCTTATTCTCGTCTACCTCCTCTCACTTTATATTCCTCCCTGAGCGATGAGATGTCTACATGTTTCCTCTCCCTCCTGGTCTTGCCTCCTCTGCCTATATTCCCAGAGATTACGACGTGGTTCAGTTCTTTCCTTTAAGTGTGTTGTCTTCCCTACATCTACCTCACCAGCACAAGACACGGGGTCACTCCTCTATATATCTCCGTGTATCGACCCCCCACTGACACGGGTCAACAAGTTCACTCTCTCCCTGTCTTGTCTCCATTACCATAAAGATTCACAGATCACGTTCTTTCTCTTCCTTTTCGGTAACTTTGATGTTGACGTTTCCACTCTGTCCCCCAAAATGGATATCTCGCACTCTCGCCCCCACACCACCTCATCTTGCCCTATCCCACCTCACCACTACCACAGTCCTAATACTCCAGCTGGCAGAGGTTCGTCGCCGTCCTACCCACCCCCTCCCTCAGGAAGCTCTTCATCACCGTAAAGAAATCCGGTTCCTAACAAACTCCAGACAGACCTCGTCAAGACCTCGTAAATACGGCGTCACAGCGCGGCTAACTCCCACATCCGACGGAGCTGATAGTGGCGCTATTTATCTCCTGGACAACACAAACGAGGCACTCCCACGCCGAGAGGACACGTCTCTGGCCTCGAGAGGGATGAGACAGTCTAGGGTAAGACGGACCGAAGGAGGAGGAGAAGGAAGGACCGAAGGAGGAGGAGAAGACGGACCGAAGGAGGAGGAGGAGAAGACGGACCGAAGGAGGAGGAGAAGACGGACCGAATGAGGAGGAGGAGGAGGAGGGGACCGAGTGAAAACAGACGCAGCAGAGGAAGGAGAAGACCGAGACGCGAGGACACGGGTTCAGAGAGAGAGAGAGAGAGAGAGAGAGAGAGAGAGAGAGAGAGAGAGAGAGAGAGAGAGAGAGAGAGAGAGAGAGAGAGAGAGAGAGAGAGAGACTGTACCAGGATGGCCGGCTAAGGAGAGGGAGGACATCACAGATAGCAAGCCACTACACCCCAGCAATAACAATAGAGGGAAGAGGCTCTCGTGTAACCAGATCATTTTAGATTTTTTTTCGCCAGAGAGAGACAGAAAATCCCGGCCAGAGATTGTATCAATTGACTCGCTGAGGACAGACGCTCAATGGAAAAGAATGTTGGCTCCTTGATAATGATCCTAAAACAGTCACTGGAGAGAATGATAAAACCTGGAGGAAAAATGTTTGATCCCGAAAGACGAAGAAAGTGATGAGAGAGAACGTTAGCTCCTATGTGGTGGGTGATGTTAGAATGTTAGCATCTGGATTCTGGAAGATGAAGACGGTCACTAGATATAATTGGTCCTCACGTTACTTGTGTTTACGAGAGATACAAACATCAGTACAGCGTCCGCCACTCCCTGAACACCACTACTGGATTATGTGTGTGTGTGTGTGTGTGTGTGTTCTCCGAGTGTTTGTGTACGAGGTGTCTTGAGTTACAGGACTGGAAGGCGTTGGACAGGTAGGCAGAACACCACCTCGAACACGGCGGGTAAAGGTGGAGTGATTCTCTCTTGTGTGGGCGCCCTTTGCAGTCTGCCTCCCCTCCCTCACCCCTCATCTGAGACATTAATGATAGTGCCTCCTCCTCCCACGCCTCCGTCCCTTCCTCCTCTCGCTCCTCCCGCTACCTCTTTTCTACCTCATTTACTTAAGCTGCCACCATCCTTTACCTCTTCCTCCCTCTGGTTTAATGACTCCCTCTGTCTCTCCTATTTCTGCTATACTTCCACTATCTCCCATACGTTTACCTCTCTTGTCTCCACCACTCCCTACCTCCACCACCACCTTCCCCCACCATCCCTACCTCCACCACCCCTACCTCCACCACCTGCCCACCACTCCCTACCTCCACCACTCCCTACCTCCACCACCCCTACCTCCACAAACCTCCATAACCTCTACCTCCACCACCCCTACCTCCACCACCCCCTACCTCCACCACCTACGGAGAGGAGGCCAAGCAGGTGGGATGAGTGTAATCAACAGGTGTAGGGCGGGGTGCTGATGTAATAAACACGGGCAGGTATTTATATTTTGGGCGTGGGTTGAAATATGTAATTAATTAATATTCCCGAAGGCATGACGACGAAATACTCTAATTACGAAGGACAGGAACAACATAAAGCAAGAATAAACAGGAATAATAAGACACAAAAGGAGGAAGAAGGAGAAGAGGAGAGAGGTACAGAAGGTGTTAAGGCAAGGAGGGAGGGGGAGGTGGGGTGGGGGGGTTGAGGAGGGGGGGGGGGGAGGGAGGAGGAGGTTGGGTGAGAGGGTTGGGGAGGGGTTGGGGTGAGGAGGGAGTAGGGTGGGTGAGGGGTTTGAGGGGTGAGGTGGGGTGGGGAAGGGGGTTCGAACCATGTCAAACACTCAGCATCTTTGTGTGTTGTAACAGAGATGTTATATTCAATCTTTTTCTTATTCTGTGTACACTATGTGAGAGGAGAGAGAGAGAGAGAGAGAGAGAGAGAGAGAGAGAGAGAGAGAGAGAGAGTGTGTGTGTGTGTGTGTGTGTGTGTGTGTGTTTGTTTGTTTGTTTGTTTGACATTTCTAACACCCTCTGTCCTGTCATGAGAACTTCCAAGAGCTGTCCATCCAATTTATGCGCCGCAATGAACTGACGACTACACATGCACCAGCCACCACCAACATCACAAACACAAACACCACACAAACAGAGACAGACAGACTAACACACACAAGAGACATACTTACCTACAGACATAAAACAGACTTCCCCTGTCCCTCCAGTTCCTCTAAGCCACCATAGCAACACACACCCCACACATTACCTACTCCCCCCCTACAAAGAGGCAGCCGACAGACGAATGACAAACACATTACATGAGCGATGATACTAAGTAGTGCGGGGAATAACTTGTATATATAGAGACTTACCACCACTGTCATGATCATAAAGTGATGGTGAGGGTGATAATGATGATGGTGAGGGTGGTGATGATGATGATGATGATGATGATGATGATGCTGATGATGCTGGTGATGATGATGATGATGAAAATTAATCCCTATTTCGGTTTGAGCTCAGAAGAGGAGGTCCCGTCTCAGCACCTCCCAGGGCCAAAGTCTCTCCTCACACCGCCAAAGTCATCATGAACGGGAAGTGACTTGAGTTCGAAACATTTATTTCTAGGTTCTGGGAAAACTCATCAAAAGTTGGAATTGATTTTTGGTTTAAAGAAAAACCACTCAGGTCAGGAGGAGAAGGAGGGGGTGAGAGGGAAGGGGGAGATGAGGGATGGGGAGAGGGAGAGAAGGGGATGAGTGAAGGAAATGGACGAGGAAGAGGAGAGGTGGGGAAGGGAGAGAAGAGAATGAAGAAAGGAAGTGGAGGAAGGAGGGGGAAGGGGAGGTGGAAAGGGGGGAAGGAAGTGAAGATGATAGGGTGGGGGAGGGGAGGTGGAAGGGGGGAAGGAAGTGGGAGTGTGGCAAGTTCTACATAACACGTCATAATGAAGGAGAGAGAGACAGAGCAATAATATTTGATAAACATACATCCAAACAAAACACACAAAAACATACAGTACAAAACAAAAACACAGACCCACAAAAACAATAAACACACACCAAAACAACAACATAAACACACCAAAAAACATAAAAAAAAACACATACACAACTTTCCCTTGTAATAAAACACTATCCAGATACAACCTAACAAGGAACACGATATACCACACGTCGATATATTAACTTAAGGATAATATAGTCTTTCATAATTGTGTGTGAGAGAGAGAGAGAGAGAGAGAGTATTAAGAGGAATCAGAACAGCAGCGTGTCTCTTGGTTAGGTTAGATTAGGTCTCTGGGGCCGAGTTGACCTCACACGGTAATAATGTAAACAGGTCATATCATCATCATCTTGTTGTTGTTGTTGCAGCGTTTGTTAATGACGGGAACGAGATTGTGTTTCTCTGGGAACTTGTGAATGACTTTGGAAGTAAATTTGCGCTATCCAGGTCGTGTGGGAGGGAGGGAGGGAGAGAAGGAGGGAAAGATGAAAGAGGGAGGGAGGGAGGGAGGGAGAAAAAAAGAGAGGGATTAATGACACAGGTCTCCAGATCGTGTGGGGTGAGGGAGGGTAGGAGGGAGGGACTTTCGGTTGTGTGGGAGGAAGAGGGAGGGAGGGAAGGATGAAAGAGGGAGGTAGGGAGGGAGGGGGGGAGAAGGTGCTGGATGACAGGTGGGAGAACTGTGAGGCTCAAGGGTCTCATAACCCAAGATGGGGAGCTGTACCACCTCTCCTTCCCTCACTCCCTCTCACTATCCCTCTCTCCTTCCCTCATTCCCTCTCACTATCCCTCTCTCCTTCCCTCTCCCTCCCTCACTACCTCCTTCTCTCCCTACCTCGCTCCCTCCCTCTCACTATCCCTCTCTCCCTACCTCACTCACTCCCTCTCACTATCCTTCCCTCTTTCTACTTCCCTCCCTCCATCATTCACTCCCTCCCTAACATTCCATCCCTCTCCATTGCTCTCTCTCTCTCTCAATCACCTTCACTGTCTCCCTCTCACTCACTCACTCCTCCTCTCTCCCCTCTCACTCACTCACTCACTCCTCTCTCCCCTCTCACTCACTCACTCACTCCTCTCTCCCCTCTCACTCACTCCTCCTCCTCTCTCCCCTCTCACTCACTCACTCCTCCTCTCTCACTCACTTCCTCTCTCTTCCCTCTCCTCCTACGTCTACCACTCCTACTCGCCGTTCCTGTCCCCCACTCTCGCTAATTCTCCCTCTCAATCTCTTAACCTTTCTCCATTTCTTTTATTCTCCCTCTCTCCCCTCTTGATTTATGTCTCGCTCTGTCTCTCTTTCAATCTCTGTCTATTCCTGTGTCTGTTTTCCCCTATATCACTGTCTCTCACTTTACCTATCTCTCTCTCTCTCTCTTTCGCAATATTTTTTCTCTTGTTCTCAATCTCTCACTCATTCTTTCTCTCTCCTTCCCTGGCTTCTCTCTCATTATCTCTCCCTCTTATTCTTCTCCTTCAGTGTGGAGAGAGTGTAAGAAAATAGAAAGAAAGAAAGAAAGAAAGAAAGAAAGAAAGAAAGAAAGAAAGAAACTTAAAGCCAATACCCATAAAGGCAATAACCAATACACCATTAGAAACACGACTTACGCCACTAACCCTCCTCCCCCTTAAAGCTACACCATTATGCAGACAGACAGACAGACAGACAGACAGACAGACACTTACGCGGTGGAAGATAGTGCTAATCCTGTGTTAATGGCGTAGAGGTTAACAATGGTGGCTTACTGGGGATTTAATGGGAGGTTAAAGTAGCAATCAGATTTAAGTCCCATTTCATCCACACCATTATGACTTAGTGGAGGAAGAAAGTGATTAATTTAGTTTTAATGGTGCAAGCTGATAAGAGACACCATACTTGTACCATAAAGTCTTCACACTAATATGATCCTTCGTTATATCATGGTAATTCTTAAAGGCAGTGATAATGGTGCAATAATGGTGATGGTGTAATGTGGTGCTGGAGGGAGAGCGAGTTAGTGCAGCGCAGGAAGAACCACAACACAGCACCATAACACCGGTAACATTAAAACCTCAGTAAAGGAGTGTGTGTGTGTGTGTGTGCCCAATGTCTAATGGAACCAGCTTCAGTGGCGTCATATAAAGCTTAAAATTCCCACCAACATGACGCCATTAAACTGTTAGTAATTAATGAAGGGCTGCACAGTAAAATAGTCGTAGTAGTAGTAGTAGTATAGTGGTGCTGGCTGAGGAGTTAATGGGGCAGGGAAGGCGCCAGTACCATAAAGGAGGCATAATGGAACTATATATGACACTCTGAACCACCATTATGGCCTACAGCTTCCCGTCCCCATATTGTAAACAACGGTGGCTGTCCTGGGAGGAGGAGGAGGAGGAGGAGGAGGAGGAGAGAGGGAGGAAAGAAGGATGGAATGAATGAGGGAAGGAAGGATGGAATGAAATGGATAAGAGAATGAATGAAGGAAGGAAGGAAGGAAGGAAGGAAGGAAGGAAGGAAGGATGGAAGGAAAAAGGGAAGGATGGAATGAAGGAAGGTGGAAGATATTCAGGAGGGGAGAAGGAAAACGAGTTAAAATACGAAACTAGGAAGCGAAAAAAAGATGTAAGAAAACTAATAAACAAGACCAGAAAAAATCAGGAATAAGAGAGAGAGAGAGAGAGAGAGAGAGAGAGATCAATCACGCCGCTGGTTTGGTTAACGCTAATTAAAACCTTTGAACAATAATGTTTGATGATGTTCAAGATATAATTATTATAAAATAAAACTTTTTTTTTTCTTCTTCACAAACGAGTCATTCTTTTCGCCATGAAGTTTAGACACACCCATCACCCTTCCCCCCATCACCCATCACCCCCCCCATCACCCCCCCCCACACCACTCTTTACCCATGACCGTCACGACCCCCCCATTACCCCTCACTCCCTACCTGCTTAACATATAATAATGATAAAATTATAATAAAAACAATAATGATAACAATAATAACAACCACAATACTACTACTACTACTACTACTACTACTAATAATAATAATAATAATAATAACTACTTCACAACACAACACCATAAAGCATTATTGGAACATTACATCAAGAGGATATAATTCATATATATATATATACCGTACGTTTAACAAAAGCTTAATCCGCCGACTAGCGTTCACTAATAGTCACTGAGAACAAATATTTTAAGCTGGTTAATTATATCACAGCAAAGACTGTTACAGCAACTAACAGCAAATACCAGAGTGAATTACAGCAAATATCAGAGAATTACAGCAACTGACAGCAAATGTCAGAGAATTACAGCAAATATCAGAGATTACAGCAAATATCAGAGAATTACAGCAAATGTCAGAGAATTACAACAACTGACAGCAAACGTCAGATAATTACAGCAAATATCAGAGAATTACAGCAACTGACAGCAAATATTAGAGAATTATAGCAAATATCAGAGAATTACAGCAAATACCAGAGAATTACAGCAAATGACAGCAAATGTCCTGTCCGAGAATTACAGCATATATCAGAGAATAATTACAGCAAAGATCAGAGAATTACAGAAAATATCAGAGAATTAAAGCAAATACCAGAGAATTACATCAAATATCTGAGAATTACAGCAAATATCAGAAAATTACAGCAAATACCAGAGAATTACAGCAAATATCAGAGAATTACAACAAATATCAAAGAATTACATCAAATACCAGGGAATTGCAGCAAATACCAAAG